>NW_006775077.1:450957-468830 GCF_000442215.2 Lipotes vexillifer
GGGGGGTGGTGGGGGGGAGGGCACTGGGTTTTCCTGGGCTGATGGCGTTCCCCACCCCCCCCTTCAGGGACACTCACTGACTCTACAAAGCCGCATTGTTTTTATTCAATTTGGAGTCGGTGATTTTCAGTCATCTTTCTCTCTACTTTGTTGTTTGTGAAATAGATCATTCTATGGAATTTCTGTTGTGTCAGAGGTCATGGGAGAGGTAACAGCACCCTCTCAGTTCAAGAACAGGTGGAATGTTCGAGTATCCTGATGACATCAGCCATTTAATCCTTTTTTATGGTGATTTGCAAAACAGAAAAAGGAAGTGTTCTCAATTAATTTATAAAGAGCTCTGGTTTGCAGCCTCTGACGAAGTTCAGCTCACGAGAGCTGTGTTTCCAAGACCACACTGGAGGCTGTATCCTAACCCAGACACCAGATTCGAAACAAGCCTTAAGTGGAGACCCACGGCCAACGTCAATCAGAAAACAGAAACTTTGCCCAAAGGAAAATTTATCATGAAAACTCCCCGGAATTCTTTTCTCAGATAAAATGAATTTTACTGTTCCATGAGGAATGAGCTTTCATCAGAGTTTGTACAAAAATCTCCAATTCTAGAAACGTGGCATTTAGAAAAAGGCACTTCTAGCAAAAAATTCTTCACGGGAGAAAAATCAAGAGCAAAAGAGTGTACGACCCTGGAGTCGAAGGGCTCCTCCTCCATTGCTGAGGGGTGCCCACCCCTCAGCCCCTATGCTGGAGGGTGTCCGTCTCGCGCCCAGGTGTGGGGATGTGAGGCTGGATGGTCAGAGCAGGAGAGGGAGGACCCAAGAAGGATGTAATAATAAACTAGGCTTTCTTTGAACACTGAAAGACTGAAATCTAATCCCGGTGCTCTGTGAAGGGCTGCAGAAATTCTAACAATGTAGACAGTGAAGAATAAACATGCTGAAAAATAAGGAAGATCTTTATGTGTCAGGGCGCCCAGTCGTGCCAGGCTTGCGGTGGGCACACAGAAGTATGTGTTTTTGAAAGAACGGCTGTTTATTGGCTGATTTTCTGTCCCTTCCACTAGAATATAAGCCTCTCTGTGTCGTTCATCTCTGGGTGTGAGCAGACAGGGATCCCGAGGGCAGGGCCAGTCTCTGTGCCTTAACGACCCACCAGTAACCCTGATTCTCACTGGGGCTCTAGGACCACTGCCCTACTGCCCGCTGGCAGCCTCACCACAGTGGGAGCTGCCCAGTTCATTTCCGCCTGCACTTCCCATCTTTAACTCCGGACATGTGAGCTCTGGGGCATCGGGGAGGGTGCAGCTCTGAGTTACTTGTTCCAGGGTCTCCAGGACCTCGGGCTTGACATGAAGGAGGTGATCCATGGACATTAGTTCCCAGACTGACTGAGATTGTTTTCCCATCAACTGCATTCCAACAGGAGAAATGAATTATCTAAATGGTGAAATGGACTCAACGTTTCTTACTAGGTCACCTTCTAAAAAACCCAGTATTTTGTGTTTCCTTCAATAATGGGAAATCAAGTGTTCACTTTTTTTATGGGATAAAAATTGTCGATGTGTTTTATGAAATGTAATTTAAAATCTCTCAGATCCACCAAAGTAAATTTAATTGGAATTAAATAACTTGTCATTCACTGATCCAGCGTGAAATCTGTGGAAGTCTTGGACCTTCATCTAATGCGTTCTATATCATGGTGGTCAATGGAAACAAAGCATCGTCCTGCATAAAAAGGTGTGAAACAGCCATTTCTGCTGCTCCAAAGATGCAAAGTGATGCCCGGTGCGGGACAGGGCATGTTCTGATGGTGTCCAGCCCCTTGAGGGGAACACTGAGCCCCATAATTCACCTTAATAAGTTCACTTTTAGTTTTATTTTTAAGATTTTAAAACTGAGGCACAATTTATTTGATTAACTTGACAGGAAAGATGGAGGTTCAGAGTATTGCCATAAAGTACCCTCAAGCAGTGCTGCCCAAATAAGGAAAAACTGTCTTCTAGCTGGCACTGTCTAATTAGATTCGTCTTTTTAAGGCACTAAAACTTTTTGAAAGTCTAATCAAAATTAATAGACTTTGGGGTTCTTATTACCCAAATGTAATAAAAATTATCATTGCTCTATATTGCTCTATTTCTATATTATTTTTTTATAGAAATCAACCCTTAACCGTCAAACCAAGACCCAAATACATCTGTGTACTCCTCTTTCCCCCTAATAATTAACTACTTTTCTGAAGTAATGCATCTTTCCTGTGCTTTACTGTAAAAATATTCTATCACGTGTGCAAATATATAATAGTATGTTTGTTTTTAAATCGTATGTAAAGGATACGGGTTTTCATATTGCATTTTTCTGAGACCTCTGGGATGCCTCCATCACCTTTACAAAGCCCACCCTCTTCCAGAGTTCATCAGTAATTTCCTAGCCCAGCCAATGTACAGAGTCAATACTTTTCTGGGAACCAGGGATTTAGTTCCATAAGAAGCTATGAGGCAAAGGTACCTCTGACTCTGAAACAGGTGGGCACCTGTAGGGGACAGGTAAGCATGAGGTCTGATCAGATGGGGCAGCTACGTTTTCTCTCAGGTGGGGACTCTGGTCCACGGATGTGGCCACCTGCAAGGCCACCTGGTCCTTCCCGGTTGGGGGCAGCACATGTGCTGTCTGAGCTGGGGTGGGCACGATAGCCTTCTTGCTGCAGCTTTGCCGGTTTGGATCGAGGGGAATGTGAAGGTGTAACATCCACTCCCATAGCTGAAAAAATCCAGCATGAAAAATGTGGAAGCTCCAGGGATGAGCCTGGACTAAAAGCCTCATTCTAAGTACTGAAGCGCTTGGTGCTCGGCCAGTGTTCTTGATATTCCCACAATAGAGACACGCTGCATTTCTTACACATTTTCATGGAGAATAGAGCGTCCATGATAGTGTCCACATCCACGGTTAGGGAGGCCTCACACACACCCACACCTCTTAGGACAGGCGGGGTGTCTGCGGGGCTTCACACCAGGTAGAATCTTTTCAAAGAAACATTTATCGTGGGTACGAGACAAACAAAAGCGAATTTTATAATAAATAAACCAAACTGAATGATCAGCTCTAAGAATCTCATAATTATCTTGTTATTCCAGGATGAACCTTCAGTTTTATGGTGAAAACCACTTTCATTTCTAGTGCAGGTATGTTTTCCTCCCAAGCTTGGTCTCTCTAAGCCCATCTCTCTCGATACCGTGCTTAGCTGTGATTCTTAGCTGCATTTCATTGAAAGCACACCATATCTGAGTCTCGTAACTTTCTGAACCTGCAACATGAAAACAGAGATTTGCCAAGTCCGCTTTTCCTGGGTCCATTCAAATAGAGAAAAGTGAACATTTGAAGTCATATTGCCGAAATCTGGGCTTCTCTGTGCACAGATGCCGAACAGAAACACGGAGACAGATTTTGGAGGAAGAGAGAGATGGCTTTATTGTTCTGCCAGGCAGAAGGGAAGACACAGCAGGCTAGCGCCTCAAGAACTGGGCCCGCCCCCTGCGGGAATCGTTGGAGATTGTATATGTGGGGCTCGCAGTCCGGGGTATATGATAAGGATCAAAGGAGTGAACGTCTTGCATTCTTCTTTCCGCATTATTTCAAAACAGTCAAAGCTGGCGCCAGGCCTCCGGGTAATTGGGTCCTTTGGTGTCTGGGTTATCGGCCGCGGCTTTTTTTCTGAAAAGCAAATACTACAAGGGGTGATTTGTTCTCGGCGGGGTGGGGAGGGGGGGACGACGACGACTTCATTTCTATTTTTGCTACATCAGCCACTGCTACTAAGGTTCAAAGTTATATTTGCCATCTCAGTTGGCTTCAAAGTCTTTAAAGCTAGAAAGGTAACTGAGTTTGTTACACAAAGCTGTGAAGCCTTTGTGAATTGAGAATGCTCTAGGAGAACATGAAAGTCAATAATTTTGAAAGCATAATTCTAACACTGAATTTTTTAAAAGGCCAGGAAGCACGTGCAATTTACAAAGTGAGAGTGTATTGTGTTACATAGAATTTTCCAAAAAGGAAAATCAACTACTAGTTATTTTTTAAAGAAAAGGACCATTAAGAAAACATGATGCAATTACTGGTCTGCATCACAATTCAATGCCTCACTTTGTTATTATTCTCCCAAGGAATCAATAGTAAGTTTTGCCTCTTTAGAGGGACTAATACGTGAAGATAGGTTTGCCAGGGTATGGAAGTTAAACACAGTCGTCGCATATTCAGAATAATTTACCATCAGAAAAGCTTCAGGCTTCTTACCATATGTGTTTTTCAGTATACTTCAAAAATAATTATTAAATACACTTTCCAAAGCTCAAAATAAAATGTAAAAAACAACTCAGTGTGAAAAGTTTGGAAGAGCATCTAATCGTAACCTTAAATATTTCTAGAGTTTTTCTGGTCAACTTCTTTGATAGCAATAACTTTAACCTGGACAACTTTCAAGGCAAGGAAGTTACTGGAACAAATTGTCAGAAAAGTTTTCGACAAGGTTTGGCCACCCTGCTG
Source organism: Lipotes vexillifer (assembly GCF_000442215.2). Taxonomy (NCBI): domain Eukaryota; kingdom Metazoa; phylum Chordata; class Mammalia; order Artiodactyla; family Lipotidae; genus Lipotes; species Lipotes vexillifer. The sequence continues at coordinate 455,493 of NW_006775077.1, forward strand.
CAAGAAAGTCAGCCCTCAACAATTCTTTCAAATTGCCCCTGGGTTCAACTTTGCTTTAACACGATAAAGGACCTGTTTTCAAATCTCACTTGAATTTGGGAATCTTGCGCTGAATACTTTCTTGAATGTTTTGTTTCCTTTTGCAGAATTCTAGCCAGTACACATGTTACATTATAGTGGAGTTGATAATTGTTTATTGATGGCCATGTAATATGCATTGAATATGTCATTGAATATTCATTAAGAAGTGTTTAAAAAAAAGAATGTGAATAAACCTCAGATGCTATTTGGTTAGCTGCTATTTCTCTTGCTTGCAGATGCACTTCAAACTTAAAATTGTGAAGTTTCTAACAAACTTAAGTCTTTCATCACTAAAGATGAAAATATAATACATAAGTAATCATTAAAATATTATGCAAAACAGGCTGTAAGTTGCACATTTGGGCACCGGTCAAAAACTGGTCACATATCCTACGTTTGGAAAAGAATAAGTTAAGCTCTTCAAACATTTGCACTGAGAAGGAAATTCAGCTGTGAGTTCTGCCACTTCTAACTATGAAAACAGGTTTGATCCTACAATTACGAAAAGCCTTATAAAAGGGCCATCAGGTTCTCCACGAAAATATATTTTCTGGAAGGCTGGCTAAGTCCGGGAGTGGTTTGTCAGGATGTCAGGGACATTCTTACAGAAGATCCATCTCCCAGCTCTCTCTGTCCAAAGATTTGAAAAACGAAATACACCATTGAACAGCTGCTGGCTGACGAGTTGGACCCTGCGGTCCACGGGGTTACCTTACTCACATGGTCCCTTCTTCCAACCTGTAGCTCACGCCTGGCTTCCTTTGGAGCTTATAAGTACCCTGGAAATCATTCTTAGTGAGGAAACTGAGTCTGGTTTGGACGACTTCTGAATATTCTCAGACAATTAAGAGCAGAGCCGGACAGGAATTTGAGGTTTCAGGAATTTGAGATAATTCTGTGCATTCTAAACTATGGCCACAGTCAAGATCAAAAGGGATGCTGCACATCAGGGCTTACAGATAAATACTGGCACGGCGCGTGTGCTGTATTTCCTGTCCTAACCCACAGGTCCTTGGGCAGGGGGAGCTGCCCGGGGCTGGACCATTTCCCTGTCCTCAGCTTAGCGTTCCAGGCTGCCTCCCTCCTAACAGATGTTGGTCCAAGATTGTAAAAACAAACAAACAAAAAACCTGGAAAAATGTATTAGCGTGATGAGTTTTGGAGGTAATGTAACAGGAAAGAGCTAAATGGGACTCTGTGTTTCATCTGTGTCTTTGACTTTAACCTTTGTTTTTCCTTGTTTTTGTTATATAATTATGATACATAATGGCCTGCCTCAGGGAACCCTGCCCCTCTGCCTGAATATTAAACCAAAGTGCCTTTGTACATCCGGACCCTGTCCACCTGTGGATGGATGCAGTATAGAAGAAATTAACACATCCCCTCCCCAAGACTGGCCATTCCAGGGGACATTTTCAAAACATATGGCCTTTTTACTTTGCTTCCTCATCTCCTACCCGTCTCTGGGCTATACAAGAAACCGGCATCCAAACCCCGATAAGATGGTTTTTCAGAGACACCAGGCCACCCTCTTCTCTGTCCGCCGGCTTTCTGAATAGAGCCGTATTTCTTGTTTCAACACCTCATCTCCATTTCATGGCCTGTAGTGCGGTGAGCAAAACGAGCTTGCAGATTTTTGTGTGTTTCTCTCTCTCTCTCTCTCTCTCTCTCTCTCTCTTTCTCCGCCATATGAAGACCCAGAGAGAAAGCAGCCAACTATAAGCCAGGAAGCGGCTCTCACCTGAAATGGAATCACCCAGCACCTGGACTCTGACTTTTGGCCCAAGCGCTCACCCCCACCTGGTAGAGCGAGACCCAGAGCTTCTCCAATACCAAGGCTCTGAAACTGCCTCTTGGCAAAAGGAGATGCCAACCCTTTCTTGAGACTTTTCAAGAAGACTGCTCTCCTGGCTTGTATCTCTCTTTTATCTGGGCTTTTAAAGAAAGTTAAATATGTTATAATGAAAAACATAGGAGATGTTTGGGCTGCAATTGCCAGATTCTAATCTTTCCACTGAGCTTCAAACTATGCAGGAAGCCCTAAGCACACGGGCATCCCTCTAGCCCTGCACCACCTCTGCTTCCCCACTGGCAAAGTAACGGCAGGTGGTCAGCCGTTCCTCCGAGGATTCTACGTTACATACGTTTAGGCTCTGAAGGATGTCTGCTTGTGACTAACACACTTCCAGTTTAAAAACTGTGTTTCAACACAACTGGATTAAAAAAAATATCTTATGCAAGGTTTCTGCCAATTTTGGATACATAACATAGCATTAGTGCCAAATTTTGAATTATTTGATGTATTTCCTTCCCTGTATTTGGTAGGGTGGTGAGTAAAGCTAGTAGGGAGTAAAGGGACATTTCCTTTCTGGCTCAAATAGTTTGCAGGGATTCCAAGAAAGAGAGAAGTATGTATATCCTGAGGTACTAAAATAGCAGTGAAAACTGCCAAATGCTCATTAATTCAATGCGTTAACGTCAATGAGTAATGATGGAAGTTAATATTTCCCTTTGGAGGGTTATCTGTGTAAAGACGCTTCTGTGAATTGAATAGTGACTTTACTTACTTTCTTGTGTTCTTCACAGGGATTTTTGCCACTTTAATTATAAAACTAGGGCATGATGAAATTAAATGCCTGATTTAAATCTAATGAGAGAGTTCTTTCTAATTCTCTTTCTGACAGATTAGTGTTCAACACTGAAAAAGAAAATGAGTTCAGGGGCTTCCCTAGTGGTGCAGTGGTTAAGAATCCGCCTGCCAATGCAGGGGACATGGGTTTGAGCCCTGGTCTGGGAAGATCCCACATGCCGCGGAGCGGCTAGGCCCGTGCGCCACAACTACTGAGCCTGCGCTCTAGAACCCATGAGCCACAGCTACTGAGCCCACGTGCCACAACTACTGAAGCCTGTGCCCGTAGAGCCCGTGCTTCACAACAAGAGAAGCCACCGCAATGAGAAGTCTGCGCACCGCAACGAGGAGTAGCCTCCACTCGATGCAACTAGAGAAAGCCCGCGCGCCGCAACGAAGACCCAGCACAGCCAAAAATACATTTATTTTAAGAAATAAAATAAAAATTAAAATAGAGTTCATAATAAGTAATCAAAACTGAGAGGATGATTGTTGCTAGATCCTGTCAAATGAATCATCTCCTCTTTATTCAGAGTCTGAAACAGGAAGCAGAGATGTGCTCAATTAAAATGTACACGTCACAGGTCTTTTAGACCACCTTCACAGACAGGTGCAACCAAAACACTCTAAAGCTTTTTTACATGTGCAGTGGTTATAAAAGGCCACAAGATTACTAAGATTTTGAAAACAATATTTCTTCTTAAGTAATTAATAGTTTTTGACCTCTTCCTTTTTAAAAGATATCATCATCACCAACAACAATCACACCACCTGTTCCCCCTCCCATAGCTCTCCTATTGTTTTTAAAATAAAACCCACAGGGCTTAACATGGTCTGGGGTCCCTGAGGGACATGGCCCTGCCATCTTCTCCAGAATCCAGTCTCTGAGTCGTCCTTCTTTCTGTTTCAGCAGAGCTGGGTTTATTGCCATCGCTTTCTAATGCTTGTCCATCCCATCTGACCATTAGCAGCGCATGCACCTGCTGCCTGGACCACTGTCTACCTTCGGCCTGGACTCTTCCCCTAAGCCTGTGGCTCTCAGACCATGCCGTGCATCAGAATCCCCTGGATGGTAGGACACAGGACACCGGCCCTGTCCTGGCTTGCAGATCCCGTGAGTCTGGGGTCAGATCTGAGAGTCTGCAGTTTTAACAAGTTCCAGGCGCTGGAACCGGTCCAAACGCTTCTGCTGCCGCTGCTGCTCCAGAAACCACACTTCCAGAAACATCGCCTGAAGGTGCTGGCTGAACATCAGGTGTCAGCTCAATTTCACATCCTCACAAAAGACCTTTATTCCCAGAGAAGGTCACGTGCCCCTGACATACGCTCTCATTGTCCCATATTTCTTTCTCGTAGTACATAACTTACCAAAGCACATCTAGGGGTATCTTTTATGAATATCCATCTCTCCACTAAACTGTCGGATCAGCCACTGGTCAGGGTCTATCTTGTTCACAGTTCCATCCCATGTTTAATACATAGGCGTCTACTAGCTGCACATTTCATTTTTGTCAAATGTCTTAGTTCTATGCAGATTTTTATAATAAATAATATTTCAATAAACAAGTCTTCTTTTGTATTTTAATTGTGTCACATCTTAAGCTTTGAAATTCCATTTATTTTATGGAAACTCAAATTCATCATGGATAAAATCTGATTCCTTCTAATCCTAATCCCAAAGACTGGTAACAATTTGATATATTACAATTACAAATATTTTATGGTGCATGTTCTTAAATATACTTAGAAATATAATACATCATACTTTAAGAATTGTTTTGTAGCTTGCCTTTTTCACTTAAAATATTTTTTGTATCTTTTCACGTCAGTGCATATACTTATGCAATTTTCCTTATACTTTATACCTTTACTATATATCTATACACACACACACACATATATATAATGTAATGGTATGGTATTATTGTAATGGATTTCTCAATCACTCTAATAAGGACCATTTGGATTGTTTCCACAATTTTTCTATGAGAAGTGGTATTTTTCCATGTGCTTATTTGTCATTTACAACATTTCTTCTGGGAATTGCCTTTCCATTTTTAACGTTTTTGTATTTTTATATTAATACTTTTTCACAAAAGTGGAAAGGATAATTAAAGGAGCCCCATCACTCAGCTTCAACAATACATTGTGTTATTCTTGCATCATTTATCATCCTTACATACAGCACCCTTCATGTGTTTTAAAGCAGATCTCAGACATCACATTACTTTATAAATACTTAATATATTTCTTTAACAGATCATAATATTTTAAATCATGACCATGATACATTTTTTATTTCTTAATAAACTCTGAAATTTAAGAATAGACATATTCACAGAAAAATTGTGAAGACAGCATAGAATTCTCAAGACCCCAAGCCAACTTCTCCTATTATTAACAACTTAATTCCACGGTACATTTGCACAATTAATGGACCAGCCCTGACACGTTTTTATTAGAGTCCACACTTGATGCATACTCCTCAGTTTTCCCCCTAACATCCTCTTTCTGTCTCAGGATCCCATCCCGGGCGCCACACTGGGTCATCCTGAGGCTCCACTGGGCTGTGACAGTTTCTCAGACTCTCCTTGTCTTTTAAGACCTTGACATTTCTGGGAACTGATCAGAACATCCCTGGCTTCGGATTTGTCGGAAGTTCTCACGGTTGGCGTGGGTGGCGGGCTTTGGGAAGCGGACCACAGGGGTAATTGCCACCTCGGGCAAATTGCCTTGCTTCTAGGGCCTCTTGGCCTCTCAGCTGACAGACCGTGGAGCACGTGTGTGGACACTAACCCATGTGTATACACGTGTCTGTGGATGCGGATGATTCTGTGGGCTGGCTGCGAAGCATAAATACGGAGCACACATGGCTGCAGGAGCGCAAGGGGCCTTGGTCCACGTGCTCAGCTGCACTAACAGCCCGGTATGGAGAAAAGGTTTAGCTCCTTAGTCTTTCCCTCTCCAGGATATAATTTTGAATTGGCCATGCATCGTCCCTCTTATATTCTATTTTGCTAAATTTATTCCCAGAGCAATTCAGAGTAAATTTCCTAAAGAAAGAGCTAATGTTATCACCAACACCTGAGGTAGGGACCCCAACATTCAAGTGTTAGTAACAACAGCAGCCACGTGGATAAAAGGGTAAGGTGAGAACACACAGCAGCATCCTCATTCCTTTTTCTTTATTTCCCAGGATTCGGTGTCACGGTTTGGGGGTCTTTACTGACTCTTGGAGGCTACATACACCCGTAAAAAGCTACACTTGAGTCTTAATTGGTTTTGGGGGGAAGTTCGCTGTGTCCTGAGAAATGAATGTCTTTTCAACATATTTACCTCCAACTTGCCATGGGATATTCAAGTAAAAGGAATAAAATAAGACATGGACTAGACTGTTCATTTCTTAATGGCAGGACCCGAGTCCTATTAAAATTTATACCCCATGACTCAGCACAACATACCACATGGAGCGAATCCCTACAACACTTCTGAACAAATTGGCTGCATGTTACAGTTGAACAAATTATTCACGGGGTGTTTCTAACAAGCCACGGGGAGCTCAGGGGATACTTGGTAAATTAATGACTGAATAAGTGTTGCAGAATAGGGAAGCACAAAAAGCTTGCAAGGCATTTGGAAGGGGATGAATTTATTCAGCGCTATTAGAAACGCACTAAACCGTTCCCACATGAACATTTTGATAAAACTCTATTTGTGCTTACATAGACTTCAAGATTTGGATTTAAAAGGCAGGTGAGATATCAAACTATTTATGAAAATGTTCCTGGTACATTATCATTATTTCTTTTTGTTCTTCCTCCTAGAGAATAAAAGCAGAGATATATTCATGTTTATCTTGAAATAATAAGTATGTTTTGGCTCCAAGGGTGTCAAAAACCAAGGCCACCTGTAGTTATCAACATTACTCCGTCCCAAGAATGTTCCAGTCTATTCAATTTTTCTCCCTAAATAAGTTAGAGTAGCTCATTCAGGGGTACTTAGATTCTCACATACTTTCTTAGACTTTAGGAGGACATACAATTATGAGATAAGCATTTTTCTTCCGGCGAAGGCTTCTTTGGGGGAGAGGAAAGAAAGATGCAGGAGGTGGGCGCGCGGTGTTCGGCGGGTCCCGGCCGCACGCTGGAGCAGCTGTGAGCACCTCTTACTTAATAAGCGCAAGCCAGAGGGCAGAAAACGGGAGCCCAGCCCTGGTCGGCTTCCGGTACAGAAAGAGTTGTCCGTCCCATCTATGTTTTCCCTGCATTTCTCTCCTACTTTGCAGTGGCGGAAGGGGTGCGTCAAGGAGATGGGTGGCTTGTTTTTACTTCGGGACAGTTTTTTCCCTTTGGATCTGTCTGCCTCTCTGATCAAATACAATCGGTCATAAGGTTCCTTTCTCCTTGACCTCACCCACTCTCTTCACTTCCTCTGCTGCTCTCTCACCTGCCCTGCTGTGCAAATATCGCTTTTCACATCAACTGTCCCTTCCCCAAGGTTTTTTTGGGTACGGGGGCGGTACGCGGGCCTCTCACTGTTGCGGCCTCTCCCGTTGCGGAGCACAGGCTCCGGACGCGCAGGCTCAGCGGCCATGGCTCACGGGCCCAGCCGCCCCGCGGCATGTGGGATCCTCCCGGACCGGGGCACGAACCCGTGACCCCTGCATCGGCAGGCGGACTCTCAACCACTGCGCCACCAGGGAAGCCCTCTTCCCCAGTTTTAAGTGTCTGGGTCAAAGTGTTCTTTTCTATCAAATATGTGGACATAAAAGGGCAGATCCGAATCGGCTGTCATAGATTTTGCAAACTAATGGAAAGGTCACCCAGCGACAGTGCCTTAGAGCAGAAGACATCAAAATACGACATGAAACATGCCAATGGACCACACGTATTCTCCGGATGCAAAAATGCAATGGTCCCTTCAACTTTTAAGGTCAAATAATGCATAATTCTAAGAACTTTCAATTGTACTTTTGATAAAGTCTTCACACCAGTTTATTACTAAAAAATTAGCCTTGACAATATTTGCTATTTATATTTGAAATGATTGCTTTGCTAACATTTACCAAAACATCTTGTTAAGGACTTTTCTAAGAAATCGGGCTGCTCTGCAGCACTTGTAAATATTGTCAATCTAACCTACCACAGGGCGTCTGCACACACAGAGCTGGTGTCCAAAGGATGCTTTACATAAATCAGTTTATTATCGTTGCTGTCTTAAGTGGCATTGGGGAGGGGAAACGTCTCTCTCTAGTCCCCTTGGGTTTTTTTGGCTTCTCTCATAATTAAATTGACACAAGACAGATTAACAGGAGAAAATGAATTTAATTTGTGTGCTTGGAGATCTCCAATAAATAGCAACTAAAATGTGGCCAAAGCAGCCAGCTTTTATACATTTTTGAAAAAGAAAGACGAAATGTGTGAGGAATTGACAAAACAAAGAAATTTAGGCTTGGGGGTTTAATTAGTAAGAATCTAAACAGAGTTTGGGCTTGGCAGTAGTAAATGAATAAAGAAGCAACAAGCTTTGTTTGTACAGACTTCTTGGCCCTAAATCCCCCATCTCTGGTAATAAGGATGCTTCTCTACCTGCTGCTAGAGAGAGAGTACCTTTCACGTGGGAGATTTATTTCCTGTTTTCAGAGAGACAGAGGGGAGGGTCAGAGTGTCCTTCTGTATCGGCTGTTTCTCAAGTAGCTTTCATCCAAAATAATCAGTATACCACTTGGCATATTTTGGGGTGGCCTGCCCTGAGCCCCAACAGTGGCCAAGGAATTTTTAGTTGCTGTTATTCTTGTTTTGTAAGTGGAAATGATTGCTTCTTTTATCTTGTCGATTGAGTTTGTTGAGTGGTGTATTGTTAACTGATCAGGTACAAGGCTGTATGTTCATATCAACAGTGCTTTGATTCATAACTAAGTGAGCATTTTGACTCATAAAATAAGTACGTAGAGTTATGCAGACAATACAAAACCAACCATTCTCTGACTGCTAAAAATAGATGCACCCATTACCAACCTCCTTTCCTTTCTACTTATAAGGTGAGAATTCACTATTGTCACTAATGTATTGAAAATATTCTAATATTTTCTATTTAGAATGAAGCATCTGGGTAGGTGGTCCACAGCCTCTCCTTCCTGACCTTGATGTTCATCATCTAAGGAAATAAACGACTGCAGTCCCTGCTTAACCACTAGTTACTGATTTCACGATTATATAACTCGCGGCTCGAAGTCTTTACTAAATCGGCATAATGGATAAAATAATCAAGCACAGATAATGTCGACAGAATTCAGTTAGGATATTAGTGCTTACGTTGTACTCTGCTGCGTAAGGACTAGGGTGGGCTTCTGCTCTTTTCAGAGAGACACTAAGAAACTCAAGAAAATGAAAATGCCACTAAAGTGCTGAATCTTACGTGGAGGAACGTTTGCCGTCCCCGGGCCTGTCGGTGTGATGCTGGCAGCGAGTCATTTCCAAGTTTGGAGTTGAGGACACTGCCGTGTTTCAGGATGGGAGGCTGTCAGGATGCGTGTCTGCATTTGAACGGAAATTATCGAATGCGTCCGAAGCCAGCCGGAGGCCACATCCTAGAACGTGATGCAAAGCAATATGGGCCACAACAGCAGAAAACCATAGCTGTTCCTGGAAACTTTCCAAAAACATTTGTTCAGCAACCCGAGGCTTTCATGGTAAACGAAGAGGAGAGTCGGCATTTCAAACCTCAAGCATGGGCTTCCCTGGTGGCGCGGTGGTTGAGAGTCCGCCTGCCGATGCAGGGGACACGGGTTCGTGGCCCGGTCCGGGAGGATCCCACATGCTGCGGAGCGGCTGGGCTCTTGAGCCATGGCCACTGGGCCTGCGCGTCCGGAGCCTGTGCTCCACAATGGGAGAGGCCACAACAGTGAGAGGCCCACATACTGCAAAAAACAAAAAAAACAAAAACAACAACAACAACAACAAAAAAACTCAAGCATTAGCATCCACTGGGGGGGGTCAAAGGGCAAACCTAGATGATGGGCCTAAAGACAATTATCCCATAATGTCAGGAACAGTTTGAACTACTCTGAAGAAAAACACGTAAAAAGAATGATGTTGGAAAGACAAATTAATTGCTCCTTTTCTATGTGCAGAATTCAGTCTGCTGTACAAACAAGCCACAAGTGGAAATGATCAGACTAATCAGATGAGTCTCACTATATAAATGAATATAAATAGAGATGTTGATGAAAAGATGTTTCTATTGATATGTCTCTCAACTTGCATTTCAGAGTGATTCCTTGTATAAAAATATTAAGAAATAACATTAACGTGCACAAGTGTTCTCCAAGAGACACAAGTAAATCCATTTTAAACCAACCTGTTCTTTTATAAAGAGAATAATTATCAAAATTGAACGTGGGAATGCAGGAACCTAAGACTAGTATGAAGAGAATGAAGTACATATAGGGCATTTTTAACTGTGATTAAGGGGTAAGAACATCTGTTTATTGTACTTTTTAGATTCCACATATACGTGATATCATACAAGATTTGTCTTTCTCTGCCTGATTTATTTCACTTAGCATAATGCCCTCCAAGTCCATCCACGTTGCTGCAAATGGCAAATTTTTGTTCTTTTTTATGGCTGACTAGTTAGTATTCCATATATATATATATATATATATATATATATATATATATATATACACACACACACACACACACACACACACATATAAACATATATACTTAAATAGCACACATATTGTTTTCTGTGTGTTAACTTATATGTATATATGTATACCTGTGTACACACACACACACCCTATTATAGTGCATGGGAAGGATTATTTTTAAACATCTCTCACTGTGATTATCAAGACCACACACAGAGTCTATAAGCATGCACAAACTGGATCTTGGTTTCAGTCTCAAATTTTAACCCCAGTTCATAAAGCATCCCCCGTTGAGCTGCATTTGGAAACGGTTTTTTTCTTTCCTCGGCTCAAGCCTCCGGCTTCTTCAGGACCCAAACCTGGGTTCCCAGGTTACTCCACAAAGATCCCTCTCCAGTCCTTCCTCGGAGAGCTCTCTCTCTCTCTGCCAAGGTCATCCATGTTTGCAGACCTTACCTGCACTTTGGTGCCTATAGAGCCCGAGTTGCCCCTGGGCACCGTGTTAGCTGAGCATCCTGTCTACAGGGGGCAGATTCCACCTCCCCCGGGGCTTACCTGAGAAGAGCCAACAGAATATATTCCTCAGACTTCTAGGGGCATGAAAATGTGTGGGAGATTGTTAGCCCCTCTCCGGGGATTCTGGGTCAGCAGGTCTGCTTTGAGGTTTATAACAAGCACATCAGACGGTTCTGAAGCAAGCGATCTGGTTAAGAAAAAACTGCAATCGAGGTTCCATCCAGCAATCTGCATGTACTTGACACATCATAGAAAGAGATCTTATTTAATGTTAGCTTGTGCATTCATGTGAGTTGCAGATTGGTGTAACATGCAAAAGATATATATATTTAGCAACAGCTATAGAAACCCACCATTAACATACACACAGAGTAATCAGGCTACTCTTCTCACTATTTGGTTTCTAATAAATTATACTTAAAATATTCTATAGTCTGCATTCCCAAAATAGAGTGTTTTTTCTTTCTCCCAATCCCCACAACCAGCTTGATTAAACTCTCTTTTGAGTAATATTAAACATTCTCTCAAGGGTCTGTAATAACTCTCTTGGCCCTTTATAGTCTTTAAATTTGCGAAAAGGGGAGTACACATTAATGAACTCTAATTAGCTGTATTCAGCTATATTCTCAGTGAGCAGTTTAGGTACTCAGATCACCTCACCAAAAGAAATAAAAGATAGTTACACAGAAATGTTCTCTGTAGTTGACCTCGTAGTTATGTTGTTGTTGTTGTTGTTATTATTATTATTTTGAGAATCTGAGTGCTTTGAGGAAAGGCAGGAGGAAAAGATAGAAATTAATGATTTTTCTCATTTAATCTTCACAACAACCTTATGATGTTGATATTATTACTAATATTTGTTTAAATAGAAAAAAATCACACTGAAGCTTTAAGATGAGCCAATTCATACGGCCTGTAAGTGACGAAGCTGGGCTTTATATCCACGTCTTTCTGATTCTAAACTCTATGCTTCCATTACTTCCTTAAAAGGACTTGAAAAAAGCTTGAATTAATTCTATATATTGGATCAATTACTTCTTTTGAGAGGAAAAAAGGAGAGAGTAAGAATTATTCTCTAACTAGACAATTTGATATTTATTATCATCATCGTCATTGTGGTTGTTCCTAATATTCGGTTTGAGGAATAACTTTCCCAAGACATTTAAATTTGGGGCCAGGTCACCTAAAAAAGTGCAAGATAATAGAAAGTTATAAATATGTAGCATGTCAAATACTCAAAATTCAATTGAGAGTACACTATGAGTTTAGTTTATTTTTACCTTTAGTCCACCCCAAAATGAGAAAATAACTCTTATTAGTCATAAGCTATCAAATATATAAATTATTAGACAAATACTTTGCAGCAAAACTGACGCTAATGCCAAAATGGCTGCTTTCTTTCAGAAGAGTAGGGGAATGGGCCCGGATTTGTTCCAAGTGTGAAAATGTCACATTTGCCACACGTGATATTCTCTAGAAGTTTGGACAGCAGTGCCCTAGACTCCGGAAGCATGTATAGACGCACTCGATAATTCACACACCAGAGGACACACTTACGGTGAGATGGACTTTTAGCTTATGTTGCATTTACCTGGGTTATAGATCCTGCAGGTAAAATGCTTTCCACAAGGGAAGAGAACATAAGTCCTGCCCGACCACGAGACAGGATTAGCCCGGTGCGTCCCCTATGTTTCGTCTTCACAATTTGAATAAGTAATACAGGAAACTAAGTAGCATCGTTTTGTGCAATCTTCAGCAGTTTTGCTTCAAAATAATTTATTCATAGAATTATAACAATTTAGTGCTTGGTGAAATTACTGACGTTTATATATAATCAATATCTTACAAGTCAACAATTATTCCAAAGGAGAGATCCTCAGAATGTAAAAATCCACTAGAAAAAATTCTAAGGGTACTTACAAAGGTAAAGAGTTGGTTAAATGAGTTTGTCTTTTTGAGAATTTTCATAATGAATTGCTTGAAATGTGAATATACACCATGTTTGACTATAACTATTAGCACATGTGTAAAGAATACACATATATATGCTCACGTGTGTAAGGAAAGAAACCCCAGTCTATACAAATGATTTTTTAACAACCTTCCTTTAAGGGTGGTCAAGGTAGTCACCGCTCCGCGGCTGTTTCTCGCACTCCCCTTGGCTGTGTGGCCGTCCGTCCTGCAGGTGGTCGCGGAGAACTCCATTTTGAAGATGTTTCTTTGTCTTGAGGATCTCTGTCTGCCGGCAGCGGCGTTTCATTTCAGGAGATCAGCTCAATCTCCGCGCGTGCAACCCTCCACTTTGATCAGGAACATTGATGCTTCCACCTATGAGTATTTTTGAAATATTAAAAAAAAAAAAAGTAGGGCTTCCCTAGTGGCGCAGTGGTTGAGAGTCCGCCTGCCGATGCAGGGGACGCGGGTTCGTGCCCCGGTCCGGGAAGATCCCACATGC
>NW_006775077.1:469085-476742 GCF_000442215.2 Lipotes vexillifer
AATGCGTTTTTGTACAGGGAAATAGATTAACGGTTCAGTTAACAACTATTGTTTTTAATCAACAAGGAGTCCCAAATTGAGAAGAGGGAGGGAAAAAGCGAATACAGCACATGAACATCAGAGATCCCGGTCAGCAGCAAAGCTGTTGTTTCAGCTAATGTCAGACGTGGCTGAGAGTGTTAATTGCAGATGGAAATATAACTTAATAACTAAGGCAGCCTCTCAACGTGGCTGCCATGGCAACAGTCATGCCTAGCAACCAGACTTTACTTCCTTAGTGATAAATGAATCAAAATGTTGGTTTTTTTTCCTGGTGTGGCCAGCTCAGGGGAGGAAGCCACATTGCCGTATAGGAGAGAGAATTCTACCCAAACGGGAAGCTCTGACATAGTCACACAGTTCTCCGGGTTTGGGGGCATCACGCAGGCGGTAGTCCTTCCTAAGACAATTGTTTCATCGGCTAAACTGCATCCCATCCAGTACATTTCTACCACTGACATCGGTAAGACGGTCAACCCAGTCAAAGCATGTACGTTCTTATTTCTCATTCTCTAAGGCATATGTTAAATCCCTATTTAAATTTTAAAATGTCTTAACACAAATAAAGAAATAAAAAGAAAAACAGGTTCAATGCAGACTTCTTTGAGGGAAAATACTGCTTTTTCTCTAAGACCATCTTAGAATCAGTTCAAAGTTTCATTTTACCTAATGTAAACTTGTACACTTTTGTTCTGTTTGGAGCAAAGAAATAACTTATTTAATCTCTTCTCCGTAGATGATATTTATCTAGAGGGCCTTTGTCATTTTTGATGTTAACTCATATGCACACATTTACTTTGAGATCCACAATGATTTTTAAGAGTGAAAAGGGGTCCCCAAACCAACCAGCTTGAGAAGCATTGCTCAAGATTATCACGAATTTCATAGCGGATGTCTCTTGCTTACAGACCCAGGCACAGTATTAGTACGTCAATGCAGATCCCATCCTGAAATATTTTCTGTCGTAGATGCTATAGGTTATTCCCCACATGTGCTGGAATGTGAAATTGCTATAGACATGGCAGTCCTCATCTTGAAATCCTAACTTTGTGTCAATTTAACGATAACTTCCCTTCCCAGGCTTGACTTTGCTCCAGTATCAGGTTCCTGTGACCAGTTAACCAGAGCTGACTTTTAAGCTAAACTAGTTTACCAGAATATTCCCTTCATCATTATTTTCTTCTTATTTTTTGTTTCCTTCCATTTTAAATCAGAAAATGAAAAGAACCACATGTACCTAACACTGTAAAAGAGGCTTTCAACGCTTTGATTCATCATCCGTAATAACCCACCGTCAAATCTACGGCTGTATGACCACAGCACTTCACTGAATTCTCAGCTCCACACAACTGATCCAAGATAACAGCTCATGGGCACCTATAGGTCACCACACCAGATACTGGGGATCCTAATACTAATAGTTAATATTTATTAACGCTACTCTGTAGCAGGTCATTTATAGACAGACTTACGTGAGCCTCATGGAAGCTTGGAGGATAAGTCCTATTATGAACTCCATTTTGCAGATCAGGAAACTCAAGAAATAGGCTCAGAGTGGCTTTATTAATTTTCCCAGTGATATAAACCTTGCTTTGAATTCAGCCCCTCAGATGTCAAACTCTTAAACATCATACTGCTGCTAAAATGATAATAATAATACATAAATTGAGTCTTTTCTGCCTCGAAGAGATTCACATCATCTAGAAGAGGGAGAAAAAAAATACCAAAAACTAGAAAATGTTATAAAGTCTCCTGAATGCATTTAAAAATTTTTTCTGAACGCGCAAAAAAATGAAGATCTTATTAAATTAAAATGTTATGGAGGGATGGCAAACAGTGTAAAGCGGTTCGACCTGGACGACTGGGGAGACTTTACAAGAGGGCGGTACGGGAACCAGGTCCTGATCCGTGTGTGGGGTTTCCTTCAGAAAAGAAATGTGGCGGTTTTGAGAGGTCAGGAGGGAAGGGGAACCCAGGGAAGGTTTTGTCATGAATGCAGGTCTACGGTAGTAGAACATCTGAAACAGGGCAGGCAAAGCTGTGGCCAGGAGCTCAGCGGTGGGGAGGAGAGAATGGTGTGATGGGTCTCGCGATGGACGGTGATCACGGGATACTGTCAGCGAGGATGACCTTTGCCCTCTAGACAGAAAGGAGCCAGCGAGGGCGTGGAGGCTGGAAGAGACTTGCTGAATTGGTGTGTGAGATGCTCTGGCAACAGTGGAGAAGGCAGACCTGGGGGTGGGGGGATTACTGAGGAAGGAGGGAAGCTTCTGCTTAGTGGATGGAGTGGTGGTCCTGGCTGGCTGTTTCCGTTTCGAGCGAAGGGCTGGGATGGTTGGTTTGGACAGCTGTCCCCGGTCCCTACTGTAGCTGTGTTACTTCTGCTACCTCTAAGTCTCCCTCCCAAGTATGGGGATGAACCCCAGGCTCCGGATGGTGGCAGGGTGAGCAGACACAACAGCAGGGACCCTCTCTATTTCCAAAGCCAGGAGGCATTCTTCCGGGCCATGGCTGTGAGTGTGACCCAGTTTCCTTCTTTCATCACCTGTGGCTGTGCCAGAGATCAGAGTTTACCCAAGACTTCATTCTGCCTCCTTGTGAGTCAAGATTCTCCCCCGCGGATCCAGCCCTGAGGACGGCCCACTCCATCTGGAGTTCAGGTAAGGTGACCCAGAGGATACACCCAGGGAGCTCTTAGAAATCCAGAGTCTTGGACCGAACACGTACCGACTGAATCAGACTCTGTCATTTAGCACACACACCCGAGGCAGTTCACAGACACAGCCAGGCATTACTTTCACAAATAAAAAACACTGCTAAAGCCTATAGAACAGTCTATCAGGATTTCTTTTCTTTTTCAAATACTTACCAATTTCTCACAAAGTATTTCCAAACTATCTTGATGATGGAATGACCTCCCCAGTCCGGCATCAAGCTTCTTTTCCATGCTTATTTCTCACTCTTACACTTCCTGGTGACACTCTCGGGGTCCTATGAGGTCATTGCTCTCTGTTGAGATCCCACGGTGATTTCTCTCTGCGCTGATGGCTGACGCTGCTTTGATTCCTGGTAAGCCTAGTCCACACTCTCTGTCTGCTCACTTCTACCCATTCCTTGAAAAGTGCACCAATTATTTTATTAGTTTGTTGACTGTCCCCTGTCGACTTAAAAAATATGCACAACCTAAAAGTTGAGACTTACGTTTTATTCGGTGGGGATTTTTAGGACTTCAAGCCCGGGAGGCAGCATCTCAAGTAACCCTGAGAGAACTGCTCCGAGGAGGTGAAGGGGAAGACAGGTTATATAGGAGTTTGGCAACAAAGGGCACGTAGTTTGAACATCAAAGGATTATTGTTAATTAAAGAAAACTAGCTATCCCAAGTTAAGGGATTTAGCGCTTTTCTAGGTATGGGAAGATGCAAGAGTCTGGGCTCAGTGAAATCATTCCTTTGGTAGGCACCTCAGCTCTCTGGGTCCAGTATCCTGTGTTTTCACATCCTGAGTTTCCTCAGGGCTCACCGTGGAGAGTGGCCGCAGTCTGAGGGCTGCTGATGGCAGGTGTTCTTTCCTTCCTGAGTTTCCTCGGGGCTTACGTTGCAGAGCTGCAAGCGCTGATGACTGTGACATCATTTGCTTACTGATATGGCAGGAAATATTCCATTTCTCACCCCAAACCCAGGGATCTTTACTTCCTGAATTTGCACACTACTTACAATTTTACTTATACATGGTTTCAAAAAATTAAAGTTATTTAAAAATTGAATTGTTTATAAGCTTATCAATTAGAGAGTGATCTTGAAGGCATTGACCAAAAAGTGCTGAAAACCCGGTAGGTGAAGAGCATTTGCTGAATGAGAAAACGTCCTAGTGGATGAAGTCCTGGAGTGATCGATGGCTTCCAGCGTTCATGGCTTCCTTTCCCCACCCTCACCCCCAGCCTGGACCCGCAGGGCCAAGAACTCCCCTCCCTCTCCCCCAACTGTGGTTTCCGTGGGTCCTTCTCTCCTGAAATTGGTTCCAAGAGTGCCAGCTATAAGCTTCCTGAGAGCAGAGACCATGACAAATTTCTTTCTTTACGCTACAAAATTTGGAATTTCGTCTTGCACAGAGTAGGCCCCAATACAAGACTGTTGATTAACTGAAAAGCATTTACCGTGTGATAAATGTAATACAGACAATACATTCTGTATTGATTAAGTTCCCTTCTGATCTCTGCCCTGGGTTTCCACGCTTAGTGCTGTCAGTGCATCTTGCAGTATCACAAGACGAGACACCCATCTCCAGTTACCTCTGCTCAGAACCTGGAGTAATAGTAGAATGCACATTTAAACACTTGCTAAATACTTTTAATTATGATGGTGGATTGCCCACCACTTATGAATGTTGGAGAAGTTGCTTCTAAAACAATTATTATTCCTACTTTTATCTTTTGTGGTGGAAAATAACTGGGGTCCAAAGGTTTAAGACAGCCAACATCAACCATCTAGAAATTTCAGAAGAGGCATCGGCTTCATAGGTTGCTGTGACTCAGGCTGGTTAACCAAATGTAGAGAAAAAAATGCTCCATGAAAAGAATGGAGGATGTTCTTATGGATTCTTTGAAGCCACTGGGTACTTAACCTCTCCATAGAGAGGAAGAAAAGCATCCTTTTCAGTTTACTCAGATTTTTCCCTTACTGGTTTCATTATTCAGCCAGTCGTTCAAATAAAACATTCTAGTGACATTACACTAAATCCATTGTAAGTGCAGCCCCTAAGGGTGACTTCTTTCTGGCTAGAGATTCTGAACAGAAACTTGATTTGTTTTGCCCTCCCAGCAAAGTAGAAAGCAAACACTCCATCGCCAGTGGGTGAAACAGGATTAATGATTTAATGGTCGTGGCATCTCTTCTTCAAAATGAGCCTCCTTCCTTTAAACGAAAGAGATGGGAAATAGATGATGTAAGCGTGCGGGTCACCTGAGACCAGGGAAACCAGGCACAGCCAAGCACCTCCCTTCAAGTCTCTGCTCTGTGGCTGGTGAGGACGTGATTTGGTGAGGGTTTTCATAACTAGCCGGATAAATGAATGACCTCAAGAGTTCTATAAAGAGAAGAAATATGGGGCGAACGAATGTGCCATCGTTGGGGAACTTCAGGGAATCTGGTACCTTGAATTTGAATTTTAGATAAGTCTGAGGAGTTTTGGCACCTTTGAAAAACCATAGAGACCTGCACGGGTTTGTAAGCCAAGCAGATTTCGTCTTCTGGGTGCAAGGATGCGGGAAGAGGGGAGCCCCAGAGTCAGAAGTGCTGGACCTACCCCGTGTCTGCTTAATTCACTCCCTGAGCTTTCCCCCGACAATTCATTTACCCCCCCTTACCCCCTGACTTGCCCCATGTCTCTGTAAAACGTACCCTAACACTGGACCTAGTTCAGTCAGATGTAGAATCAGAGGACGATGAAGTGTGTGAAGCCCCTGGGAATCAACCACACCTTTTTTTTTAATCCAGGTGTTAGATGTTTACTGCTGTTGCTGCCCCTTATTTCACAGGGTAGAGGAAGGAAGGACTGAAGTCTGAGAAGGGGGTGTCTCCCCACACAGACCTGGAAAAAGTGAGGATACCCTCATGTCCCCTCCCAGAGGGAGTCTCCTGTTCTGCTCAGTTGCAAATAAAAGCCCCTCCCCCCCCCCGAAGGAATCACGTCAGTGGGGATACACACCTTATTCTGCAAATAATCACGTCATTGGATGAGAACTCGATGTTCCAGCCGGTGCTGACACTGCTGGGCCATGTGCACATGCCCCTCCCAGGGCAGGGCCGCCCATCAGCGGCTGTGAAAGGGAGAACGAGTAGATCCCAGCTCCCAGACTTAGTGCAGGTGACAAATGAGAAGCTGAAAGGAAAATGCTGGGAAGAAACCAGAGATGTATAAGGGCACTAAGAGGTTCTGTGGTTTGTTTGTTTGTTTGTTTATAGTGGGTTCTCACCGTGGTTCAGTTTTCCAAGGAAAACAGCCTGTGAATATTTCTGCTAACGTTGGCAATGGGTGGAAGGCACTTAGAAGCAGCAGCTGTCACAGACGGGGAAGGTCTGCGCGAGGCCCTTATGAGCCCAGCTGGGGGACTGTTTACCCCTGAGCTGAGATCCCAAGGCCAGCCAGCACCTGTCCCCCGGGCCCCGCTTGGATTCTGGGCAAATCACTACAAGATCCATAGCATTCCAACACCGGCAAAGACCACACCCTAAAGGCCAAGCTTATTAGGGTTTTGTCTCAGTGACTCATATTAATTAAAACACTTTTCATTCCAAACACTAAAAATCTGTTTTACAAAAGGGACATCATTTTTTTGTATATAGAAGCTTCTTATAACCCATATTATTATAATAATAACAACTATAACCAAAATGTGCACTGATTAGGAAACTGACGTAAAAGGTAAAAAATATTTAAGTACCTCCTATGTGTCAAGGACAGGAAATAGGTAATTTTATCCTATGTAGGCCTCACTAAAGAACTTCATAAACAGATGTCATAATCGCTCTTTGCGGGTGATTTTTCTAAGTGCTCTTACCTTGGCTGTCATTTTATCCTAAAAACCGCCCTGTAAGATGTATCACATAACGCAAGGCAAAGGCTGGAGAAAGCAAAAACCTTAATGGCATATTGCTGCTGCCTGACTTTTAAGCTACGAGAGATTCTCCAATATGTGGTTTTGGTTACCATTTTATCTCAAATCCCATGATATACAAAGAGGTAATTCAATTGCTTAGAACACATTATGAAATTATTGAATCTAACAGGAACAATGGTAACAAAAATTAAAATTTCAGTTGAAACTTACACATTTTACGTGAATTGATTAGCAATTTCTATATAATGTCAAAACAATCAGTTCAGAATAAAAAATCGTACCAGCTGGGTTTTTTGGCAAGTAACACATTGTTCATTTAGATGGAGGATTATTTAAAAGATGAAGGAAGTGTAGATCCAAATGCTTTATGTGGGTGAGTGTGTGTGTGTGTTTGTGATCTGTGATGGTGTACATGAGAGAAACAGTAGAGAGTGGGAAGGAAGGGACCCTGCCCCTTATTTAATCATAATATTCTGCAAATCCCAAACTGAGAAGCTTCTCTGAAACACACAGACTTCTAACAGAGGGTCTTTCAAGGGAATTTTGTCCTGTTTTTAATTTAGTTATTAAGACCAAAAGTAAATGAGCCCTGGGCCAGGAGCAGGGGACAAACCACACCATATCCCCAGTGGGGTACATTATAAGAAGCACCTGGATTTTGTTTACTTCCACAAAATAATGGTTAAATAAAAAACACTAAAATACAATAATATAAAACCTATAGAGAAAAGAGTTTAAAAATACTTTCTCTAAAAGTAATTTAAATAATTTACTTTGAGTTTAGATGTGGTGATGTACATTAGCTGTTAGAGAGTTGGACGTGGCAATTCAGTGAGGAAAAAGAAGCAACTAAAAGAAATAGAAAATGATTCAGTCTCAGGAAAAACTTTGGGAGGACTTACTAAAGGCAGTGGTACGCTTTAATCTCCTGAACTATTTATTCTCAAGTCAAACTTTTACTAATCGCATTTTATTCTGTAAAGACAATGACAAATGTAGGGA
>NW_006775077.1:476787-481337 GCF_000442215.2 Lipotes vexillifer
TAGGGAAAAAAACCCTATACTGTAGACATTTTAAAATGAAATTGACACTTTTTTCCTAAGGTTATGGGGGAAAAGGATCTGGAAACCACAATTTGATGCCCAGCTAAACTACCACTCAGGACAATAAAGTATATTTCAGACATGAGTGATCTCAGATCATTTACATTTGGTAGTTATAAAAAAAAAATCACTACATACTCAACATCCCCCAGTAATCCAGGTGAGTAGACATGAGATCCAAGGAACAGAGACCTTAAACCAAACATGCTTTGAAAAAACAGCAAAAAATAAATCCTTTGGATTACAGATGAGTAATTATTCCAAACTAAACAATTCAAACAATGAAATGATATTTTTAAAAGGTTATCTTATTTACATTGATTTTCTCAATTATATAGAAAAGTAATTAGAAAATAATGGGAAAATAATGGAAAAATGCCCAACAATTCTTTGTAAGGAAATTAAGGTCCATAGATAAGTGAAATGAAGCAATATGAAATGCTGTAATTTGGGGCAGTCAATTGATAGAAGGTTAGGTAGGTAAGGAGGGAAAGAAAGGAGAGAGAAATAAAGACTGCATTGGCCTTGATGCTTGAAACGTTCTGGAATGACTCTAGTTGGTTGAGTTGTAATTTCCAAGGCTTCCATGACGTCACACAGTTCAATCGTTAAATACTGCCATGTATTCATAAGAGTGTTCATGCCATTACTGATTTTCTATTTTAGAAATCATTTATAAGCAAGCACAAAATTACTGAAAAAATTAAAATGTCAAGATACTGATAATTTTTTAAAAAAGGATTCAAGTGACAGACATTATATAAGGATAGTCAAGGGAGAATAGGTAAAGGATAAAGTATACAGGGCACTAATTGTTTTATCTTATGGATGTGGAGAGTTTCTGGTTACTTCAATAGACTCAGAAATACAGATAAACATTTAAAGGTGTAACTGGATGCAGACATAGTGCGTTACCTTCCTCATCTTTTACAGTAGTAAGTCATTATATAAGATCTGAAATCAAGAAATAAAGCGTATAAACATGGTAGGTAAAAAGACAAATTAAAGATAGTTTCTTCTGAGAAGTAGATTGGAGTTGAAGACCAGAATATTTCATTTTCTATTTAATAGCATTCTGTAAGTTTTGAGTTATCCAAGCCATATTTATGTATTACAGGTCCACAATCCCTTGACCAAGTCACGTGGGAACAGATGTGTTTCAGAGTTAAGAATTGTTTCATATCACATAACTTATCAGTAGGGTCTGGGATGGTACCTCATAATCACTCTACACGTGGGGTCCAGGTTATAACCAGTCTCACATGAGTTTAGGACAGATTTGACTGTAAAAACTTCATTTGTCAAAGCTTTGTGGATTTTGTAATTGCAGGTAAGGAAATGTGGACCTGTAAATAGCCGTTAGAATTAAATATACACACATAGTTTCTGAGACAGAATCAAGGTAAACTCACACCGTCCACTTTCCTTTTAGCCAACTTACATTTTCCTTTTCAGCTGAAATTGTACTGGGGTGATAAGACATGATGACCAAAAGCATTTTCCCTTCTGAAATAACAAACTACACATAGTCATGTAGCCATAGCCACAGTGAAGAAATGCTAGGGCAATTTCAGAAAGAACATTTGGTCACAAGCAGGCCATTCGTTTGGCTGAAGACACAGGACATTAGGACCACTCCAGTTTGCTACCGAAGAGGCAAGGAATCCACATCCTTTGCAGTTCACAAATGTGTCCACTCTGCCTTTTTTGACATAACTATTTTTTTCTTTTTTTTTTTTTTTTTCTACTAAGGACTGTAAGGATTTACTTCCAGGAAGGAAAAGAAAAGCTCCCGTTCCAGATGAACAAAGTAATGGAGTGCAGTAATAGACGGTACGATTACACCGAACGCCAGGGAATGTTTACAGATGTCAAAGCCAGAGGAGAAGACACCCACTACATATACTGAAGTGACACAGAGTTGCTAAAAGCTTGAAGTTCAGAGATGCAGAGTCAAAGAAGATGACCGCCACCCGCGAGTTCGAAATTACTTAATCAGGAAGCATCATTTGGGCGCTTGATGGGAACCAGGCAGTATCACATGACCGCAGAGAAAGGAGCACAGGAAATGTCCTCCAGGAGCTTGCAAGATGGGAAGAGAGAGTGGACGTCGGACATAGAGCACCTGTGCCGGGGCGTTGGTGATTAGAGATAAAAGGATGACTGTAAGTAGGGTTACCAGAGTCAAACTTTACTGAAATGTTAGGCCTGGATTTGAGCCTTGAAGGAAAGGTAAAGATGAGACTGTTGGTTTCAGGAAGCCCCATCCGACATCATGACCCCATCACAAATCTGACCTGCGACTGGTTGGTCTAGTTACTGTGATAAGCGAAAGCTCTGAAGCCTCCGTAAAGTGCTATTTGAGCGTGAAAAGTCATCCTTGAGGATGGGGATGAGAGTCTACCCGGCTACTCACGCGTCTTGGGTTTGAGGATGCTGAAGGGCCACTAGTTCTGAGACCTGGCCGTTCCTACGTCCTCGGGCTGTTCCTGGATCCACAGCTCTCTTCATGAAGGTTGCAGTGACCACTATCACTGAGAAAAGGGCTGATTTGTGTAGAGCCAGAGGTTGAGATAAGGTACAGTAAACACACAAACAGGAATCACCTATATGAAATATTCCATGTGGCCGTTTGGCTTGGAGTGTTGGGAAGGGAATTGAGGTCAAGTGGTAAGTTTTGAGAAAAAGAGAAGATTTAGAATGGATTGTGGGGACCTCTCTGGCGGTGCAGTGGTTGAGAGTCCGCCTGCCAATGCAGGGGACACGGGTTCGAGCCCTGGTCCGGGAAGATCCCACATGCCGCGGAGCAACTAAGCTCATGTGCCACAACTACAGAGCCTGTGTTGTAGAGCCCGCGAGCCACAACTACTGAAGCCTACATGCTGCAACTACAGAAGCCCGTGCGCCTAGAGCCCGTGCTCCACAACAAGAGAAACCACCGCAATGAGAAGCCCGCGCATCGCAACGAAGAGTAGCCCCCGCTCGATGCAACAAGAGAAAGCCCGCACGCAGCAATGAAGATCCAACGCGGCCAAACATAAATTAATTAAATAAATAAATTTTAAAAAAAATTATTAGAATGGATTGTGACCAGACTGCATCCACCAGGCAGGATGTGATGAGTTTGGAGATTATTCTATAAGGACAAGTATTGATCAAATGTATAGGGAAGAGAGGGGAGATTCAGGAAAAGATTTTAGGAAAACAAATGAGATTACAATGTATAAACTGGATGAGAGGAATAAAAACACTGGACAGAAATAATGGGTTTAATAACCTAAGTTTGAAGGAATGGAGAGTTAGACCGTAATGGGATGATTGGAAATTATGTAACATTGAAAGTGAAATAAATTTTAAGCTAACTCCATGAGGATGTGATGACAATGACGAGCTATAGGGGGTGAATGAGAAATCCCAGGTGGTTTCCTGAGCTTTTATTTTTTTACTTTTTTGGCCGTGCGGCTTGTGGAATCTTAGTTCCCAGACAAGGGATCAAACCCACACCCCCTGAAGTGGGAGCGTGAAGTCTTAACCACTGGACCGCCAGGGAAGTCCCAGTTTCCTGAGCTTTTAGGTTTGGGGACAGAGACTTGAGAAACAGCCGGCTTGAAGACAAAAAATCCATTTGGCTTTCAATTATGAGGCGAGTATGGTGCATTCAAGTAGAAATGTTTAACAGATCGCGAGAGAACAGGAGGTAGAGTCTGGATGGATATAGATCCAGGATCTGCTTGGATCCATAAGAGCTGGTATAATCATTGAGAAAAGAAGAATCGCAAAGAAACTCAGGACACGGAGTCATGTGGCAGGCACACTTGGAGTGTGGGGAAGAAAAGAAACCAATACAAAAATGAGAGGAAGAAAAGGCCAGAAAAATGAAAGAGAAAGTTGGAATGTGTGTGACCACAGGAGCTAAGGAAAGGGAATTTCAAGGCCACCTGTCAGATGCTGCAGAGAGGTCCAGGGAACTGTAACCAGCTCAACAGGACCAGGACAAATCCACCACCACCACCAGGAGAAAAATCCATCACGTACTGCGGACGGGTCAGCAGAATGAAGATAATTGACTTTTCATGTTTAGGTGTGTTTTCATAGATAGACTCCTCATATATGCTTCCTTCGGTAAGACCTGATATGGTATTTTTAAGACTTTATTTCCAATAATTCCTACAGCAAGGCTCGTTCTCTTGAACATGTTGGAAAATACAGAAATCTGAGATTGTTACGAAAGTAGACTCCATTTCCGCTCTGTCCCCTCGGATTGGCCGACATTCCCAGCCTACATCTTTCTGTCTCCCCGTGCGTCTCTCCTCCCCCTTCCGCACTTGTTCTGAGCCAGCAAAGCAGTGGGGGCAGTACAGGCTCTGGGTGGGACCCATCCCCCTCCAGGTTCTCGTCCTCACTTTTTTTTTTTTTTTTTTACTTTATCTGCTTATTTGTTGACATCTCTTGTCTGTCCTTGTTTCTTCTATTTTTTTTTCCTTTTGGGT
>NW_006775077.1:481410-483023 GCF_000442215.2 Lipotes vexillifer
GTGGCATGTGGGATCCTCCCGGACCGGGGCACGAACCCGCGTCCCCCGCACCGGCAGGCGGACTCTCAACCACTGCGCCACCAGGGAGGCCCTCGTCCTCACTTTTGTGACTTTGGGTAAGTGGATGATTCTCTGTAGCCAGGTCTCCTCGTCTATAAAGTGGGGCTGGCAGCGGCACTGGATTCACAGGCTGTTTGATGAACACGTGGGAAGCGCTGACAGCAGGCCTTTGCCACATGGTAGACGCCGCTCTCTCTACTTGGCACTTGCAGGGGGTCAAGTTTGTACACAGAAGTCCCTGCTGTAGAGAACATGTGATGGTGTTCGGTTTCCCGGCTTGAACTTCCGTCAACGTTCTCTGTGTTTCCCTGGAGGGACCGTTTCCCTCCCACATTCCAGCGGCTATAACCCACCCTAAGCTCTGTGGGTCCACATGGGACCAAGACCTAAACAGGAGTTGGTTCACAGCCCAGCCCATGACCAAGCCAGGCCAATCAATGCCAGCAAAGCTGAATCCTGCATCTTTGCTTGAACTCTGCTGCACACGGGCACTCTCTGCTCCACATTCTTGAACTTGAACAGATGCAGGAGGGAGCTGCTCTGACCGTTGACTGCTGCACCCCCTGCCTGTCTGAGGATGGACACAAGAGGGCAGAAAGCAGAGCAGAAGCACCGAGAGGAAAACCGAGCCAGGAAGACGTCATTTTAGCTCTGGAGCAAAGCAGGCATGAAGCTTCTTGATCCAAGACAATTATTTTTTCTTTAAATCAACTGTGAGTTCATTTTACATCACTTTACATTAAAAAAGAAAAAATGACCCAACTCCTTAATGGTGGAGCCTATTACTCAGTAAGACCCACCAGGAAGTCTAATTAAAGGGGAAAACACCTTAAGACCCTTTTTACTGAGGATCTAGAGTCTGCGATGAAAGAGGGCAACACCCACGTACCTGCACCTGCACACCCACGTACCTGCACCTGTTACCCATTGATCTGAGGACCACAGACTCTAGAGCCCCAGAGCTCTGTACTGCAAGTCTCGGGTTGTGCCTATTTTGTGTAAATCATTCACGTTTTTATTAGTTTGACTTTTGAGTCATTTTTAAGTGAATTATTTTTATCTCTCAAATCGATTGTTACAAGATACAGTTATTGCGGCCTCAGCTGTGGTGTTTCCTAAGAAGAATTTGAGAATTACAAAGAAAAGTCATCTATGCCTCTCTCTAGCTGTCGGTTGACTTGGAATTTAAGAAAGAAGGTGTGATCCCTGAGTGGGCTGCCCACAGAGCCTGGTTTGGCCAGAGGACCCGTCTGACCTCTGTTGTAGGAAGAAATTGTAAATCTGCCTCCTTTTCACTCTCAAATGTGTCCTTGTTTGGATAACAGATTAAAAGTTCACTGACCTATCAAAAGTTTACAATCTGTCTACATCACTATCTATTAATGTGTAAAAACTCGTGAACTACACGCATTAAATCAATATATTGAAGAGTCCGCCGTAAAACTCCAGCATATCTCAAATACCCTATAAAGATAATAACTCAAAACTTTGACATGTACCGTATAATATATATATATATATATTTTTTTTTTTTTTTTTTTTTTTTTTTCGGG
>NW_006775077.1:483161-495232 GCF_000442215.2 Lipotes vexillifer
AGGCGGACTGCCAACCACTGCGCCACCAGGGAAGCCCCGTATGATATTTTTAAACATACAGAAACATACTGTTAATCCCTTTTCTTATCCCAGTTCTCAAGGTATATATAAATAAAATAAATATTATATAAAGTACAGACCGACTCAACTTAGTGACTAACTCACGTTGGTCAGTGAATTTTTCATATTTTCTGCTAAAGTGCATGTATCTTGAAAATTTTGGTAAGACTGTTACAATTTAATATTAATGATTTTTAAAAACTTTAATTCGCGTAAGTGCTTGAATCTGCTAAACATTTTATTTATGGAGACCTCTGTAAACACCGATTAAAGGCTTTCAAGCAAAGAACTCGAGGCAGACCAAGTAAATCAAAGGAGACTGCAGATTCACTGGAATGCAACTATGAATTCCAAAGACTTAGATAAAAACCTGGCACATCGTTCTCATGTGATGCCAACAACATTACATCTGGAGACATTTTGAAGATAAATGTTTAATTTTATACCTGCAAGGTGTTATACTTGGGGCTCAGATTTCTTCCTCCTCTAGAAAATTCTTTCATCATGTATTAATTACAATCCAGTACGACAAGAACAAGAAAAGAACGTGCAGCATACACAGCTTACAGAGCACAGGTCTCCATGAAGCTAACGCAAAGCCAGGGCACAGGCAGTAGGAGTTTACGGTTCCTGATCTCCACCGGGTCTCTTAGTTTTAACAGAAATCTGCAGAAAAATGAGTGTGCTTCCATTTGCTACATTGTTTACAGCATAGCTTTACGAAATGTCTTGGTGTTATGTGACTTCACATTCATTCATAATGTGGTACAAAATTGTATTATATTAGCTTATCTCAAAAATTTACTCTGTCAGAGTATTTAGTACTCATACATGTCACTTCACTTGTGATATCCACCGTATTTATCTATTTTGATAGATGCAAAACTCTTAATGCACATAGAAGCAACAGAAGTTCTAACGGCACTGAAACTGTCTTGGGCTCAGAGTCCCGCTATTATCAAAACTAAAAACCAGACACCTTCTAGGACAAAACTTTGCACTTACAATAAAAGTAAGATCAGAGACGGTAAGGGAAGGTCTAGATAAAAGGAAGGAGAAGAGAGGAGAAAAAAATCTCAGAAATTATGAGACCCTATCTGATGTCACATGCTGAAACCCACATAAAAAGGGCCAAAAAAATAAATAAATAAAACAAGGCTAGAGATTTCGAGGGTTCAATCCCTCAGAAAAATGGAAATTAATTTTACTTAAAAAATAGTCAAAAGAAAACATTCTCAGTCAATTCTCATACAAAATTATTATAAGAAAAAGACTTAAGAACAAAATAGTCTCTAGAGACAATAAAAGCAGGCCAGAAGACTTTTTTCACAAAACAGTTTTACCACAAAGGAAAACACAGAGCAGCCTCACTTATGAGACCTCAATGCAAGAATCTGAAATAGAAATACACCAGGAACAAGGAGGTTTATTTGAGAAATACAAGGTGGCTCAGCATTAGAAAGCCCATTAACAAAATTCGTCATATTAACAGAGGTAAGGGAAAATCATATAATTTTCATAGATATAAAAAAGACAGTTGGCAAAATTCATCATGTATTCATCTTAAAAATATTCAGTGAATAGAAATACTTTTTTAATATGCTTCAACCCAAAGACAATACTGCTCTTAATGAGAAAAATCTTGAGGCTTCCTTGAAAGTTAGACAAGGCAATTAGAAAAGAAAAAAGCAATCAGAGACATAGCAATTAGAAAGGAAGAAATAAGCTAACTTGCACTTCTTATGGAAACACCCTAACGAAAATGAGAGAATTTCACAAAGTAGCATATTTTAAAATTGACATAGATGAATTGGGAGATTGGGATTGACATCTATACACTAATATGTATAAAATGGATAACTAATAAGAACCCGCTGTATAAAAAAATAAATAAGATTCAAAAATTCAAAAAAAATTAATAAAGCCCAGCTTATCAATTAAAAAAACAAAATCAAGTTGACATAGAGAAATAGCCTTTCTATATACAAACGAAAATAGGCTAGAAGACATAATGGTGAATAACGGCGAAAAAGAAGAAAAAGAAAAGAAAATGTCTAAGTATATTTAGCTATCACAAAACTATTCAAATATTCATCTAATAAAAAATTCGAATTTAAAATTTTAAAGATGTCATTAAAAACAGCACCAAAAAATGAAATACAAAGATATAAAGCTAACAAAGTAGGTACAGGATCTATCTGCAGAAAACTACAAAAGTCTGATGAACGTAGTCAACCATCTAAATAAGTGGAGAGCTAGTCCTTGCTCATGAAGGAGAGGACTCAATACTGTTAAGATGTAGAATTCCAAATAAATCAGGCAGACATTCCTCCCACGAGGAGGTGAAGCCTGATTCTCCACAAGTGTGGACTGCAAATAATGGTTTCCCTCCAAAGGTTACAAAATGGAAATGGGGGGAAAAAAGAGTAAATCTGCGGTGGGAAAATCTGAGAAACACTAACTCAGTGAGGTATTCAGACTCAGTAACATCAGTGTAAGTAGGTACCCTGACATGTTATGATGTGATCATTGATGAAAAAAATAGCTACATGGGGGTTTCTATGTGGGGGATTGTGAAATCTTCTGTGATATAAATGCTTAAAATAATGAAAACTATATAAAATAGACACACCCACTGTGCCCACTGTGTCTAATTGGAGCTGGATGTCAACATATACATGCAAAAATTTGTCATAATAATGAAAACATTCTCTAAAATTCAACAAATTAGAGTCCCATTTTTTTTTTTTTTTTTTTTGCGGTACGCGGGCCTTTCACTGTTGTGGCCTCTCCCGTTGCGGAGCACAGGCTCCGGACGCGCAAGCTCAGCGGCCATGGCTCACGGGCCCAGCCGCTCCGCGGCACGTGGGATCTTCCCGGACCGGGGCACGAACCTGTGTGCCCTGCATCGGCAGGCGGACTCTCAACCACTGCGCCACCAGGGAAGCCCCCTAGAGTCCCATTTTTTTAAAATTAAAACTAACCAAAAAGAATTTAAAGTTTCTGTGTGACCAATGACAGCTTAAAATGAGATAAAGGATAATTAATAGGCTATTAATAGGAGATGTTAATAGCATATTTTAATATATAATCAGAATATATAAAGAAAGCCGTGCCAATTAGCTGACATTCAGCAGACCTAAAGGCAATTAATATATTTTTATGTACAATTCCAAATTAATCAGAGAAAATCAAATTAAATGTAAAATTTGACAGGCACCTTTACACGCTCTGTTACCTACCAGCTATCAGCTGGATGTGGAGACAGGGAATTCTCACCCACTCCTGATGAGAGTGCAAGCTTTTTTTTTTTAAACATCTTTATTGGAGTATAATCGCTTTATGACGGTGTGTTAGGTTCTGCTGTATAACAAAGTGAACCAGCTATACATACACATATATGCCCATATCTCCTCCCTCTTGCGTCTCCCTCCCTCCGTCCCTATCCCACCCCTCTAGGTGGTCACACAGCACCGAGCTGATCTCCCTGTGCTACGTGGCCGCTTCCCACTAGCTCTCTATTTTACATTTGGTAGTGTATATATGTCAGTGCCACTCTCTCACTTTGTCCCAGATTCCCCTTCCCCCTCCCCGTGTCCTCAAGTCCATTCTCTACGTCTGCGTCTTTATCCCTGTCCTGCCCCTAGGTTCTGAGCATTTGGAGAGCTGATTTTCAGCCCATCTCCTTCTCTTCCTCACTCCCCAAGGAAAAGGATTCCAAGCCATCAAGGATGGGTCACAGGCAATCGGGGAAGAGTAAACAAGGTTTGACAGGCCAGGGGGAGCTCACAGGCTCCTAGGCTGCAGAGTGTTAATAATTCCAGACTTGCTTCAAGATTTTGATCCAGACACATTGAAGACAGCAATAAAAACAAGAGTACGTTCTTGGTATGGCCTTACCTGCATTCCGCTTTGGTTGATATTATCATAAGAATTTATGAAGCAATATAAATGCTGACTTAGTTTTTCTTCATTCATTCCACCACTCACAAGAGTAAACGATTTCTTCTCTTCCTACGTGGCAGTTCGGGAATGAAGAACCGTCAGAACCTTGGGGCGTGGCCAGCACGGGTGTTCCTCAGGGCTCACGCCGCCCTCCACATCACTCATGCCCGCAGGAGATGCTCTGTTCCTCCTACAGCAAAGACGTTGCTCACTTCACCTTCACCCTTACCTCTTCCTTCTCCAAGCCTTTTTAGGGTCAGAATCTCTAGCCAATCTCCCGCCAATGACCTGAACCCACCACTCTGTGGCTTTGATCTCTGTTCCTCCTACAGCAAAGACGTTGCTCACTTCACCTTCACCCTTACCTCTTCCTTCTCCAAGCCTTTTTAGGGTCAGAATCTCTAGCCAATCTCCCGCCAATGACCTGAACCCACCACTCTGTGGCTTGAATCATGTGTCCCCCCAAGATACATTCAAGTCTAACCCTGGTCCCTGTGAAGGTGGCCTTACGGGGAAAGAGGGTCTTTGCAGTTGTAATCAAGCTAAGATGAGGGCCTGCTGGTTATGGTTGGGCTGTAAATCCAATGGGGGGTGTCCTAACCGGGAGAGGGAGATTGGAGACCCGCAGGGATGCAGGGGAGAGAAGGAGGCAGAGCTCAGAGTGATGCTCCCACAAGCCAAGGGTTCCAGGAGCCAGAAGATGCTGGACAAGGCAGCGGGGAGTCTTCCTGGGGTCTTCAGGGGGCGTGTGGCCCTACCACCAACTTGATCAGGCTTCTGACCTCCGGGACTCTGAGAAGACACATTTGGCTGTGATAAGCCTCCCAGGGGTGGTCATTTGTGACAATAGCCATGGGACCATAGACAGCCGCCAATGGCCCCTTTTATTTCCCCCCAAACCATTGTAACTGAAGTTTCTCTAAAGAGCTTCATCTCTTTCTCAGAAGTTCTGCAAGAAGATGCCAATCTCTCTTTGGAAAATTGTGAAAGCAGTAAGCAGACAAGGTAAACGTTACAATTAGTCAGAACGGTGGCCCTATTTTGTCGCATCATCTGGAGATTTTGGTGCAAACCCTGTCCCCTCATAGGCTGTTGAGGCCTGAAATATGTATGTATACAAACTGGGTCAAAGTCACTTATTCCATAATTAACGAATGCATGATATATGTGGCCTTTTAAGAAATAATACATGAATCAAGTCAAACCGCCATACAAATAGCCAAGAAGTCCTCCCCAGGAAGCAATATGAACTTAATGCAAAACGAGCAGTGGGCGTTTCCAGAGGCCACACAGAAGGAAGGTGTATGACAATGAAATGGAGAGACACAACACGACAGCTCCTGATTCTCCATTTTGATTCCTGTTCAGTTTTAATTTTGCCCCCATGTTCAGACACTACTCCCTAATCAACCCTACCCTTACCGGGTATTTCTGGAATAGATGGAAGCTGCAAAACTCTAAAACACATTTAGCAAAAAAAACAACAAACAAACAAAACCCTGAGCAATTTTCTTTTGAGTATTCTCAGTTTATTACTTCTAATGCAGATGAATAATGCAATGACTGTTCCAATCAGTATTTGGGAAGGCGTGAACGCACGTTTTGAATGACTGTTTTTCCTCATGTGCTTTCCTCTCTTCGCCT
Source organism: Lipotes vexillifer (assembly GCF_000442215.2). Lineage (NCBI taxonomy): Eukaryota > Metazoa > Chordata > Mammalia > Artiodactyla > Lipotidae > Lipotes > Lipotes vexillifer. The sequence continues at coordinate 488,811 of NW_006775077.1, forward strand.
TCTTTTTGGCTTTCAAAATCTAACTGTTCCTATGGAAACAATAATGGTACTGCTTTGCCCTAAGAACAGTTCATAAGAGAAAAATGATTGTATATTAAAAAAGTCTTTTAGCTTCAGGGTTTTTTTAATCCCCAAAACAGCTATAAATATTTATCCATTATTATCTATAGCATCAAAAAATTAGAAAAAATATAAAATCAAAAATAAGACTATTCTTTGAATTAGACCTAAATAATTTTCAAAGTTCTATTTCCTGGTGAAATAAAAATTTTGATCCTATTTCATTTGTTTGTTAACTTATCCACTCCACAAATATTTATTAAATGCCTGCTCTTTGGCAAAGATATAGAATTTATCACAGTGCATTTATCATCTGTTAGAAAATATGATGCAGCTTTGACAGAAATATTAAATGTGTGCCTTAAAGATTCTTTTGTCCTTAAGGAAGAAGAAAGATTGAAGTATCTTTTAAATTTTTACATTTTCAGAAGGATTATTTTAAAAGCTTAATCACCAAAAGAAATTATTGTAGTAAAACTCAACTGCTGAGTTTTGTCAATTGCTGTAGCGTCTCATTACGTTACTTTTAGTTAATTATTTTTAATCTTTAGAGCTGAAACTTGGAGTGATCCTAAAATAGCTCACAAACAAAGACATGAATTCTGAGATACTTGAAGCAGGCCCACTGCTGATCATTTATGAGAAAAGATACTGATAATTTATGAGGAATGAAGCAACAGACATATATTTCATTCTCAAGATAGTGTAAGTTAAATCAGTTTGATTTGACTGGAATTCACAGAGATATTTTATAGTCAGGTAAGAAGTGACTCACTTGATTGCTTAACTGTACAGTTTTAAGGGTTTTTTTTCTCATTTAAATAATTTACATTTGTCCTAGTGAAAATCTGTAATTCAGAGCAAAGAAAGGCACTCATTTTCATAATGAGCTTTGTTCAGTGTGAACGTCAATTTTAATTGGATGTCAAAGGACGTATTCTTTGGCATCAGACAATTGTTCATTAACCGGAGGCCCACAATTTAATTTGCAGAGGAAGCAGGAAAGGAACTGGGGGAAAAGCAGCTTAAACAGAAGCTTAAATATGCATCTTGGTTGAACGAAGTGCACACAAAACACAACCGTTGATTATAATGTAATAAAATTGAACTGCACTGGACAAAGCACCTTATCTCTCTGTACGTAATTTAAATGTGTTTAGAGGCAAATCCTGGCAGGGATTGGCATTTTCTTAGTACTAAACCCCTGTATGAAAATTTTACATGAAGCTAGGAATCGTTCTTCCCACATTACTTAGGCTTCTGCATTCCATGTAATAAATGTTCTATAAACATTTACTGATTAAAGGGTGGTCTTTTATCAGTAACCATCTAGTATGAATCAGTAAGTAACTGGGAGCTGAAAATGGGGGGCTTTGGGCTAGTGATTTAGGCAGAGGGAGACAAAAGTGCTGGTTAAGAACAGCAGTTAACAGGGTGGCAAACGCCGGTCTGCACAGTGTTTGTTCTTTCCTCCTCTTTGTCCTTAATTAGGGGAGGGTGAAAGTAAAGGACGTGAGGGGGGATCAGGCAGGTTTGGAGACAGCGTGATGACGTGGCTTTTATAATGTCTGAGACGTGCTTTTTCTTTTGAATCCTTAGTTTTCTGATACACAAAGCGGGATGATGACCATGTTCACTCCACGGAATTCTTTGAGGATAAAATGAGTAAGTACCTATCAAATGCAGAGCCGAGTATGGCATATAAAATAAACAAAAACATATCAGCACACTCTCCTTGCATCCCTCAGAGCAAATTCACACCTTCGCAGCTGGAAAGAAATGTTTTTGAAAGACAGAGGGAGTGAAATCATTTGCAAATATTTGGGGGTGCAAAGAGGGTGTGTAGAAACAGAAGTCTGTAAAAGGAAGGTGGTCGTCAATGACAGAGGTGCCAGACGCAGGAAGAAAGAAGGTGGGTGGAAGACCAAAACACGGCTTAGCAGAGCCAAGGATGGAGAACAGGCTGCTTGAGGACCGAGGAGAGGGGCGCTGGCTCACCCAGCAGCGCAGCAAGCAACCGAGGGCTCTTTGTTGGAGACACTCAAGGACACCAGAGAGACATGGATGCCAGCAGGTGGGCGACCCAAGTGAGGACGGAGGGAAGGCCGCCCCCTCACGCCCACCTTGCTCCCTAGGCTTTGCGTCTCATTACCCTTTGGTCAGATGCCATCAGATATTTGAGAAAAGAGCCCATGTTAAAGACAGAAGCCAGGGCTTCCCTGGTGGCGCAGTGGTTGAGAGTCCGCCTGCCGATGAAGGGGACACGGGTTCGTGCCCCGGTCCGGGAAGATCCCACGTGCCGCGGAGCGGCTGGGCCCGTGAGCCATGGCCGCTGAGCCTGCGCGTCCGGAGCCTGTGCTCCGCAACGGGAGAGGCCACAGCAGTGAGAGGCACGGGTACCGCAAAGAAAAAAAAAAAAAGACAGAAGCCAAAACAAACTGACCAAGGAAAGGAACTTTAGGAAAAACATAAAATGCGATACTGTCCCCAGAAGCCAAAGGCAGCCCCCAGCCCCCAGCAACCAAAGAACCAGGCCTTCATCCTACAGCTGCATGGGACTCAATTTGCAGCAACAGAAATGGGCAGATTGCCCCCTAGACCCTGAAGAAAGGAGCACAGCCCGGGCTTCCAAGCTACAGAACTGTGAGATAAGGTTTGTTGGCAATGTGTGACTGCAGCATAGAAAATTAGTGATGCCCACTGAATAACCAAGAATTATTTTTCTCCAAAATTTCTGACTGAAACGTCTCTAAAATTATTTCATATTCGGCTGTCTTATTCATCAGGAACCACTTAAGAGCATCCATGACTCAGTCCCTCGTTAGCAACACGTGTCCTCACAGTGACAGGCAGGGTCTATTGAATGTCTGTGCCCAGCACAGAATTACCTTTATTCTGCTGGTTTTCTCTTCTCTGCTTTCCTCATTTCATACTTCGCGGCACCATGGCTGTTAGCAAAGCGACAACTGCTAACTCACCCTATTGTGCTATTTTTAATCCTCATGCCTAAACGTGGGAGAGATAGAAGGACTTAGGTTCCTTCCATTCATACCTTGATTTTACAGGGAGTCTGTTATTTCACATGGCTCCCCTGGATCTAGTGCCCCTGCAGTCGCTGGAGGCTGGTACAGCTCACAGGGCAAATGGTACCTGCTTTGATGGGCTTTGCCCCAAGCCAGCCAGAAAAGGACAAGTCAAAGCTAGTGATTATTCATCTCAGAACAGAGTAACCGACGCAACATAACGACCACGTCTTGGTAGTGAACAAGCTCTAGAGCTGGCACCCAACAGGTACAAGTCATTCTGGTCTCCACCAGGCAGGTTCAAATAAAATCAGGCTCCGATAGGAACAATGGCAGAAATGAATTACTCTGAGATGAATCCTGAGCCACTTTTTCACATAAACGTACAAATGGGTGGACGATGAAATTCGTGTGGAAAGAAATATATTTGGAATTTGCATTTAAGGCTGTAGGGCTGCTTACTAAATTATCCTGAAGTAAGCTACCATTATTCATGTATTTTTAACGCCCCATAAATTTTCAAATTTCAAACTATTCCCATACTTACGCTTTTACAGACATTTCATTCACGTGCTTATGAATGACTGTGCCGTGACATAGCCCACAGAACGTCTTGTTTACTCATCATTTATTGCTGTATTACGTGCTGTACGTTACATGTGTATGTAGATGTGCACATGTATATCTACTATACACACAGGGACACTCACTCATACACACATTTATATAAAACAAACCTAAGAGAAAGCATGTAAACGTAGGGAAAATTATCCGCAATAATCTATCTATGATAATAACTTGAGGGATTTGAACAAATCAATTGTGCAATAAGATTCAGGTTTTTTAGAAGAACATTACTGTAGTCTGGTTGTAGTCTGATTGTCCTTCCAAAATTGATAGGTGGGAAACCTAAGCCCCCACACAATGGTCTTATCAGGTGGGGCCTTCGGGAGGTGATTCAGTCATGAGCGTGGAGCCCTGGTGAATGGATTCTTGTCCTTATAAGAGGCCCCAGAGGGGCTCCCAGGCCCCCTTCCACCTTGAACCCGAACAGAAACACTTCCCTCAAGCACAGGCCAGTGACTGGATTCATCCAGAGTTAGGGCTGTGCCGAGAGACTGTGAAAACTTGGGATGAGAGATTCAGATATTGTCAGTAAAAGGCAGAGTTTGAGGGCCAGTGGAAGGAACTCACGAAGGCAGGCTCTTCTGGAAAAAGATAATGGTAGGAAGGTCAATGAATGTTAAGTCCTGATGACGGAAAAGAACAGATGTACACGTGCTGGATTTTTGAGCAAACTTGGTTGATGGTCAGAGAGCAGGACACCTGAATGTGAGTTCCGGGTGTGGAGCAGCCTCAAAGGTAACCAGGACTACGTCGCGGACCTGGGAGTACAGGAGGCACCGTGCGGTCCAAGGCTCACTTTGACTTCAAAAGCGTGTCTGTTGATTAGAAAGGAATGTTAAGCAAGTAGGATTCACAGTTCTCCCAGCAGTACTGAAGTTTACCCGAAGCTGAGTTTGCTGGATACGGTTCCTGAATTTGTACAGGCTATCGAATAGTCACGTCGAATGTACGTGTTTTAGAGGAAAACCTAATTTTAGGATTCTTACTCCCGGCCGTGGTCTCTTTTCTGGCCGTCACTTGCGTGGTGTTCACGCCCCTGCGTGACGTATTCAGTGAAAGGTCCCCAGATGCCAGTCTTGCCTTCTCCCATCTCTTTCCCATGTTACTACCAGAAACACCTCACTAACATACACACTGGATCATGTCAGTTTCTTGCTCGAAAACTTTCAATAACCCCAGTCACCTACGGAATCCATTTCAGACTCTCCGGCAGGTCCACCGTCTGAGCCGGGCCCGCTCAGGCTTGGTCCCTTCACTCAGCCTGGGCCCCGCGCGGGACGCACAGAGCGGCCTGCCTTTCTCCACACACCTGTGATGCTGGTGAATCATGGCCACCTCCAAGTTCAGGAGTCCTTTCTCTCCTTTCTCTCTGTGTGATGTGGGCTAAGTCCCCCTGCAGACCCCAGCCCCACAGCAAGGTCCCATTTCCAGCATCAGGACCGCCAGCATCTCATCACACTTCCCTTCTCCGTTAAGCCCTGGGCGGCCCGAATTCATGTCGTGTTCACTGTCAATGAATGAAGCGATTTGCCATCAGAGTTTGGAACCTGGCACAGCCAACAGCGCTGTAACTCACGCCTGAGGGAAGCTTATCTCACACACTTATTTTCGTCATGAGGTGCATCACAGCCTTCTTGTGCTTCGGAATGCAAGACCGCGCTTCAGCACTAGGCTTGCGGGCCACTTTAAACATCGAATTCACCAGCTATAACTAAAAGAATAAATTCGAAAAACAAAGACGTAAAATGAGCTCATAATTGGTCCTCATTCCATCCCCCCATCAGATCTGTTACTCTGTTCTTATTTTTTCTCAAAAGCAATAGAAGGTGTTACCACTATTACATGCTGTGATGTCTTTTCTCACCGCTTTTGGCAACTGAAGAGAGCACGGGCTTTCAGGAGTATATGAACTGGCTCTTGGAGCTGAGTTAACTCTGGGAAGTCATTCAGTCCTTCTGGGTCTAAGTCCTCATCTGCAAAGACGTGAAAAGAGCCAACCTGGTCCTTATCAGATGCTTAATAAGGATCTCTCTTCCTTCTCTCACATGTACATACATACTCAGAGTGTTCCCCTTGTTGGTAAGTCCAGGGACAGCATCTATTTACAACACAAATGTGTTCGGTCACACGGCTCACGTCAACACGACGGACTTTGTTGCTTGCGAAGAACGTGGATGCTGTTTGCTGCTTCCCCTCCTCCACACGGCCTCCCCTCCAGGGCTGGGTCCTGACCCTCTCTGGACTCTGGCACCTGGCTCTCCTCTCCCCTCGTGTCAGCCTGCGTCACCATTTTACTCTAATTTTTCACAAGTTTGACTTTTTAGATTCCACATGTAAGCGACCTCATACAGTATTTGACTTTTTCTCTTAGCCTAGTCCCCTCAAGGTCCATCCGTGTAATTGCAAGAAGGATTTCCTCCTTTCTCATGGCTGCGTAGTATTCCATTGTGTATATGTACTACACCTTTTTTATCTACCTTTCGGTTGATGGGGATTTGGGTTGTTCCCACATCTTGGCTATTGTGAATAATGCTGTGATAAACATGGGTGTGTATACCTCATCATATCCTGTTTTCAAGGACTCTACTTTAAACAGCCTATTCTTTTATTGTTCAGGTATGTGTTCATGAAAACGCACCAAGAACTAATGCACGTCACTATATGTTCCAGAAGAGCATTAATGGTGAGAGTCTCACCTTTCTTACTCTTTCC
>NW_006775077.1:495289-509788 GCF_000442215.2 Lipotes vexillifer
TGGGAGACTTTTTCTAAGAGAAAGACTTCTCTTTTCATGTTTCTTTGAGATTCCCTGCTATGCCTGTGAATTTTCTCCTTCTAAGGAGTGAAGCATTTTTTCCAAAAGTGCACATAAATCAACCGAAGCCATGACAATGTGAACAGCTCAGATCAAGTTCGTGCCTGTACCTACATCATGACTGCCTTCAGCCAGCAACAACTGTAAATTGCCGTCAGTTGAAAGATAATTCCAAACTGTAAGAATCTTAAAATGTGAAAAAAGTGAACCTACTAAAATCGATGAAAGAGGGTAATAATTCACATGTTGAGCAATTCTTATGTACTTGCACTTTTCCAAGTCTGTTAGATTTATTGACTTATTTAATCGTAATAATATACAAACCTGTATAGTAAGTGTTACTATCATTCCTACTTTATAAATGAGAAACAAGGAATATTCAAATAATAAGAGACACTTTATGCTCAAACCATCAATCCAGTTCATTTTTTGCAGCACTGCCTGCCCTCGCCAAATACAGCATGATATTACTGAGAAAAGAGTAAGACTACAGAATAGTCCAAAAAAAAAAAGAAAAAAGAAGTTTTTCAATTCAATCTTCCACTAGGGCTGCTGGATAAGACACAGAACACCCAGTTAAATCTGAATCTCAGAAAAACAATGAATAATTTTTAGTATAAGTATATCTCAAACACAGCATGGGATGCGCCTACACTAAAAAAAAAAAAATTCTGCTCATTGTTTCCTGAAATTCAAATTTAAGTGAGCATCCTGTGTTTTTACTCCTAACTCTGTCATATCTATAACCTAATGTGCTTCTTTATACATCCTTACAAGAGCTCACGTCCCTTCCAGGATAGAGGGAGACGCCCACATATTTAGAACATATTTAGCACTTTGTATTTTTTTTTTTTTACATCTTTATTGGAGTATAATTACTTTACAATGTTGTGTTAGTTTCTGCTGTATAACAAAGTGATTCAGCTATACATATACATACATCCCCATATCCCCTCCCTCTTGCACTTTGTATTTTTTACAAGAGTATATACAGCACTTTCCATGTGCCAGATGCCCCGTGTCCTCAAAACAGCCTGCCAAGGACAGTATTTGCTAGCCACGTTTGATAGATCAGTGCATTCAAGAGAAAGGAAGTTGAATATCTTCAAGGTTATACAGAAAATGAGTGGTGAAATAAAGGCACAAATCCATTTCTCTCTGGATGCAGAGGCCAGGCTCTGTGCGGTGATAACCACATCTTTTGTGCTGTACTTTCCATCTTGGCTGTTCTGAACCATTTTTTCAAGAGAGCATTATTGCTTCCATCCCAGTTCATTGAAAACAGCAGGGATTATTGCCAAAATGGAGGAGTAGCTGTGTGCGCTTCCGTGTTCCCTCTAATCACTGTTCCGAGGTGGCCTGGACTAAATGGCCAGCCTGACGCTGATTCATCCCCCCACTAGGTCACCAACAGAGAGGAAACAGGAAATCCATGCTAATTTCACGTTCTGAGGGAAAGCTGGGTGTACAAATCAATATGGGTGAGTTTTTCACATTGAATAGGGATAAGTCCATCAAGCAAAAGGATTCACTTTCAGATGACAAAAAAACGAATAGAAAGATGTTTGCTCCCAAGTTGTTGACTTACAGTCAGATAGGATAGAAAATAACCCAAATGTCGTTCAGGCTATACGCTTATTATCATCAAGACAATCTGGCATTTCAAAATTATTGTGTTTGCTTAAATATTATTTTGGGATTTAAGATTAGAATCAATGAGTTTTATTACACTTTATTTTAACTGAGAGTTTTCATGAAGCAATTCGACCATGTTTTTCTAATGATGTTTTTAAAATGAACATTAACGTTCTTTTTTTAAAAAAAGGTTACACTTTTAATTCTCATATTTGGCATTGAGCTTTACTCTTGTTACCCATGTCCACACCTTCCTACTTTTCCCATTTTCTTGAAAGTGTTCTCTGCATCTATTTAAGAGATCTGATTATAACACAGTGATGGAAAACCCTTTTTGATCCCCATGGCATCAACTCTCACTAAAAACACATGATGCTTTAAGGGGGAATTAAATCAGAGGCAAGAGATAAGAAAAATAGTTTAAAGTATGATTTTAAAGATGCAGCAGTAACATAGTAAATGCATAAATATAGATATTTATACAACCGAATAAGGATTATTTTTTACATAATGTCAAACTTCTGGATCTTTAATAGGATTTTCAGTGTTTTTCTGGAGTTGTGTATTGTATAATGTCAAATTTGCTTATTTAGTCTCCCATATACTAATCTGTTTTACTCAGTACCGTCCTTAATCCTGGTTAGTCTTATTTAGAAAGAATGGTATTCAGTTTGGGGTTATGAGATTCTTTCGGTAGACCAACGCTGATCTCTGTGTTTTGAAAAATCAATGAAAAATGCATGTCCAACTAAAAGAATTTGGGACGACGCTTTGTTTATACCAAGAAAACTGAGCTCAATATAATTTGATTAAACTGCAGGTACTGAAATGCAGAAATCTGTTATTTGGAAGAGCCCTTCCATTTTGGTTCATTGTATGCTCTCTCTTGGTTGGATTTGGGATGTGCATTTTTGGAGGTGTTGAGGTCTTGTCAGTGCATTGCATCTGAAGGCACATGGTCTCAACCTGTACCATTACGGGTGAAGTTAATTTGATCACATGATCACTTGATCAAGACAGTGTCTGCTACAATGTTACTGTTTTGTCCTTGGTAACTAATAAATTCTTGGAAGAAGATACTTTGTGATTGTAGAGATATCATGTTTTCCTCCCTGTTCTTGCATGATAACTTTGACAACCGTTGGTTGATGGGTCTTGCCTAAGACAATTTTACTATGGTAGCTGCCAAATGATGATATTGTAATTTCATCATCTTTCTACTTTTTATAGTTGGATTCCTACTGTAATAACACACTTCTCCTTCTCTGCCATTTATTTATTCATTTATCTGTTTATATCAGTATGCCTTTGTGATTGCTTCTTTTATTCAATGAGTTATTATAACCTATTACTATCATTTATTTTTTGCTCACTCAAATTGTCCCAAATCATGCCAGTGGGAGCCTGGCCAGCAGGACTCCTGCATCATTTGTTTGCTTGCCGTCTGGTGTCACAGGTGGTTCGGGCTCATCTCATACTTTCCTTATCCCTGTAGTGGTACCAGCCACATCTCTAAGGAGCCCTGGTTACTCTCACTGGACAATGTCATTTACAAATCAGAAGTGGGTACTACATGCGATCCATGTAGTAGAGATAGGAAATATATATAATAGATATAGATAGATACACACACGTCTACAGCTATCTTCATACCTATCCAACCCTCCCTTCCTCCCTCCAGCCCTTTCTCACTCTCTTTGCATCCATAGCTCCCGTCCCAATGCCAGATGGTTTCTTCCAGCTTGTTTGCGTTTTTCTTTATTTGTAACTCTCTTCTCCACCAGGAAGAAACCTTCCTCACATTATCCACAAGACCTCCATCTATTTACTTATTTTCTCACACCTAAAAAGCACATAGTTTCATAATTACCAAGCCACATTTCTGTGTTTCTAGAGTCCGAACACTGTCCCCAAATAGCTTTTGTTCCAAAGTTGTTTATTCATACTTCTCCCTCACCCGTCAGTAGGTTAATGTTATTTGTTTGAAACACATCAACCTTATTTCCTTCTGTTGTATTTTGGGGTTTTACTTAGTTTTCGGGAATATGAATCATTAAATTGTTCTAAAAGTCAGAACCGTAAAAGGTATAATCAGAGGAGTACCACTCCCCTCACGCCTTCTACTCACTGCCCTGTAGGAAACCAATCTCATTCCTACAGCTGCGTCTCTTCTGTGCTTCCTTCTGTAAAAATGAGGAAACACACGCACAGTTTTCCTTACTTTCTTTCTCACTTGCACACACACAAAAATTATCCATCATCTTCCCTTATTTGCTTCTTTAAGTAACAATACAATAGAGCACTTGGAAGTAATTTCAGATTAGTTGACAGAGGTCCTCAAGGCGGGGGGCTGGCCAGATTTGCACTCCTGGGAGGTCCATCTTGACGCATTGCCTTGAGACCAGTGTGCGGTGAGGAAAGCCCAGCTGGTCCAGTGGAGAGCCGGCGCTGCAGCCTTGGTTGCAGACCGTCTCTACTGACCCACCCGCTGGATGGAGCCCTTATAAGAATGTGGAAACCGTAGAAGGACTGCTCAGAACAGGAGGGGTGACAGAGTCCTTTTTCTCTTTAAAAAAAAAGGGGGAGCTTTGTTGCTATTACATCGAGACGGGTCTCTGCATGACTCCTTCCTGGTTTCCAACAGTGTGACACTTCGGTGCTCTGATGACACTTTTCCTCCTGTTCTTTTAACATTTGTTGCAGGCTGCTCAGTGGTCAATTTATTTGCCGACGTATTAGAACTGCTCATGAAGATCGTAAATCCCCTACTCGTATGTGTTTGCATCATCCCAGACTCATGCCTTCAGTATTTCCCAAATGCACGCCCCGTAAATGAACTACCCATCTTTGTCACCACTACAGGTGGAATCTTTCTAATCTCCAAGTCTGGTTAGGTTATTCTGATTTAAAGCACATCCGTGATTTCCTGTTTTCTCCTGTGTAGGAGACAGAACTCAGATTATTTGGTGGGGCATAAAAATCCTTCATTATTATATTTATAATATAATCCCCTTTTAGCCTATCCACTCTCATCCTCCACTGTTTCCCATGAATCCCAGCTCCAGCCTCCCCAGGATAACCACACTCTCCGCATTTATCATGCTGTTTCATGACGGTCTGTAAAAACTGTATTTTCTGTTTTTCATTTCCTTCCCCTTCTTATACAAAAATCCCTTTATTAGTCATACCCGGCAAAACCACTCCAAGGATGTTGTCCCTGAATGCTCAGTATGGAGTTGCCATCTAAAATTTGTCTCAGGGTGGGAGGGAGGGAGGGAGACGCAAGGGGGAAGAGATATGGGAACACATGTATATGTGTAACTGATTGCCTTTGTTATAAAGCAGAAACTAACACACCATTGTAAAGCAATTATACCCCAATAAAGACGTTAAAAAAATAAAAAGTAAAAAAATAAAATCTGTCTTGACTTGTCTTCAGATAAGCCTGTACTTGAGTTATAACATCGACCAGACTACTTTAAATTTAATTCACATTCTCTCTCTCCCTCTCTCTTATTTTTTACCCTTCATTTAGATCAGGAAAACAATATTAATTATGTTTGTATCTTCAGTGCCCAGCACATAGTAGCTACATGAAAAAAATGACTCCATTAATAATTTAAGGGTAGAGATTAGTGTATTTTTTTAATTGAATTGATTGTAAATGAAATGAACAGGAAGATGCCCTTCCAGGAAGTTAAGCTTCATTCCTCTGAATCAATTATCAAAATTACCTTGGAGTTTTTCCTACAGTCTGTTTGGTAATCCAATTTAAAATTTAGGCCCAAATATTTTAAAATTTAAAAGTTTTGGGCTTCCCTGGTGGCACAGTGGTTAAGAATCCACCTGCCAATGCAGGGGACACGAGTTCGATCCCTGGCCCGGGAAGATCCCACGTGCCGCGGAACAACTAAACCCCTGCGCCACAACTACTGAGCCTGTGCTCTAGAGCCCGCGAGCCACAACTACTGAAGCCCACGCGCCTAGAGCCCGTGCTCCTCAACAAGAGAAGCCACGACAATGAGAAGGCCACACACCACAATGAAGAGTAGCCCCCGCTCGCTGCAACTAGAGAAAGCCCACGCACAGCAACAAAGACCCAAGACAGCCAAAAATAAAAACAAATAAATGTATTTTTTTTTAAATATTTTAAAATTTAAAAGTTTATCAGAAAATTAGAACACAAAATGAGATCCAGGGTAGCTCGAAAAACCTCAGTTAAATCTACTGTGGGATTATTTTAGAGTCCTTATCATCAAATCAGAATATGTTATTACAACAAATAACCAAAGCTTGTGTTATTATTTCTAAGGTCATAACCTCATAACTTCAAGTTTAAAGATTAACTTCAAAAGCAAAATTGGATTTTATCTCTTGGAAACATTGGGAACAGCTTCTGTTCCTTTTATAAGGCTAACGTAATCCTAAAAGCAAAACCTAAACACAACTTAAATAAGAATTCTGAAGCTCTGATATGTAGAGAGCTTGTCAGTCTCCACTCCCAACCCTACACTAAGAAAACAACTGGAGAAACTGAAACCCTTTCCTTAGAAACTGAGAACTGAGGTCAGAACAAATCATACCCAGAAATCTGGAGAGGTGGGTTCATCCAGGGTCACAGCCGAGATGTGCTGGGACTACTTTAAATTTAATTCACATTCTCTCTCTCCCTCTCTCTTATTTTTTACCCTTCATTTAGATCAGGAAAACAATATTAATTATGTTTGTATCTTCAGTGCCCAGCACATAGTAGCTACATGAAAAAAATGACTCCATTAATAATTTAAGGGTAGAGATTAGTGTATTTTTTTAATTGAATTGATTGTAAATGAAATGAACAGGAAGATGCCCTTCCAGGAAGTTAAGCTTCATTCCTCTGAATCAATTATCAAAATTACCTTGGAGTTTTTCCTACAGTCTGTTTGGTAATCCAATTTAAAATTTAGGCCCAAATATTTTAAAATTTAAAAGTTTTGGGCTTCCCTGGTGGCACAGTGGTTAAGAATCCACCTGCCAATGCAGGGGACACGAGTTCGATCCCTGGCCCGGGAAGATCCCACGTGCCGCGGAACAACTAAACCCCTGCGCCACAACTACTGAGCCTGTGCTCTAGAGCCCGCGAGCCACAACTACTGAAGCCCACGCGCCTAGAGCCCGTGCTCCTCAACAAGAGAAGCCACGACAATGAGAAGGCCACACACCACAATGAAGAGTAGCCCCCGCTCGCTGCAACTAGAGAAAGCCCACGCACAGCAACAAAGACCCAAGACAGCCAAAAATAAAAACAAATAAATGTATTTTTTTTTAAATATTTTAAAATTTAAAAGTTTATCAGAAAATTAGAACACAAAATGAGATCCAGGGTAGCTCGAAAAACCTCAGTTAAATCTACTGTGGGATTATTTTAGAGTCCTTATCATCAAATCAGAATATGTTATTACAACAAATAACCAAAGCTTGTGTTATTATTTCTAAGGTCATAACCTCATAACTTCAAGTTTAAAGATTAACTTCAAAAGCAAAATTGGATTTTATCTCTTGGAAACATTGGGAACAGCTTCTGTTCCTTTTATAAGGCTAACGTAATCCTAAAAGCAAAACCTAAACACAACTTAAATAAGAATTCTGAAGCTCTGATATGTAGAGAGCTTGTCAGTCTCCACTCCCAACCCTACACTAAGAAAACAACTGGAGAAACTGAAACCCTTTCCTTAGAAACTGAGAACTGAGGTCAGAACAAATCATACCCAGAAATCTGGAGAGGTGGGTTCATCCAGGGTCACAGCCGAGATGTGCTGGCCTGGAGCAGAAGCCTCTGGAGCGTCACCATAAAATGGTCATTTCTGAGGAAGTGCTGGGGAGTGAAAGGGCGCTGAATAAAAACAGGGAGCCCGAGGGTCTGCACACCTAGGGGACCTCAGCCTTTTGTGCTTTTGCACCCAGAACCCCACCAAGTTTTCACAGTAAATATCCCCTCCTGTACTTGGCAGTGGGAGGGGAAGGTCAGCGATGCTGTATCACACCCAGAACGTTCTCCACCACAAGAGCTACTCCACAGGGAGGTGAGTGTCAGCCTTATCCCCTCGCCCAGAGCCCCCCAGTCTTCCCGCCTCTCCTAAAGGGGAACAGGTATGTGTCTTAAACACAGTCAACGTGGTGAAGGAGCCAAGGGAACAGGCTGGGAACACTGCAGCCAGGGATGCACTTGGGGCAGGAGGACAAAACGCTGCAGCTTTGGAGAAGCACTCGTGAAAGCCACGGCCCCAGGAAGCAGGCTCCAACAGGACCTGTAACTCGACGGATATGGGACACGCCACACCTACCTCCACACCAGCAGGGCTCCTGGGAGTGGATCTTAGCTGAAAGACCCCAGGACTCAGACTCTGCCTGCAGAGGAGTGCTTGGAGGACCCTGCAGTCCAGACGGCAGGAAAGACGGGGAACTGGGGGACCCTGGGGTCTCTGATACCTAGAGTGACAGCAAACAACAAGGACGCAGAACTCCTCCACAGAGTAACATAAACCCTCACACTGAGGCCTGTCTGACTCGGTTCTTATTACACAATACAACACGTCTGGCTTTCACAAAACAATACAAGGCATGCCAAGAGGCAAGAGATGAGTAAACATCACAACCAGACTCAGACATGGCACAGACGTTGGAATTGTGGTACAAGGAATTCAAAGGAACTATGATTACTACGTTAAGAGCTCTCATGGAAAAAGTAGACCACAGGCAACAGCAGATGGATACTGTCAGCAGAGAAAGTGGAGCTCTAGGGAAGAATCAAAATAAAACGTGAGAAGCCAAACTCAGTGAGAGAAATAAAGAAAACTTAGGGGGCTCATGAGTAGACCGACACAGCAGAGGTCAACTCAGCGAGATTGCAGATAGGGCAAGAGACACTCTCCAAACTGAACCGCAAAGCAAAAAAGATAACAGACACAAAAAGACACAAAAAAGATAACAGACACAAAAAGACACAAAAAAGAGTACACAAGACCTGTGGATGTGAGATAGACAGAGTTGGGATACCAAGAGAATAAGAAAGAGAGAACTGAGCAAAGAAATGTTTGAATTAATAATGGCCAAAATCTTCCCAAAATTAATAGCAAACACCAAACCACAGATCCAGGAATCTTGGAAAACACAAAGCAAGATTAAAAAACAGACACATAAAAACTTCACACACTAGGCATATTGTATTCTTTTTTTTTTTAATTGGGGTATAGTTGTTTTACAATGTTGTGTTAGTTTCTTCTGTACAGTGAAGTGAAACAGAGTTCCCTGTTCTACACAGCAGGTTCTTATTAGTTATCTATTTTGTTCATATTAGTGTGTACATGTCAATCCCAATTGCCCAATTCATCACACCCCGCCACCCCCCACCACTTTCCCCCTTGGTGTCCATACGTTTGTTCTCTACATCTGTGTCTCTATTTCTGCCTTAGAAACCGGTTCATCTGTACCATTTTTCTAGATTCCATATATAGGCATATTGTATTCAAAGTGCAGAAAACCAAAGACAAAGAGAGAATCTTAAAACAGTCAGAGGGGGCCTCCCTGGTGGCGCAGTGGTTGAGAGTCCGCCTGCCGATGCAGGGGATGCGGTTTCGTGCCCCGGTCCAGGAGGATCCCACATGCCGCGGAGCCATGGCCGCTGAGCTTGCGCGTCCGGCAAGGGGAGAGGCCGTGACGGTGAGAGGCCCACGTATTGCAAACAAACAAACAAACAAACAACAACAAAAAAAACAGTCAGAGGGAGGACAAATCTCAACTCTAGAGGAAACAGGATAAAAATTACACTAGACTTCTCATTAGAAACTATTTGAGTAAGGAGAAAGTAGAGTGAAATATTTAAAGTGTTGAAAGAAAAAAAAGAAACGCCAAACCCATAATTCTATGTGCAATAAAACTACCCTTCAAAATGAAGGGAAAAGACGGTCTCTGACCCCAAAAAAACAAAAACAAGGAAATCACTGCCTGCAGACCTGCTTCCCCAAGAAATGACAGTTATTCAGACAGAAGGAAAATACTCTCAGTCAGAAACTTGCATCTGCGTAAAGAAAAAAAAGAGCATTAGAGAAAGAGAAAACAAGACCAGACTACAACCTGTTTGGAAGAACACACTTTAAGTCATCAGGGCAGCTTGGTGTTGCGAAAAGAATCTAAACGTGTCACAAATGTACGAAACAGCCTCCCCGAAGGCGCCGGGGGGAAAGCGCTGACCTAAGTCAATTTGGAAATGAACAGCGTCCGTAAGACTACAGATAAGTGTTCTGCACACAGACACCGACTCTAGTTGCCAGCTGGTTTCCATGGGGATGCAGGTTAATAATTCTGAACCAGCCACGCGTGCACACTGGGGCTGAACGAGGGAGTTAATACACGGCAGAGACGGAATCAAGACTCTCCCTGTCCTGTCAGAGGGAGGTTACAGATTAGCAAGGGGATGAGGCCAGAATTATCCGTGTGGTGCTGGATTAGAGACCGAGACCTCAGGGAACACGTTTACCTTGACACAGATACAGATGCAGCCATAGAAATGGTTAGAGGTAAGTGTGTTTGCTGGTTGGTTTACTTGCAGCCGAGAAGGACTCTGGAAGCAACACCTCCAGGCAGCACACCTGGCACCCAGGGCTTGGTTTCTAACACCATTTTCCAATAAAAGGAGCCAGCACTCCTGCAAGAAGTGACTGATTCTAGGACCGGGGCAGGAAATTGGCCAGATAAGCCACAAGTATCTTGTAGGAAATAGGGAAGTTCTCAACAAAAAGGAGCAAACAAACAAAAACAAAACTCCCGAATACGGTGAAGATACATCACAGGACACAGGAGACAATTGAAAGAGCTCCCAGTGGCCAAAGCCAGTTAGAGCAATAATTACATAAAGTAGTCCTGGAATATAGCCATACTGTAGTATAATCCATCGGATAACATAAATATCCATGTGTCCATAGAGAACAAACGAATTCTTGAATAAATCAACCCCCGGGAGGAAACAGATAGATTCCGTGGCAGATTTCTGTCAATTGCCCTCATGGAGGAGTTGGAGCCTAACTCTCCAGCCCGCATGCGGGGGCTTCCATCCACAAAGGGAAAAGACTTACCCAGGTGACCAACCGTATGGCTACAGAGAACCTGAATTGTTGCAGTCTGTCAGATGTTATACTCACAATTAGAAAGGGCTGAGAAAGACAGAACACACCCTGTTGGATAAAACGGGCCCACCTCAATGAAGTGCTCACTTATGCGCGGCTCTGTGTTTTATAATAGATGTAGATGCATCAATAGAGGATCACCTGTAAAGTGTTTCAGACGTGTCCCCTTAGACCAGACAGCCGGACACGTCCTGAGCTGGGTAAGTGGAGCCATCGGGCCTTCAACCTCTCTGTACTATCCTGGTCCTCCCTCCATCGTCCTGCGAGCCCCTGGTCCATCCTACCGCCTGAGAGAGACTTTCTCCATCAGGATGGAGAACAAGGGACAGAACATTTCAGCCTCTGTCTGAATTCAACCCTTGGATTCCATGTGCTGAGTCTCCCTCGTCATTGCATATTCCTTTACAGGGCCCGTCTTCTCAATGTTTCATAAGTTTACGCCTTATTTACCCAAATATACCACAAGAGCCTTGGGTAAAAGACCCCTTTTTCTGTTCTTATATAAGCCTGCAAAACAGGGCCTTAAAAACAGGCCCAAATACAGATATTAAATAGAGTAGACAGTCAAGAATTCAACTCCAACTGTTCCATTTTCATTTCATAGGTTGGCCAGCTGAGTAGGCCTGAGAATTTAAAGGACAGAGAAATTGTGACACCAGAATGTCTGAAAAGTCACTTTAAAATATGACCCTCTGAATCTGTGTAATCAGGACTTTGTATTCAGAGATGCTTAGGACATCTATGGGGATTGAAGATGATTTTCTAATATCAGTCAGGAGATGAGGTCAGCCACGGCTGATAAACACATGCTTTACTGTTCTTTACACATTGATTAGAGATGTTACAAATGGTCGACTACTCAAGTTCATCCAGACGAGGGGTTTCCTGGGGTGCCGGCAGTCTGAGAAGGGACAAGCGAGTCTTCCCAGGGCTACGCCTCTACCTGCTGTCCCCGATTACGACCCCATTCACGGCATAATGTCTGCAAAGACACGTCAGAATCCCGTGCCTAACGAATGAACTTATCTACTAAACAGAAACAGACTCACAGACATAGAGAACAGACTCGGGGTTGCCGGGGCGGTGGGGGATGGATTGGGAGTTTGGGGTTAGCAGATGCAAACTGGTATACATAGGATGGATAAACCACAAGGTCCTACTGTACAGCACAGGGACCTATATTCAATAGCCTGGGATAAACCATCATAGAGGAGAATATAAAAGAGAATGTATATATGTGTATAACCGAACAGCTCTGCCATATAGCAGAAATGAACACAACACTGTAAATCAACTATACGTCAATTAAAAATTAATTAAAAGGCAAAAGAAATGTTAAGAAACCTCAAAAAAAAAAGAATCCCATGTCTAAAAACATATGCACACATGAGGAAAGTAATGAGATACTGAAAGCAAACATCCATTTTCTCTTGTTTCCAGGGCATCAGTAAGAGTGATGAAAATTTGAAAATCGAGTCACGCTCAATTCCATGTGCTGATACCAGCACTAGACGCGGACACATTACAAGAAGGCAGCTTAGAACTGCCGGCCGGTCATTAGCATTTGGGGCTCAGAAAGCCTGCCCGCCATTTGGGGTGCTGTGCTGGCCACATCCCACTGCGAGAATTTCTCTGTGGGTTTAAGGTGTCCCCTGCCCAGTTCCCCATCTGTCTACAGATATACATTCTAGGGCCTTGACTAATGAAACCCATTTTCATATTAGCAGGGAATGGAGCCTGGGAGGAGTTAAGACCTGCCACAGGCCTCACGGGGGACCCTGCGCTGTGGATGCGAGGGTACCAGCGCGCGGAAGAAAGGAAGGAAAGCAGAAAACGCAATCAGAACGCCACACTCTGTCCTCATTAAAACGGTGCCCACAGCAAACTCTGCATGCAGACTAGTTATTTATAAATTCAAGTATTAACAACATAAACACTTTAAGCTTCTGTGAATCTCCGAAGGGAACAGACGTCGCTAAATAGCTTTCCTCTGCTTTCAAACTTGGAACCACCCTAGTTTTCTCCCTTGCCCTTTGCAGGAGGGGAGCCCTCCTCACCCTGATGATGGAAATCACGACAGCAGACTTGTGAAATCAGCTGTCAGATGAATGCTTCAGGCACTCCTTATGGAATTCATCCTCACGTTACTGCTTTAGCTGGTGCTCAAAAAAAGATGAATAGGTTTCTCAGCCGTCGTTATAACTGAGGATTTGTTCAGCAAGAAGGGAAGCTGAGCATCCTCCTTTACTTCAAATACGGATACTAGTTTTAGAACAACCCAGATGGTGCTAGTCTGTAAACTGGGTTGTTTACGGAAATTGGGGAAAAATGTGCTTTCACTTTTCGTCTGGATGTTCTGGTCTCATTCACTCTTAGTGTGAAGTGAAGAAACTCTGAATGTATTTCTTATCATTTATGTCTCGACCTTTGAAATAGGAATAACACAGACCTCGGAGGTGTATCAAACGAGCCGGTATCTGCAAGGTGCTCTTTGGTTCCCAGAGCGAGGTTAGGTAATGCCCTCTATGAGCACACTCACAAGGTCTCTCTTGGGAGCGCTAGCGTCAGTGGCTACATAAGAGACTGTCTCAACCTTAGAGCCGCTCAGTAGAGCATGCTGGCTTTGAAGACAGTGACGGACGGCTCTGTAATTGGAAATGCTCTATCCGAGAATGGATGAGCTCTCAGGAGCCTTGGTGTTCCTTTCTCAGCTAGACTCTTGAGCTAGAGGACCTCTTAGGTCCCTTCCAGAAACACCAGCTTATAAGGTCATTTAATGCCACATGAGCATAGAAGTGCATGATTCCTGTTTTACAGCTATGTCTCATTTAAGTATTATTTCAAGGTTACTAAAAAGTATTTTATTATTATGAATCATTGTTTAAGTTTGACCTTTCATCCCACTACTGTTAATTACATCTTTAATACAAACTGTATATCTTACTATGTAAAAAGAATTAATTCATATTTCCAAAAACTTTTTAAATACTTTGATAAATAAAATGTTTATTATCTAAAAGTTCAACATGTAATAACGTACAAATGATGACTCTTTGTTACCACATATGTTCAGGTTTTCTGTACACGTTCTCTGATTTATCTAATTTGGTGTCTGGGGCAGCTTAGCACTCAGGAGAAACGAGCATTCGTTCTTCCTAGCGCCACTTATAACACGGAATGTGACATAACATGGAGGTTCCCCTATAACACTGAATATAAACGGAAGTAAAACTAATATAATGTGAACATCTAAGTTAAAGAAATCAGTAAATTTTCTGGAAAAATACATAAAGGTATCTTGATCTTGTTAGAAACACTGGAATTTGCCAAATATGCACTTTGCAGTAGACCTTGTCCTATTACTATGGGTACCATGTTGTAAAGTGAGGCAAATGACAATGAATAAAAATCTCACTTCAAATTTTATATAATTACCTCTTTATGCAGAAAAAAAAGAAGTGCCATCTTCTCTTTTTCATCCTGCCTGCCTAAGTTCCATTCACAACACAGTTTGAATCTTGATGAATCTAACACAAAAACTGTGCAGATAAATAACTCCAACTCAATAGTACAGAGAAGATGAAAATGTTCCCTTCACTCCTAATGAGGCGTGTTATGAGGACAATATTCTGAGCCCTGCTGA
>NW_006775077.1:509813-575510 GCF_000442215.2 Lipotes vexillifer
TGAACGACACACTGGGAATCACAGATTGAAAATGACTATTCTCACGGGTTCAGCCAGGAATCGGTAACGAGAGAGGCCCTGACACCCCCGGCGGGATGACTTTGACATTTAGACCACACTGTGCGTCGTCACCAGCGTGTATAGTGTGTGAGCTGCACCGCACAACCCATGAGAGCTAGAGCATCACATGAACCCAAGTCTCAGTCGTTCATAAGAAAAATACAACTTAATGTGTTTGCCTAGCCAAGGGGAAAACCCAAATCCCTTTCAAATCCTACAAAAGTAGATATTGGCCTCATGAGTACTTGAGGAGATAGTTCTCTGAAACAAACCAGAGTAACAGAATTAACGGATCTCACAAAATTGTAGGAGTAAAGAAGCAGGAGTGGGAAGGCAGGTAGTGGGTAGCTGTGATTCGGGAGCGTGACTGATGCAGATTAAGCGGTAAGCTACAGAATTTTAATCCAGAAGAGAGCTGAGGACGCGAGGCAGGTACGTGTGAGGGTCAATCTGATCAGAAAAGGGGCCAGACCCGCCTGCCCACAGGGAGCCAGCTGGCCCCACCGTCTCCCCCCAGACCCCTCTCCTTGACTCTCAGGGAGGGCAGAAGTGTCCTAGCCTCTCCCAGGGCTCACACACTCAGCATCCTTGAACAGCCTCCCGCCAGCCTGGGGAGGATGCGGCAGCCTCCACCCACCCCCTGACACAGGCGCTCAACACATCGCCAGAGAGGCCTCCCTGGAAACGCCATCTCAGTGGCTCCCCCAGAAACACGGGGGAGGCATCGTGAAGAATCCACTCACTTCTCTCGCCTCACAGAGCAGCAAGGAGGACACAGGGGGAAACCCAACAGCCCAGCGTCGTGAAACTTAAAAAGACATAAACTCTCTAACTCTAGAGGTAGAGTTTAGGTAAACTCTAAATTACATACACGTAAGAGCTACCAAAAACAAAGAGACCAAATGTATGTTTATGAGTCCCCAAGGAAGCCGGGGGACACTCCAACGGAGTCAAGAAGGGGCAGGGGATTTCCGAAATTCTCAAGACCACACGCACCCAGAGAGCGGTACCTCCAGGGAGTCTCTGAGGACGGGATCCTTAATCGGGTCATGATCCAGAGGGAAGAGGGGATAGACGATGCCTGTGGGCCTTGCCTGCTACCAGAAAGCAGGAGTAATAACACACTTTCTGAAAATGAGAGAGGGCAGAGACCTCTGGAACCTGGTCGGGTTCTAAGAGCCCCAGGGGAGTAGTGGCATCACAGGAGCCCTTGAACTGTGTGTGGGGCTGTGATGCTGCCCCGTCCACAGGACCCTGCTGTCACAGTGGCGAGTAGCATCCTCAAGTGCTTTAAAGAAAATTGTGCCCTGATCAAAAGGAGTTTATTCTAGGGATGCAGGGAGCAGTAGCAATCTTGCTGCATCACTCATAGTAGAGCTAAGAACAAAAATTATATGATCATCCCTGTTGAGGTTGAAAAGGCTTTTGAAAAAACACAACATTTCTTGATTAAAAAAATTAAATATCAGAGGAACTACTGAATTCCACTTTTATATATATGCAACAACTTAAAAGCCAGAGACTTCCCATGGAATCAAAGGAAATATTTCCACTCAACCCAGGAAAAAGGCAAGGGCAGCCACCATCCCCATTAATATTTACTGCAAGCATTTACTAAAGCAATTAGGCATAGAAAGAACATGGATGGACAAAAATCAGAAAATAAGAAGTAAATATACCCCTATCTGAGGATGATATTTATGCAAACGCTATCCAAAAGAATCCACTGAAAAACAACTACAAAGAATAAGTGAATCCGTAAGGCTGCAGGACAGAAGGAAAATGCAGAAATCAATACGCTTTATTTACTGCTTGGGACAATCAGTTAGAACCATAACATCATAGAAGGTGCAATGGAAGAGATAATGCTGCTGACAAAAACAGCAATAAAGAAAAGGAAAAAGTACCTCAGGATGATCCTAACCAAAACTGGGGGGGGGGGGGACACAGTAATAGAAGTTTAGAAAAACATCAAAGACGTGAAAGTAGATCTAAACACAGAGAAGGACAAACCCTGTTCTCAGACATGAGATTCCACATCATCACAATGTCAGTCCTTCCTGAATAACTGGATGCATTTAACAAGATCCTAATACACGTACCTGTAGGTTTTTATTTTAATTTCTGATTCTACACTTTATGTGGAAAAATAAATAAGTTAAAGTTGGAGAACTCTCACGAGGGATGTGGGTAGGAGACTGAGGGGTGACTGTTCCTACCGGACATTAAAATAGAACATAAAGTAGCAGGATGATGAAAACGTGTCCGCCGGGTACACAGACAGCCAACAAAGGACCAGAATAGGAAATGTGAAAGAGATCAGAGATTTGGTAACACAGTCAGAAATTTAGCATATGATAATGTTTGCATTTGGGATTGTCAGATAAAATACGAGATACCAAGTTTAAGTTCCAGAAAAACAATGAGTAATTTTTAGTATATTTTTTAGAATGCTATTTTGATCTAAGCGTCACATGAATATGTTACTAATGTATCTGTTTTAAAATTTTTTAATATTTTCAAACTCAGTTTGCCACTCAAAAGATGGGCAGCGGGGCTTCCCTGGTGGCACAGTGGTTGAGAGTCCGCCTGCCGATGCAGGGGACACGGGTTCGTGCCCCGGTCCGGGAGGATCCCACGTGCCGCGGAGCGGCTGGGCCCGTGAGCCACGGCCGCTGAGCCTGCGCGTCCGGAGCCTGTGCTCCGCAACGGGAGAGGCCACAACAGTGCGAGGCCCGCGTACCCCAAAAAAAAAAAAAAAAAAAAGATAGGCAGCAATTAAAATGGGGAGAAATACGGAGAAAGCAAAGCTCATATCTGGTGGGTGTGCAAATCTGTAAAAGCAGCGTGGATGTCAGTGGGTTAGTACAGTGAAGCTGCGAATGTTCACAGCCCGTGAGCGGAGACCTGACTCCGAGGTACAAAATATAGAAAGTCATGCTCACGTGCACCAGGAGGTGGGCCCAGAGAAGCCCACAGAGCAAAACTCAGGACAAAAGGCACATCCCTTGTCCTGAGTGGAGCACACTGTGCAGAAAATGGATTAACTACAGTAATTAACAATTAGCTTTTTCTTTTCTTTTTGTTAAAAAATATGTTTACATATACCATAAAGAAAAGCCAAAGGAAGACAGTTTAGGCTTGTGGTTACGTAGGAAGGGAGAGTGTCAGAGGACTTCAAAATTGATGGTAATTTCCTTGCAGCAACATGGATGGACCTGGAGATGGATCATATACTAAGTAAAGTAAGCCAGACAGAGAATGACAAGTATCATGTGACATCGCTTATATGTGGAATCTAAAACAATGATACAAAGGAACTTATTTACAAAACAGAAATAGACCCACAGACATAGAAAACAAACTTATGGTTATCGAAGGGGGAAGATGGGGTATAAATTAGGAGTTTAGGATTAGCAGATCCACACTACTGCATAGAAAGTAGATAAGCAGCAAGCACCTACTGTGTAGCACAGGGAACTCTACTCAATATTTTTTAATAACCTATAAGGGAAAAGAATCTGAAAAGAAATATGTCTATATATGTATAACTGAATTTCTTTGCTGTACACCTGAAACTAACACAATATTGTAAATTAATTACACTTCAATTAAAAAAATCATTGTAATACAAAGGCCTAGAGAAAAGAAAAAGAAAATTTACCCTGGAGTTCATCTCAGGATTTATAATCAATGGTTTGGTACATTTCATATAATTTAAATTCATTTTGAAAAATAAAGGTATCACTGATCAGTCTGCATTTACACGGCTGAAAACCGGAGAATGAGCATCCTCATAAGACATATGTTGTCCTAGTAACTCCATTATTAAATATAAAATACACCTGAAAATATGAGAGCCTTTCAAATAAATTAAAACCAGTTTATGAAGACAGCACATTTCAAAATTAATTCAGAGCCAGTTCCTACTCTGTCCTGATGCTACTATTCTACCTCTTCAGGCAAATTCACAATGTCAGTCTTTTCCGCAAAGCAGAGGTCTAACTAAATCAAAATGAAAGACATGTAGGTGGGTGCCAGGGGTTCAGTAAAGTGATTTGTGTTTCATTTAAAATGAGGACACCACTCCTTGTTATACCAAGGCTTTAAAAAATGCAAACTAAGACTAGAACGGCTGTCAGTAAAGGTAAGTGGGGATCATCACTGAGGGGGGCGTCCTCTGTGTGCACACACCCCCGGGCTCCCTGGGCCAGGCTGGCGACGGGCAGAGGCTGGAGGGAAGGCTGCAGCCCCATCCTTGTTCCTTTGTTCACAGTTAACCTTCCTGACCCGAGGCGGACTCGTGAAGAAATTGTGGGACTCTCCCGAGAAAGTTAGAAGCAGAGGATCTCAGAATTTCCCCCTTTCTCTCTGTCTCCACCAAGCCTGTCTTGATCCTTCCCTCCCAGGCTGAGGCGTGACTGTCCAGTCTGCTTCTGAGCTGTTTATTGAGGGTGGAGAATAAAACATGAAACCCGGAGAAAAGCAGAGCAAAACGAATCCTTCACCAGAAATCTGGCAACTCGGCTAAAGTCAAGGCTAAGAAGCAATCGAGGTTCTCACCAGTCTTTTTTAAATGTCAAGGGGAAAAATAACAAATAAAGAAATATGTTCGTGTGATCGTAAGAGCTATGATTTCACAGAAATAGTGAAGTCAGCTGAGGACTGAAGGAGAGGGAGGCCACCAGAAACACAGCCCTTGAAGGAAGGAAGGAAGGAAGGGAGGGAGAAAGGAAGGAAATTCAAAAATGGAGATTATGACTTTTTAAATGTTTATGGGAAACTGCTTGGCGATTCACTTAAGCTTGTAGGATTCGCTGTGGAGGCACTGAATTGTATGTCCTGAGGGAGATGACATGATGTCAAAGAAGACAAGATTATCTTGGAATCAGACACTGGACTCAAACCCTTTAGAAAAAATAGGAGATTATCACTTCTCTAATTTTCTCCTCAACCAGCAATTTGGTTTGTGTGCACTCGCGGTGTTTAACTATGGGGTTTGCACGTTGCAATACTGATTTTCAACTGTTGCACTGATTTTGCAGTTATGTGTCCACTTTGCAGCTTGGACCGCCTGCTCTGGACAGCCTCCTTCACGCTGCTGAGCCAGCACCCCCAGTAATAAGAACCCATACCAGCTTCCTGTCAGAAACAGGGGCCACCTCTACCTGGTCTCCAGAACCTTTTTTCCACCCAAAGAAACTTCAGGGCCCTTTAAATCTTAACATTTCCTTGAAAGTTAAGTTAAATGAAAAAATCTTACCCAGAACCATTTTTTTACAAAGGAAGTCAGGGGGAAGTTTGGGATAAAGTTGACTTTGCTTACCACGGTAACTACTGCTAGCATCTCTCTTTCAGTTTAAAGCCATAGCTCAGAGAAAAATCTCTCTGCACGTGTAGTTATTGATTAACAACACAGAATGCTCCCATCTGCACCTTTCCGTTAAGTGCCCTTACCAGCCGTATGATATTGACAGGTTTTTCCATCCTAAGCGACATCTAGAGAATACACTCTGAAAACTGGGATTCTATATGCTAGTTGTTAGCTTTTAGGATGGGAAAAGAATGACGAAATTTGGGTTTGTCTGGCAAAGTCACAAATCAGGACGAGACCTTATAAGGCTGTGAGGTCCAACCGCTATGCTAGGAAACCAACGTTATAAACAACCTTATCTTTGGGAAATTATCATGACATAACTGACAGTCCCAGGATAATTCTTCTATCAAATAAGTGTTTTCTGGGGGGGCTTTCCTGGTGGCGCAGTGGCTAGGAATCCACCTGCCAATGCAGGGGACACGGGTTCGAGCCCCGGTCCGGAAAGATCCCACATGCCACAGAACAACTAAGCCCGTGTGCCACAACTACTGAGCCTGTGCTCTAGAGCCTGCAAGCCACAACTGCTGAAACCCGTGTGCCTAGAGCCCGTGCTCCATAGTGAAGTCAGCTGAGGACTGAAGGAGAGGGAGGCCACCAGAAACACAGCCCTTGAAGGAAGGAAGGAAGGAAGGGAGGGAGAAAGGAAGGAAATTCAAAAATGGAGATTATGACTTTTTAAATGTTTATGGGAAACTGCTTGGCGATTCACTTAAGCTTGTAGGATTCGCTGTGGAGGCACTGAATTGTATGTCCTGAGGGAGATGACATGATGTCAAAGAAGACAAGATTATCTTGGAATCAGACACTGGACTCAAACCCTTTAGAAAAAATAGGAGATTATCACTTCTCTAATTTTCTCCTCAACCAGCAATTTGGTTTGTGTGCACTCGCGGTGTTTAACTATGGGGTTTGCACGTTGCAATACTGATTTTCAACTGTTGCACTGATTTTGCAGTTATGTGTCCACTTTGCAGCTTGGACCGCCTGCTCTGGACAGCCTCCTTCACGCTGCTGAGCCAGCACCCCCAGTAATAAGAACCCATACCAGCTTCCTGTCAGAAACAGGGGCCACCTCTACCTGGTCTCCAGAACCTTTTTTCCACCCAAAGAAACTTCAGGGCCCTTTAAATCTTAACATTTCCTTGAAAGTTAAGTTAAATGAAAAAATCTTACCCAGAACCATTTTTTTACAAAGGAAGTCAGGGGGAAGTTTGGGATAAAGTTGACTTTGCTTACCACGGTAACTACTGCTAGCATCTCTCTTTCAGTTTAAAGCCATAGCTCAGAGAAAAATCTCTCTGCACGTGTAGTTATTGATTAACAACACAGAATGCTCCCATCTGCACCTTTCCGTTAAGTGCCCTTACCAGCCGTATGATATTGACAGGTTTTTCCATCCTAAGCGACATCTAGAGAATACACTCTGAAAACTGGGATTCTATATGCTAGTTGTTAGCTTTTAGGATGGGAAAAGAATGACGAAATTTGGGTTTGTCTGGCAAAGTCACAAATCAGGACGAGACCTTATAAGGCTGTGAGGTCCAACCGCTATGCTAGGAAACCAACGTTATAAACAACCTTATCTTTGGGAAATTATCATGACATAACTGACAGTCCCAGGATAATTCTTCTATCAAATAAGTGTTTTCTGGGGGGGCTTTCCTGGTGGCGCAGTGGCTAGGAATCCACCTGCCAATGCAGGGGACACGGGTTCGAGCCCCGGTCCGGAAAGATCCCACATGCCACAGAACAACTAAGCCCGTGTGCCACAACTACTGAGCCTGTGCTCTAGAGCCTGCAAGCCACAACTGCTGAAACCCGTGTGCCTAGAGCCCGTGCTCCGCAACAAGAGAAGCCACTGCGATGGGAAGCCCGCTCACCGCAACGAAGAGTAGCCCCCACTTGCTGCAACTACAAAAAGCCCACGTGCAGCAAGGAAGACCCAGTGCAGCCAAAAGTAAATAAATAAATAAATAAATTTATTTAAAAAATAAGTGTTTTCTGAAATATAAAATTTTCTTCAAAAAATAATTTCCTCAGCCGCTTTTGCTTGGAATTAAAATTTTTCTGTTTATTCCCTTGTCATGGTTATCCTATTATTTACTCGTTCTCATTTGTACCCCTGGTTGAAGGGGAGCCATCCTGTGGAATAAAAGTGGAGGTATCTCCTCTGCTATCTCTCCTCTGTCCAGATGCTCATTTCAAATCTCAGCTCTGCCTGGAACCAGAAAGTGACCTTCCTCAACTTTCTGAACTTTCCTATTCCCAGGGGTTTTCTCAGGGAAATTGGGATTGTGACACAGCACATAGCACATAGAGCTGTTATGAGAATGAAATAAGATATGTAAACTCCTTTCAAAAAGCATCTGGCACCAGCCAACCCCAGTGGCTGGGGCACAGCATCAGCACAGAGAGGCCAAACGACAGAGGATCACCTGGAAATTAAGTTTCCAGAGACCTGGAGTGAAACGCCCTGCAGATGCATGAGAAGGTCCACCCAGTCAAGTGGGGACACCGGGGGCGGGGGGGGCGGGGGAGATGGTGACAGCCACCGGGCCTCTCACGGAGAAGGCAGCAGAGATGTCCCAAGGAATCCAAGTGAGGGGACCAGGGGGACAGACCTGCCTCCTAAGCCCGCCATTCTGGCCGTGGTAGAGAGTGTGGTCCTGCTGAGGACACGGCTGGCAGGAGGGAATCGGGTTGAAGGCTGTTTGCCCATTTGTTAGATAATTATTGATCATCTGCTTTGTGATAGGATGGACAGAGCAGGAGACAGGACAGACTCCCTCCCACGGGCCGTTTCCGTGGATTGTGATAAATTCTCCAATGGAAAAGTACAAGTTGTCACAAGACCACGAAACAGAGGGACGCCGCTGAGAAGACATCAGGAAACCATTCCCTGCGGAAATCATCTTTCACCTGAGACCTGCACTTCTGTGGTCCGTCCAGGGGTGTGGGCTGGAGAGGGGCTGGTCCCTGCAGGAGATGAGGGGTGCAGGGTTCTAGGCAGGAAGAAGAGCACGTGCAAAGGACAGGAGGAGCGGGATTTGACGAAGGGGGAAGCAGCGAAGGAAGGACAGTCCCAGGGAGCGTTGAGGAGCTGGTGGCCTCTGCAGGGACCAGGGTTCCACCACGCACGGCCCTCCAAGGAGCCGTGAGCTAGCATCTCAGTCTGACTCTCCCCTGGCAGTTCTCCGCAGGCTTCTGGTCTCCACGAGCAAGATGTTAATAATAGGATTAACTGCGGGGACAGGGGAGGGTGAGCATGGGAACAATAAAAAAAAAAAATTTAAGTGCATTTTAGGTTCTGTCTTGGGAATTTTAACTTCCATTTTGATGCCTCCCACCTAAATCAGGACTCCATGGAGGAAACAGGATGGAACGTGAGAATGAGAGAAAATAAATTTTGTTTTTCGCACGTCAAGTTTGGTTTCCATCAGACTATGTGAAACAATCCACAATAATGGTTTAATTCCCATTTGCCTCTCACACTTCCAGCAATTCTCTCTGATCAGGGCAGCAATGTGACTCAGCAAAATGATATATTGTAATAGAACCACACTATTTCATTATATTGAAAGAACCAATAAATGCTAAGCAATGTTAATCCATTTATCACATAAGTTATAAAGTATATATGAATCCCATTTTATGGCATCCTTTATAACTAAGCTGGATAACTCACAAAAGCCCTTGGATATTTTTAAAATAAGATCTACTGGTCTGGCATTTAAAATTGTCTAAGTCTCTGAATTATTATGCAAACATCATCTTTGCTTTGGCAACGTGGATAGCCAGATTTATGGATTAATCCTTGCAGAGTTTTGGATTTTCACCAAATAATTGGATGAAGCGGAAACAAATCCAGGACTCAATCAGCATATTTAAGGAAATGTTTAAACATAGAATGCCTGTAAGAGGGGAAAAGCGGCTCTTTTTTTTTTTTAAGAGATATGGTGTTCGGTATAGCTGGCACAATTGATTCTGACACAAATGGAAAAGCATTATGTTCCTGTCTCCACTGTATACCTGCATGGAAGTGTACTATCCAGTTAGTGCAAGTACAAATGAAAAGACTTAATGACTTTTCTGGTCATAAATACTGTTTAGGTGATTTATAATATCTCTGTGTATTATAGAATTACATGAAGGCTCAATGCAGCCCAGATCACCAAGCCATCTTTCTGCCACTGCTGCGGCTCACTCCTCATTTTGATTAATTTTAGTTGGAGACAGCCTAAGTCAATTGGTCTATAAGGGCAATTACTTCTCAGATTAATTATTTTTTCAGGGAAGAGCTAAATCTAATAAACTAGAACATTTTAGGAAATAAGACTTCGCTTGGATTAATTACAACCTGATTAGCTGTGAGCTGCAACTTTTCTTAGACTACCTCTCTTTTGCCAATTCATGGTGGCCTGACCTGGAATTTGCTGTTTGCAAAGACAGGTGGTGATTTGAGGAGTAGGTTGTGAACTAGTGACCATATGACTATCCTGGGAGTGCTTTTCTCCTAGGACTCTGGTTTAGGGCTTCGAGGACACACATGCTGCTTTCAGAAATCATTTTCTGATTCTGCAACAAGGAACATCGACCCGGTGCCTTTACCCAATAAGAAAATAGTGCACTGTCTTACAAGTAATAATAATAGGATGAGCATTGAATACTCTTAAGGGGGATGGGAATACATTAGTTCATCCAGCGCTTCATTGTTTATATAATAATTGTCACATCAATTTTAAAATGAAATTTAGTGCAATTATAGAAACTTTATAATAAGCAGTAATAAAGCAAAAAGCATTAGAATATAATTCTAAAGACAGGAAGTATTTACGTTTAATACATTCATAAAATAAATGCACAAGAGGACAGAAATCATTTAAACAGTACCAAACCTCAAGGTATTTTACGGAATTCTCTGTGTCATCATGGAATTTTACATAAGTCCAGTTGATTCTCCCAACAGACCGGACAGTTTTGCCCTTTCCCAGTAAACACATATTAAATCCCCAATGATGGATAATCATCTTTAAAATGGGTGATGCTCGCTACAGAGGATGACAGAAGAGCTTCAGTGGGTCAAAACTAATGTGTCCCTTTTGAGCAATCAACTATAAGTGTCATGCCTAACCAACCGTACTTTGAGTGTTTAGATGGAGCTATCTGCAGTGATTATTATATCCAAAGAGTAGGTCTCAGTTAACTGAGATTGAGCAAAAGTTATTCACATGAACAATTACTGGTACTAAGTAAAACGATACATGCAGATGACAATGTTAAAAATACATTTTAAGAGCCTTAAATAACCCTCATTTTTAACATCAAAGGGCCTGTAGGGAAAGAAAACATAACAGATACACTTGGGTAGAAAAGCATGGCCTCCAAAACAGACAAGTCTGTTTGCTAAGAGAAAAAAAAAAAAATTGATTTTCAACTCCTTACTAAACAAAATTTAGTTCTTAATTTACTAAGTCTGAATACCTAAGGCAAGTGACCCATGAAGGCCTGTTGATATAACAGAGCCCAGAAAGCCAGGACAGAACCTTCACCTGAGACCCAAATTGTCCCTGAACTTTCCAAGTAGGACGGGGCTACCACATGAATGCTTACTTATTTATTTTTTTAATTTTTAATTAATTAATTATTTATTTATTTATTGGCTATGTTGGGTCTTCATTGCTGGTAGAGCAACAGTAGAGCCAAACGGAAATAAACAAACCCACAGTTGTACTTGGGGACTTCCGCAACCTCCCACCCCTCAGTAACTGATAGAACTACCGGACAAAAATTCAATGAACGCTGAAAAGATACAAACAACACATCAACCAACAGGACCCATCAAAACCTCAATTTTTGCAATTGTCCCCTCCTGTCTGGAGGGGACACCTCCAGATACCCAGGTCTGGAGGCCCCAGGGATTATGATTGCAGCCCCATAAAACTGTATCCATCTACCCACTTTAATTTAATTTAATTTAATTTAATTTAATTTAATCTTGATTTATTGGCCAAGTTGGATCTCTTTTGCTGCGCATGGGCTTTCTCTAGTTGTGGCAAGCAGGGGCTACTCTTTGTTGCGGTGCACAGACTTCTAATTGTGGTGGCTTCTCCTGTTGTGGAGCGTGGGGTCTAGGCACATGGGCTTCAGTAGTTGTGGCGCTTGGGCTTCAGCAGTTGTGGCTCGCGGGCTCTAGAGTGCAGGCTCAGTAGTCATGGCGCGTGGGCTTAGTTGCTCCACCGCACGTGGGATCTTCCTGGACCAGGGCTCAAACCCGGGTCCCCTGCATTGGCAGGCGGATTCTTAACCACTGCGCCACCATGGAAGCCCCCATCTACGCACTTTAAAAGCTGCTGCCGGGCTTCCCTGGTGGTGCAGTGGTTGAGACTCCGCCTGCCGATGCAGGGGACGCGGGTTCGTGCCCCGGTCCGGGAAGATCCCACATGCCACGGAGCGGCGGGGCCCGTGAGCCATGGCCGCTGAGCCCGCGTATCCGGAGGCTGTGCTCTGCAACGGGAGAGGCCACAACGGTGAGAGGCCCGCGTAATTGCAAAAAAAAAAAAAAAAAAAAAAATTCTAAATAAGTCCAAAATAATTTATGAAACATTCATTTCTACCCAACATGATCTGACTAGAGTTAAATTAGTAACGGTCCAGCTTTGGACACTTGTAGTCTAATACAAATGATGATGAAAAAATGATGAATAGGAAACACAGTTAAGTAATAAGCTTAGTTCATAAATAAGCCAAATGCGTATTATGGGACTAGTTCAAAGTTTAGACCAAAGAATGGATTCAGAAGACCTCACAGAGAAGACAGTCTAAGAGCCTAGCAAACGGACACAATTCAGTCCCAATTCTGAGATGCTTGAAGACCAGAGCTCTAATTAAAGCACAGCGTGGATAATTAATGACTTGCTTGCTGTCTCTCTTCACTTCTATACTGTAAGCTTAATTAACGAGTGCAAGAATCTTATCACTCTCGTTACTTTTCTGTATCCGCGGAAGGCAGCCCATCGTGCCTTGCAGAGCACGCATCAGGCAGAAGCAGAAAGCATGGAACACAAGAAGCACAGCACAGGTGCCTCAGGGGCAATGGGCGTCCATCCGAGAGAAAGCTGGCTCAGCTTCTCTCCAACATCAGACCCAGCCTTTCTCCTCCCGTCAAACTAGGGCCCTGACAGCACCTGTGCAACTGATTCCTCTGTGTGCATTTGCTCAGCAGATGTGTGCCAACACCTCCAACACGGGCCAGACAGCGCTCGCCAGTGTCCCCACGCCCCTGGCCCAGAGCCCTTGCCGCCATCCCCAAGCATCCGAACTGCAGCCCCATCGGGAGTCTCCTGCCCTTTGTTAATCTGGGGAGGAGTCCTCTGGGTTCCCGATATCACACTTGCTGGCACTCTCCGTCGCGCAGACACATGCAGCCCCTCGGCCAGAGTTAAGGATGTGAAGCTCCTTACCTCTGACCAGACCTCACGTCTCTATTTCTGTGTCCGTGAATATTGGGAACTCCCCCTTAAATAATCGCCCAGCCTCTTATCCTTCTATGGATCTGTACTTTCTCATTCCTGGTTCTTCTCAAAATCAACACACACACACACCCCCGTGATACCTCCCAGTATCATCCTTACATTGTAAACAAACTCCACTTTTGTCCTCTAACTTTTGCAGAAGAATCTCTCCATTTTTTGCCTTGGCTGAAACCTGACATTTACCTGAAGCCTTGCTTCCTTACAGCCTTTGGACATGGAAGCTTCTAATCCTTCCAGACCCTACATCCCCCAAGGTCAGAGAGCATGATGGGAGAAGGAGGGAGCTTGCATTTTCCCAACCTCCCACCCACACCAAGCCCACCTCAGACTCACTTCATTCATGCCCCATCCGCTGGAGACTGAAACCCCCTTCTGTACCAACTCCTGTAATGAATGGGGACATCTCAGCGGTCTGTGAAGCCTCACTATTCCCAGATCATGTTAGTTTAAAGAATTTCATCTCCATCAGACTTTACTAGTCCCATTGCCCAAACCCGGGTCATCCTTCCCCTGCCAATATGCCCCAAAATGCTAAGCTCCAATGCTTATTCTAGACTGTAACTTTGTTTTCTTGTAACCCTCTCTGATCTTCGTTACTTATGAAGTCTCCAGCACCTTGAGCCTTCTGTTTTTCTCAGACTCTCAGCCCACAACTGTCACTCAACCTTCCTAACTCAGTCTCCTCAATCATCTTAACTGCTCTTAAACGTGCTAAAATAACCCCATTTATTCACCACACCTGCCCAGGAAAAAAATGATCCCCAACTAATGTTGAAACTTACCCTTTATGGATTCTACAACTAGATATTCAGTAAAACAAACAAACAAACAAACAAAACCACACCTGCATCAAAATGTTGTCAATAAACACATACAGAGAGACGGACCCCACAATATTCCCGGCACCACTGGTACTATGAAAAAGTTGGTGACAAAAAAATGTAATCCACAGCCTCATAAAACATAGTTTGGGGATGAGATAGCTATAAAGCAAATACTTATAAAATATGAATTCTATATAAGTCAAAGTGCTGTAAGTCAAAGTGCTACAGATGAGAACCTGGTAGTACATTGGAACGGCATCACTTTGTTTTCAAACTTAACTTCAAGGTCATGAAGGTTTGCTTTATGAGTAACTTTTTAAGTTGAGACCTGAAGATGTATTAAAAGTAAACCAGGCAAATATACGACAAACCCACAGCAAATATCATGCTCAATGGTGAAAAACTGAAAGCATTTCCTCTAAGATCAGCAACAAGACAAGGATGTCCACTCTCACCACTCTTATTCAACATAGTTTTGGAAGTCCTAGCCACGGCAATCAGAGAAGAAAAAGAAATAAAAGGAATACAAATTGGAAAAGAAAAAGTAAAACTGCCACTGTTTGCAGATAACATGATACTATACGTAGAGAATCGTAAAGATGCCACCAGAAAACTACTAGAGCTAACCAATGAATTTGGTAAAGTTTCAAGATACAAAATTAATGCACAGAAATCTCTTGCATTCCTGTACACTAATGATGAACAATCTGAAAGAGAAATTAAGGAAACACTCCCATTTACTATTGCAACAAAAAGAATTAAATACCTAGGAATAAATCTACTTAAGGAGACAAAAGACCTGTATGCAGAAAATTATAAGACGATGATGAAAGAAATTAAAGATGATATAAACAGATGGAGAGATATACCATGTTCTTGGATTGGAAGAATCTACATTGTGAAAATGACTCTACTACCCAAAGCAATCTACAGATTCAATGCAATCCCTATCAAATGACCAATGGCATTTTTTACGGAGCTGGAACAAAAAATCTTAAAATTTGTATGGAGACACAAAAGACCCTGAATAGCCAAAGCAGTCTTGAGGGAAAAAAACAGAGCTGGAGGAATCAGAATCCCTGACTTCAGACTATACTACAAAGCTACAATCAAGACAATATGGTACTGGCACAAAAACGGAAACATAGATCAATGGAACAAGATAGAAAGCCCAGAGATAAACCTATGCACCTATTGTCAACTAATCTATGACAAAGGAGGCAAGGATATACAATGGAGAAAAGACAGTCTCTTCAATAAGTGGTACTGGGGAAAGTGGACAGCTACATGAAAAAGAATGAAATTAGAACACTCCCTAACACCATACACAAAAAGAAACTCAAAATGGATTAGAGAACTAAATGTAAGACTGGACACTATAAAACTCTTAGAGGAAAACACAGGAAGAACACTCTTTGACATAAATTACAGCAAGATCTTTTTAGATACACCTCCTAGAGTAATGGAAATAAAAACAAAAATAAACAAATGGGACCTATGAAACTTCAAAGTTTTTGCACAGCAAAGGAAACCATAAACAAGATGAAAAGACAACCCTCAGAATGGGAGAAAATATTTGCAAACGACTCACCGGACAAAGGATTAATCTCCAAAATATATAAACAGCTCATGCAACTCAATATTAAAAAAACAAACAACCCAATACAAAAATGGGCAGAAGACTTAAAGAGACATTTCTCCAAAGAAGACATACAGATGGCCAAGAAGCACATGAAAAGCTGCTCGATATCACTAATTATTAGAGAAATGCAAATCAAAACTACAGTGAGGAATCACCTCACACCAGTTAGAATGGGCATCATCAGAAAATCTACAAAACAATAAATGCTGGAGAGGGTGTGCAGAAAAGAGAACCCTCTTGCACTGTTGGTGGGAATGCAAATTGCTACAGCCGCTTTGGAGAACAGTATGGAGGTTCCTTAAAAAACTAAAAATAGAATTACCATATGACCCAGCAATCCCACTACTGGGCATATACCCCGAGAAAACCATAATTCAAAATGACACATGCACCCCAATGTTCATTGCAGCACTATTTACAATAGCCAGGTTATGGAAGCAACCTAAGTGCCCATCGACAGACGAATGGATAAAGAAGATGTGGTACATGTATACAATGGAATATTACTCAGCCATAAAAGGGAATGAAATTGGGTCATTCGTAGAGATGTGGATGGATCTAGAGACTGTCATACAGAGTGAAGTAAGTCAGAAAGAGAAAAACAAATATCGTATGTTAATGCGTATATGTGGAACCTAGAAAAATGGTACAGATGAACCCGTTTGCAGGGCAGAAATAGAGACACAGATGTAGAGAACAAACGTATGGACACCAAGGGGGGAAAGCGGTGGGGGTGGGGGGGGTGGGGGTGTGATGAATTGGGCGATTGGGATTGACGTGTATACACTGATGTGTATAAAATTGATGACTAATTTAAAAAAAAAAAGACTGAAACAAAAACCTTAAAAAAAAACCTTAAAACAAACCTTAAAAAAACCTTTAATAAAAGACTGAAACAAAAACCTTAAAAAAAAAAAAAACCTTAAAACAAACCTTAAAAAAACGTTTAAAAAAAGACTGAAACAAAAACCTTAAAAAAACAAAAGAAAAGTTAACCAGGCAAAAATAAGACAGAATAGCTTTTTAGACGTAGGGAAGAGGATGCATGAAGATCCAGGGTGGAGAAACGCAAGGCAAGTGCAACCAGGTGAACGTAGCACAGTGCGCAGCTAGGCAGGCAGGTAGTCAGTTCCAAGGATGCTCACGGGAGGAGCTGGGTGAAGGCTGCACCAGTGACTGTGCCTGGGCTCACCTCGGAGTCCCAGGTGTGGGAGAGATTGCAAGAGGAATGATGATCGCGCTTGTTTTCAGAGTCAGAGAATTCTCCAAACGGAGATGTCACGTCGAGAAAGCAGGTGGAGTAAGGGGCTCAGGAGAGGGGGGCAAAGGTAGAGATGTGGACACCGGGTGCTATGGAGCAAGTAGACTGGATGGGAAGGCGCAGGAGGGTAGAGAAGGTGACCACTGCTGGGGAGAAGATCTCACGTGACAAGAAAGCAGTTGGAGAGGCAGAGCACAGCCCACAGCCATTGGCTCACATCACGCCGTCCAGAGCCTTGGAAGAGGGGGGCGTGAGGGAAGCAAAGGAGGACATTCCAGGAGGGAAGGGATCTGCTCACAGGACAACCCAAGCACACTTCTACCTAAGATACTGAAAGTATTGAACACCTTGATGGTGCAGTGAAGGGGTGGAGGATGAAACAGAATGGAGCAAACACAGGAGAGAGAGAGAGAGAGGGAGACAGAGGGAGAGACAGACACAGAGAGAGGCAGAGAGATGAGGAAATGACGCAGATTACAGACAATATTTTGGTTTGAAGAAATGGAAAAAGACAAAAGATAAAAAGAATGAGAGCCGAGAAGATGAGAAAAGTAAAAGGAGGACTTTAAGTACAGGAAGCGTTTAAATGCAGACGGAGAGCTAACAGAAAACGAGAGGAGACGGAGATGAAATGCCCTCGGAATGGAGGGAGGGATCATTTCCCACCATGAACAAAACAGAAAAGTTGCAGAGATACTTATAGATGTTCCGCAAAGAGGCTGAGATATCTCTTATGTGATATTTTTAATTTATTAATGAAGCAGGAGACGGATTCCTCTGCTGAGCGTGAAGGGGAAGGTTTGAGTGACGGTTAGGGAGTTTGGAGGGGTCTCAGGAGGGAGACAGAGCCCGGGCGTGAGAACAGTGGCCTTTCTTAGATTCTGGTTGAATTCAATTCCAGAAACAAGGAGAGAGAACTCTGTGACCCTGGAAACTGTTAACTTGGACGTAGAGTGTATCTTGGCCTTGCAGGAGTGCACTCGGCTTGCGTGGCAAG
Source organism: Lipotes vexillifer (assembly GCF_000442215.2). Lineage (NCBI taxonomy): Eukaryota > Metazoa > Chordata > Mammalia > Artiodactyla > Lipotidae > Lipotes > Lipotes vexillifer. The sequence goes on from NW_006775077.1 coordinate 527,507, forward strand.
TCACGGGAAAAGATGTTCATCTAGGGCTTCCCTGGTGGCGCAGCGGTCGAGAGTCCGCCTGCCGATGCAGGGGACGCGGGTTCGTGCCCCGGTCTGGGAGGATCCCACATGCCGCGGAGCGGCTGGGCCCGTGAGCCGTGGCCGCTGAGCCTGCGCGTCCGGAGCCTGTGCTCCGCAATGGGAGAGGCCACGACAGTGAGAGGCCCGCGTACCGCACACGCACACAAAAAAGATGTTCATCTAAGAAACCGTCCTCTCAGGGCATCTTCACAGTAAATGAGCCCATTTGGGTCGGAACACTGGGCACCCACATCCTTGCTCACCTTTCTCAGGCCCTCAGCACCGCTGTCTTGAGAAGCTGTCATCTGTCATCTTGGCTTTTCAAACACTGTGAATCACTTTTATGTCTTGCTCCAGACCATCACGGGAAAGGGAATATGATCTCAATCCTCCTTGCTTCCTGTCTCAACTAGGAGGAGAAATTAGGATTTCTTTGTGGGCAGAGTCCTTTGTGTTTTCATTAATAATGTCCTGGGGCGATTAGTGGAAACATCACGCCCGCGTCGAGCGTTTGCGGCTGAAGTCCGAGAACAGCAATCACAAGCCTCTTTGGTCCACGTTCCTGGCTCCCACTAATTGTTATTTCTCAGAAGAGAGCATCTTCTTCTTTGGACTGATTCTGAGAACTGCGGCATCGCGTCTGCTCTCCTGCCAGGCGCCCATCGCCCACGGGCTCCCCCTGCAGCCTGCGATTCCTGGACCTGAACCAACCACAGTCCTCCAGCTCCTTGTGGGACACGGACCCCTCACATACCCTGGCTGTGCTGAGAGCTGTCCTCACCGCATCCCCCCACGAAGCTGTGTTAAGTCATCAGGGCTCAGATGCTAATGACATGACGGGGCATTTGCAGCTCCGGGGGTAACAAGGCACATGCAAATACGTCAGGTCACAGCACAGAGATCTATGAATGAATAAAAGTCTTCCTTTTGTTTTTTTTGTTTTTTTTTAAAGAGAAAGACAAGAGCTGGAGACTTTCTGTACCTTTTTAGTTATCACTCCTGCAGAGAACAGACAGGAAAGTCTATAGACAAACAGTGACTCTCATTTAATTCACCCATGACGTTTGACAGCCAGAGGGTCTCCCAGGCTTGGATTAGCCTCCAGCCTCTATCCCTAATACCCCCTCCCACAGACTCTGCTCCAAATTAAACGGTTGAAGGCTGAGAAGGGGCGTGGGATTCAAGCCACACCTCCCCCTGGACCAGTGGAGGAAGGGGGAGAGGACCTCCGCTCTCCACAGGCTGCAGGGATGGGAGGACAGTGTTAAGCACACAAAATGAGGGGACCAGTGACAGTCCTGGAGCCCAGAGCCCTAGACCTGTCACTGGGCGCTAAGATGGATGAGGCTGCCCTAGAGGAGGAGGTGCAGAGCAAAAGATGAAACTGCAGAAATCTCACTGCGGGCAGCTCTGAGCCAGGTGTTTTGTACGTGCAGCCCCGGGAACCTCACCACAACCCTACGGGGTAGTTACTGTCACTGTCACCTTTTACAAACCACAGCAGTGAAGCCACATCATCACTGGTAAATGGTGAAAACAGGACTCAACCTCGCAGCCTGCCTGCACCCGCATCCCTACATGCTGCACTGTGCCAGCTCCCTGTCCCCAGGTGAACTCACCTTTTGTGACCTGATACATGTGGATCTACTGGTCCCAGAGCCCAGTGCTGTTTTCTGGGGACCACGGAGCCACAAGGGCCTTTTCTGCCTGGAATCCCTGGGCTAACACATCAAAGGCAGTGCAAAGTACTTTCCACTCACACAGTAAGGAGACCCCAAGAAAAAGAGCTTGGGGTGGGGGGGGGGTGAGTGACGTGGAGGAAAAGCCCATGCTGCAGCCCTTCCCCAGCCCCCAGGCTTCGCCCCTAGTCGGACCCACCTTAGCTCATAATCGGCTTTCTAGGGAAGACAGCAAAGGACCCGGAGTCAAGTGGGAGAACACTGTCCGAGCATCGCACCGACAGCACAGGAGAGGCTGCACAGAAGGCAAATCCCTACGACAAAAAAGTTTTAAATAAAACAGGGCATTTCACAGGGAACTCAGAGCTTTTATGCCAAAATCCCACCTTCACGCCTCCACCCACAGCGACTGGACCTTTAACCGTCGCATTTAGAGCTTCTCTGCGAAGTTACAAGGGCAGCCTTGAGCGCCCTCCATCCAGAAGCTGCTGTCCATCAACCTTCCCTGCTTGGGGAGGAGACTGGCACACGTGCCAACTGAAAATTGTCACCACCTGCGTCTACAAGGGTGAGGTCACCAACCACTGCCGTCGCTGACCGTCAACACCCCCTGAAAGGAGTTCAGGGCAGAGATCAGGAATGAGGCCCTCTGCGCTCTGTGAAAACCGGCAGAACAGGGCTGCAGATAGTTAGGTGTTTCCAGAAGATTTTATGACCCCAGTGTCTTGCATTTTCTGGTATCTAGAGAAGCACTAAAATCCTTAACAGAGACGTTTGCTTCTTGTGACTGGCAGCAATATTCTGCCAAAATGTGAGCTTGACCTCACGTCCCCCCTTCACTAAAATCACATCTATACTGACCTTCCCCCCGACGTCTTCAGAGCAGTTCCTCAGAGCCATCTGAGACGCTGTCTCCTGGGCTGTAGTCATTTTGCCCCAAACGAAACTTAACTCATAATTCTCACGTGGTGCTTTTTTTTTCAGTCATCAGATCAAAGTGCTAGTAAGTGGTGCACCAGAGATCTGAATACTGACATTTCTGACGTTTAACTGTGATACTTTACTGCCTTTGCCTCATTCTCCAAAACAAGACGATGTAGAAGAGGATGTGTGCGTACGGCACATGGCAGAATTTCCCAGCCTCAGCACCACAGACATCGTGGCTGGATAATGGTGGGTGGTTGGGACGTTCTGCTCATTGCAGCATGTTGAGCAGCGTCCCTGGGTCCCACCCACTCCCTGCAGTAGCACTGCCTTCTCCCAGCCATAACAACCAAGAACGTCTCCAGACCTTGACATTCAGATGCCCCAAAATGGCTGAAAACATGGAAACCAGCACACTAGAGAGAATATCGGCCTCTAAGAGAAACCGGACCTTCACCCTCACACCTCTCAGGGTAGCGATGTGGATCGTGGGTTAAAAGAATGGCCGTGTGAAGCTGCCCATTATTACAATGATCTGGGGAAACCGTGATGCTCCACGGCACGTCCTGCTTTGTGACTTTCCCTTCCCACTGAGTCTTTCTTAGCGCATTCTAAGTTCAATCAACCGGTGTGATGTTGGCCACCCCGGGGCCTCCCTTTGTGGAAGGGAGTGCTGACCTCCTCTCCCTAGGAAGCCCCATGACAGCCGTGTGGACGTGAAGGGGACAGCCTTCTGGTGACAATGGCGTTAGTCTCACTGCCTTAGGTCTTAGGGAGAAATAGTCTGTCTTTCCGTCAATCCAAAAGTGGTTCAATATAAAAGAATTACAGTCACCTTCTAGTAAATAAAATGCGTGCGCGTAGTCATCCTGTAGCTGCTGCTGACTCCCCTGGAGAAACAATTCTTCTCAAGAAGACATCCAGGCCGCCCACACACACTGCCTGTGAGCACGAAGAGAAGGCTTAATGACACCAACCAGTTCGTCGCAGTTCACCAGCTTGAAGAACTGAACCAGTAACAGGTCAAAAGGGCCAACCAGCAGAGAAAACACAGCATTATTATCCGTGTCTGGTCTTCTGGGCAGATCTCATGCAAGGATCAAGGGGCTGGCAGTAGCGAAGACCACTCATTGGAGACTTAGTGGTTTTGTAGTCCAGCCATCTCTCTAGAAAGCTCTGCACTGGATATGATTAATAAATATGTGAACATGCTTAATAGTAACATCATATTATATGAATGATTAAATCCTGGAGTCCAGTTTAATGGTCATGCCATACTCTAGGTACAGGATGGGTAAAAAAAGGATGTTGTCGGCAGGCCTGGAGATTAACCATGATAGGTTTTTTTTTTTTTTCCTATGGGAGATAACAGCCAAAATCACACAGTTCACTTGCTCAGAGGCTTTTAGATCCCAGCTCATGTGCAGATCATGTGCTGCCTGCCAGTCATTTTCTGGAAATTGTAAGCACTTCAAATTTGGCCTAAATTATGGGCAGATAATTGTTGTAATTAGCAAGGTAATGCAGCTTAGAAAACCTACGTGTAAACATGCAATAAAATAATCTCAGTATTGAGCGACAAGGACATAGATACAGTTCAAATATAGTTCTAGTTTTTAAAGCCTTTGGAAAAACGGGCTGGGGAAGGTGGCACCATTAACTAAACCATCTGCTTTACGCTGATAGTTAAGACTTTATGTATATGCATAGATACTGGGCTAAGGTAAAATTTTCTTTCTGGAAAGGAAATCTGAGATAATTTGAGTAAATCATTTTACCCTTTTATGCCAAATTTATGAAACCCATGTGGTTGTTTCTCCTTTAAACTACAATATCACACCATTATTTTGTTTTTATAAATTTATTTTATTTATTTATTTTTGGCTACGTTGGGTCTTCCCTGCTGCATGAAGCCTTTCTCTAGTTACGGTACACAGGCTTCTCACTGTGGTGGCTTCTCTTGTTGCAGAGCACGGGCTCTAGGCACGCGGGCTTCAGTAGTTGTGGCATGCAGGCTCAGTAGTTGTGCCTTGCAGGCTCTAGAGCGCAGGCTCAGTAGTTGTGGCGCATGGGCTTAATTGCTCCATGGCATGTGGGATCTTCCAGGACCAGAGCTCAAACCCATGTCCCCTGCGTTGGCAGGCGGATTCTTAACCACTGTGCCACCAGGGAAGCCCTCACACCATTATTAAGAACACATCTATCATTAAGTTACTGAATAACCACAAAGTGGGTTGACATTTTCATTAAAGGAACAAGAGCAGATTATTATGCCGGTGACATTCATTTAATAAATATATTTGCCCGACCTTTCACATGTGAAAGTCCATGACATTTAAAATTTTTGCTTATTTGGGACTTTCAGAAAAGGAAAGGTAATGAAAAAAGGATTTTAAGTTCCAAAAGTAAAAACACTTACTGAGAAATTGGAGTGTGTCAAAACCCAAGAATATAATAATATTTGAGTACTTTTTTTTGAATTTTTTATTTTTTATACAGCAGGTTCTTATTAGTTATCTATTTTATACATATTAGTGTCTACATGTCAATCCCAATCTCCCAATTCATCCCACCACCACCACCCCCTGCTTTCCCCCCTTGTTGTCCGTATGTTTGTTCTCTACATCTGTCTCTCTATTTCTGCCTTGCAAACCCGTTCATCTGTACCATTTTTATAGATTCCACATATATGCATTAATATACGATACTTGTTTCTTTCTGACTTACTTCACCTGTATGAGTCTCTAGGTCCATCCACATCTCTGCAAATGACCCATTGGTGAAAGTGGGGTGTTAAAGTCCCCTACTATGATTGTGTTACTGTCGATTTCCCCTTTTATGGCAGTTAGTATTTGCCTTATATATTGAGGTGCTCCTATGTTTGGTGCATAAATATTTACAATTGTTTTATCTTCTTCTTGGATCGGTCCCTTGATCATTATGTAGTGTCCTTCTTTGTCTCTTCTAATAGTCTTTATTTTAAAGTCTATTTTGTCTGATATGAGAATTGCTACTCCAGCTTTCTTTTGGTTTCCATTTGCATGGAGTATCTTTTTCCATCCTCTCACTTTCAGTCTGTATGTGTCTCTAGGTCTGAAGTGGGTCTCTTGTAGACAGCATATATACGGATCTTGTTTTTGTATCCATCCAGCCAGTCTATGTCTTTTGGTGGGAGCATTTAATCCATTTACATTTAAGGTAATTATCAATATGTATGTTCCTATTCCCATTTTCTTAATGGTTTGGGGTTTGTTATTGTAGGTCTTTTCCTTCTCTTGTGTTTCCTGCCGAGAGAAGTTCCTTTAGCATTTGTTGTAAAGCTGGTTTGGTGGTGCTGAACTCTCTTAGCTTTTGCTTGTCTGTAAAGGTTTTAATTTCTCCGTCAAATCTGAATGAGATCCTTGCTGGGTAGAGTAATCTTGGTTGTAGGTTTTTCCCTTTCATCACTTTAAATATGTCCTGCCTGTCCCTTCTGGCTTGGATAGTTTCTGCTGAGAGATCAGCTGTTAACTTTATGGGGATTTCCTTGTATGTTATTTTTTGTTTTTCTCTTGCTACTTTTAATATTTTTCTTTGTATTTAATTTTTGATAGTTTGATTAATATGTGTCTTGGTGTGTTTCTCCTTGGATTTATCCTGTATGGGACTCTCTGTGCTTCCTGGACTTGATTAACTATTTCCTTTCCCATATTAGGGACGTTTTCAACTATTATCTCTTCAAATATTTTCTCAGTCTCTTTCTTTTTCTCTTCTTCTTCTGGGACCCCTATAATTCGAATGTTGTCGCGTTTAATGTTGTCCCAGAGGTCTCTGAGACTGTCTTCATTTCTTTTCATTCTTTTTTTCTTTATTCTGTTCCGCAGCAGCAACTTCCACCATTCTGTCTTCCAGGTCACTTATCCGTTCTTCTGCCTCAGTTATTCTGCTGTTGATTCCTTCTAGTCTATTTTTCATTTCAGTTATTGTGTTGTTCATCTCTGTTTGTTTGTCCTTTAATTCTTCTAGGTCTTTGTTAAACATTTCTTGCATCTTCTCTGTCTTTGCCTCCATTCTTTTTCCGAGGTCCTGGATCATCTTCACTATCATTATTCTGCATTCTTCCTCTGGAAGGTTGCCTATCTCCACTTCATTTAATTGTTTTTCTGGGGTTTTATCTTGTTCCTTCATCTGGTACATAACCCTCTGCCTTTTCATTTTGTCTACCTTTCTGTGAAGGTGGCTTTCATTCCAAAGGCTGCAAGACTGTAGTTCTTGCTTCTGCTGTCTGCCCTCTGGTGGATGAGACTATCTCATATCTGAGTACTTTTAATATCTATGTACATACAAGAATCTCAAAATCTTGAAATACAGTTCTTTTACCCTTGTAATATTGAGACTAATGACTCATTTAAGAGTGATAATGATGCTGTCAGAGTTTTGCTGCTGCTGAGGATGTGGAAAGCAAGTGGGCTGATGTCACCTTGTGCTTAGAGGGGCCAGAATCCTGGAGCGTTTCCCTCAGGGCCTTGCCCACCTGCAGCTTCCAGCTGGCCTCAGACACACCTGTTCCACAAGTAGGGTCTTCCTTCAGGCTCGTGGTCCTCCCCTCGGAAGTGGGCTACCTCTGCTCTTCTGGGCCAGCCTCAGAAGTAGGTGAGTGTGCGCACCTGAGCTGTGGGGCTTTCTCAGTGTTCCTCTCCTTTTCCCCAAGGCAGAAAAACTAGCTGGTGTTTCTGATGGGTGCATGCTAGCACAGTTGGCTAGCATCCTTCGTCGTCTCCAAGCTGAGTTAATACACGCACATCATTGCTGAACACAACCTTCCCAGTCCTGCATCACTTCACTTCAGGTGTGACTAAGGATCCCTTTCCACGCCTTCCCTACAAAGCTTCCACCACGCGAAGCATTTGTAGGCATGGCCGACCCCACTGAATTTTTGTGACAAACAAGGCTCCTCCATCACAGTGTGGCCCTGTCCTGTCAGCCCCGCCCAGACTCTGTTTCCCACAGTCAGCTCCCGCCTTTGAGGTTTTCTCAATAAACTAATCACCCTCAACTTATGTTACAAGGAATTCAGGTTCACCTCCTACAGGGCTCTGATTGAATAATACAGATGAGCTTATGACAAAGCAAGGAGATGTGACATGTAAAACGTGTGACATTCTAAGAAACCAAAAGATACGGAAACTTCAACAGGCGGAAATCCCACGTGCCTGTTTAAAATTGTCATATTCTAGGAGAAACTGTGAGAAAGTGAAACAAATGGGTGTCTGGAAAAGGCTAAGAGATTATTAAAGTCGACAGCTTCACACTCTGGAATCCTTTCCCCCTAGCTTGATAAACCTCATGGTATGTAGACATCTCCACCACACACTGTGACAGGTGGTGGAAAGCTCCTACAGATGTAAACTGGAATCTTTGCAAACATCAGGTAAAAGGTAGACATGGTAAGGATTCGAGGTGGAGGTGCTTTTATACAAAAAGAAATACAGGAGGGCTTCCCTGGTGGCGCGGTGGTTGAGAGTCCGCCTGCCGACGCAGGGGACGTGGGTTCGTGCCCCGGTCCGGGAAGACCCCACGTGCCGCGGAGCGGCTGGGCCCGTGAGCCATGGCCGCTGAGCCTGCGCGTCCGGAGCCTGTGCTCCGCAACGGGAGAGGCCACATCGGTGAGAGGCCCGCGTACGGCAAAAAAAAAAAAATTAAGGAGAAGAAACGTTCTCTATATTCAACATTCAGAATAGGTGTATCTGGAGAAAAGCTGGCTTCATAGTGAATCTAATTATAATAAACTGAGTCAGTATGATTATTGAGGCTCTAAGAGTTGACCTTTGGACTCAGGGCCTGGAAGTACATAGTTTATTATTCCACAAGCAATGACCTGCCCTTGATTAGATAGAGATATAACTGGCCGGATGTAAAACTGTCCCAAATTATGTGTCCTAATGTAATTTATATTGAAGGTCAATTTCTTATCATGATGTTAGATTTATTCACAATGAAGTCAGTTTTCAAGGGTTTCATCAATTTAATCTACAAACACCATGCACAACAAAATGGATATTTTTGCCTTGTTTAGAAAAGAAAAATAAAAGCAAAAAAAAAAAAAAAACCCACCCAGCTGTCTGGATTTCTTGGAATGATTTTAAAACCCTCAAAAGAAAATAATGGAAATCCTCAATGGAACTGTAACAGGTAGGATTTGTAACTGGTTAGTTCTACTGATGAGGTTAAAAAATGCCATGAAAATCAGAGACCAGTCCACAAAGTGAACAGGTAGTTTTGTTTGCAGGTTGGACCCAGAGCAAAGCCACAGCTCTCGTCAGCAAGGTGGATGGCTCCATCACTGCTGTGGAAAATGAACTTGAAACACCTGCTCCACAAAGAGCACTTCATAGCAGAGGGATACAGGTAAACAGACGGAAAGGACGTGCCTCCTAAGTTCTTACTGAAAGGACAGAACAGAAGCAAATCAAATCAGGTCCATCTTTCATCTCTTTCTTTGTTTCCTCTTCTCTACCGTTCTCCCCTCCCCCTCATCCTGTTACGGAGTCCAAGCTCGCTCTGCTCGCCACACGACAGGCCATAGAATCGGAGATGAAGTGTTGAGGCCAGCAGACAGAGAAGATGGCAGACTAGCGTCTCTGAAAAACCATCTTATCGGGGTTTGGATGCCGGTTTCTTTTATAGCACAGAGATGGGTAGGAGATGAGTATGTAAAGTAAAAGGGCCACAAGATTTGCAAATGTCCCCTGGAATGGCCAGCCTCGGGGAGGGGATGTGTTAATTTCTTCTTTGCAGCCATCCGCAGGTGGACAGGGTCCGGATGCTTCCCTGAACAAAGGCACTTTGGTTTAACATTCGGGTAGAGGGGCAGGTTTCCCCAAGGCAGGCCATTGTGTATAGCCAGTATCCTTTTAGTGAACAAAAGCAGCGGAAAGCAAAGGTTAAAGTGAAACAAACAGATCCAACATGTAGTCAGAATTGGCTCTTGTCTGTTACAATCCCATTAATACTAATTTACTAGGCATCATAATAAGTTGGGATGATTTCCATAGATGTGACAGACTTAAAGTCACACAAAATTGAACAGTATCTTCCCCAACTGAGACCTACGAGTCAACAGGGAAGACTCAATTTAGATTTTCTCCTTGGTTTTACCATCTTAACATCAAGAAGTTTCAAAAGCCCAGCTTCATATTGCAAGAGGCAATGCTGTCAAAGATTATTTGGTGGCATCAACTAAAATAATACAAAGACGTGATCTTCCTCTTGAAACCTAAGGATCCAGGAAACGGTGGTGCAATCAGTCAACATTTTTTCCCCAAAGGATTCTCTGAATCCATAAAACACCTGTTACACAAAAGTTTCAAAATACTCCCAAATCACTATTCCCAGAACCCAAAAAAGGGATTGGACTCTTCTTTATAATTTGGACTAGGTTATTCCAGGAAACAAGTTCATTCCTGTTGGAACATCAGGTTCTAAACGTTTATTATATTGACTTCTTGGTAAATCCCAGCTGACGTCCTCTGCTCTGCCCAACATCGGGCCACGAGTGGGAACTCAAAGAACGTGAAAGTTCTTCACTGTCACCCATGGAAAATGTAGGAAAAGCTATAAAATCATAGAATGTTAGAGCCTTAAAAACGTTACTGACCTGCAGACCAACTGCCTAATTTTTCCAAAGAACCTGCTAAATCCTAGAACAGAGACGTAGTTAGTCAAACGCCCCCAGCAGGTTAAAAACTAAATTTGGGCAAGAACTTAAGGGGCCAAGACTCTTATTTTCCATCCTGATGATTCTGGCTTAATAAAGAGCATCTCACCACTAATTTTGTGACGAAAGAAACGGAGGAACAGCTTCAGGGCTAACAGCACATTTTGGCTTCGGTAAGAAACTTGCTTGCTTGCTTGGGGCGGGAAGAACCGGGTTCCTGATTGGCTGATTCAAAATTAAACAGCTCCCTCCCGCCTTGGGGACTTCCCGCCCTGTGAAGGGTATAAAAGCCTCGCCCGACTGTTAGTCGGGGTCTCAACTCACTTCTCTCCGAGTGGGACCCTGTCCGGACAGTTTGCGTAAGCTTCTATACTTGTGCTTGTATAAATCCTTTGCTAATCTTTCTGCTTGGTGTTGGTGATTCTCGGGTGTCCTTGGTTGGGACACGGGTCGCATTTACCGGGGAACTCGACTCCAGGCATGTGGCTCCCGGGCCGCAACATTTTCAAGGTTTTTAGATTCAAATTACCTTTATTCTTCCTTCCTAAATTTAACAGAAATAGTCATGGTAAGAGTTCACAGATAGGACAGAAAGTCTCTCTTCAAGTATTTCTTCTAGGTTACTTCTGTAACATTAAAATCGTGGGTAATCACAACAGAGAAGCAATTGGTAATCGAGCTTTTCTTGCACAAACATGATAGAAATTGGAATCCTTTTGCCTTTGCTTCATCAAGAGTATTTTCTCATTTTTTCAAAAGACAAGAGAAAGAAATGCATAATAGGCACCATAATTATGGTCAGAAATGGAAGGTTCACCCTTGTAGTGGATAGCGAAGCTGAATCCTGCCTCCGTCCCCCGACACTGAACTAAATCTCGGAGACAGAGTTTTGTGTGATGTAGAAAAGAATAGCTTTATTGCTTTGCCAGGCGAAGGGGACCACAGCGGGCTCATGCCCGCAAAACTGTGTGTCCCGACCTGGAGCGGGTAGTGAGGAGTTTTATAGCCATGGTTCAAAGAGGGCGTGGTCGGCTCATGGACATTCTGACTGGCTGGTGGTGAGGCAACTGGGAGTCGACATCATCAACCTTCTGGTTCCACCAGTCTCGGGTCTGCGTGCTTGTGGGCAGCAAACAGTTAACTTCTCCCACCTGGCGGGGGTTTCAGTAGCTGCAAAACAGCTCAAAGATACTGTTCTGTGTATCCCTTGAGGGGGGACCAGGACCCTCCCCAAGGCTGCGCTATTGTTTCTCTTGACTGCATCCCCTCCCTTCCCTAATTAGCAACTCTTTGAACCTGCCCCTTGGAACTCAGGGAAGGTATTGGAGGCTGAATGAAGCCTATTTCCTGTAATCAAAGAAATGGGGGACACAGAAAGGTTTTTGTGCCCAGGAGCCCCATGGGACCCTGCTCAGTTTCAATAGCAAGGGGTGTGGCTGCCTCACTCACTGTCAATGTCCCTCTACAGAGTGGACACCAGCTGACCACATCTGTGATCTGTGCTGCAGTATCCTCTCCAACTGACTTGATCGTCAAAACTGAGTCGATCAGATGTTCTCTCCCAGTAAACTGAAATTTAGAATAGAAGGACTCAGAGACTGAGAATCATTGGGGGTGCACTGCATTTGTGGCAGCATCTTAGAGATCAATTATAAATGGATTAAGGAATTCAATGTGAAAGAAACAAAACAAACTATAAAAGCACGGGGGAGAATAACACAAAAGACTGACCGATTCAACCACATACAAATGTAAAACTTCTCTGCTACAGGAGATGGCGCTAAAAAATTACAACATGAGAAGTAGAATGGATGGAAACAGATACTATACACATATCTGATGACAGATCAATATAAAACACAAGCTAAAAACCCCTACTAAAATACATATTGAAAATGGCCAAAAGGTATGAATTGTCCATTTCCACACGTGAATTACAAATGAAAGAACAGATGGCGTGAACAAGCAGGGCTGTTGCAGTCTCTGGAGAGGACAGCTTGGACCAGGCTGACAACAAGGCAGGTGGAATACTGAGGAATGTTCAGGAGTAGAAGAAAACCAACAGTAGTTGAGGGTTAAATACCTCAGGGTGGAGGGAAAACGAGGTCTTATCGAGGATAATGCCAGTTCAGCATGAGCAACTGGGTAGATGATGGCACATTTCCTGAGAACATGGGCAGGGAAGCAATATGGTCTTGGCATATTGCTGTAGTTTATTTTTAAATACTTAGCAGAGATGGCTTGGTAAATATGTATGTGAGTCTCAGTTTTAATCTGCATACCCTAGAAGTGTTAGTAAATATTTGAGTTATTCGAATCCAGGATACACACTCCAAAACCACACTGGAGAGCCTGCAACCACTTTGTTTGACCAGGGTTTGTGAATTAGCACAATAAATGTTAGAAGTAAGTTTTCATGGGTGAAGCTGAGAAGTGTTCAAGGTTTAGGAATGGGACAGACACACTGCATGATCACTTCCGCCCATGCACAGATAGGACGGAGCGCTCTGGCAGGAAGCTGCACCTGCAGAATAGCTCCCTGGGCTCACGATTCCTTGTCGTCCAGTGTTTGTCACTCACAGGAGATTCACTCCTCTGGCCCTGATTAGAAGTCACTAAATCCTGGGGCTTCCCTGGCGGTCCAGTGGTTTAGACTTAGCCCTCCAATGCAGGGGGTGCGGGTTCAACCTCTGGTCGGGGAGCTAAGATCCCACATGCCTTGGGGCCAAAAAACCAAAACATAAAACAGAAGCAATATTGTAACAAATTCAATAAAGACTTTAAAAATGGTCCACATCAAAAAAGATCTTTAAAAAGAAGTCACTAAATCCTGCCCTTAATACGGCTACTTTCATCTTAAGAAAACCCTTGTCAATGAGGCTAAAAGAACAGCAGAATTCTGGAAGAAACCTAGAGCCTCCATCTACTTCTGACGATGAGAAGCTATCAACGTTTGTAATAAAAGTAAGCAAAGGACGCGTGAAGTTTGAGATGCTGGTAAGTCTTCCAGGTGGCAACTGAAATGGGCAGTTGGATACAAGGATCTGAAGTTCAGAGCCATATAAGTGGGGTCCTGAGGATACAGCTGATATTGAGAACCATGGCATTGGTGAGTCACCCCAGAGGCAAGCACAGAGGGAGGGAGTGGGCGAGCAGTGAGTCCTCAGGAGCTCAAATATTTCAAGACTGTCTTGGAAGGAAGAATCAGAGGAGCAATGGACAAGGCCACTGGAGAATTAGTAGAAACCCAGGAAAACATAACGTTCTGGAAGCCAAAGGAAGAGATAAGTTTCAAAAGACAGAGAGTGGCCAACTGTGCCCACCACTAGCTCTGGTTTGTATGAGGGACAAGTCGGGAGAGAACATTTCTGCAACCCCGTGTCCTCGGCTTATCTCTCATCCCATCAGCTGTCTTACTGCCTGTCGCATGGTAGGTGATCAGTAGGTTATAATTGAATCGTGGCAACATTTTACAATCGTAGAAATGGACTTTCAAATAAATATCCTGAGTTCGATGTATGAAAAGATCCTGTCACAGGTCACACTTACCATACTTATATATTAGCTGCATGAATGGATCATGCTAAGTTGTTCACAAGCAAAGATCAAGCTTTGCCACGTCAAAAAGAAAAGATAAAATAAGTTCAACTACATGGCATGGCATGAAAATATCTCCAAGGTATTTCAGAAAACAAGATGTGAGACAGCATATCAACCACATTAAAAATTAAGGAACCAAAACTATAGTTATTTGGTTTTGTTTTTAATGTGCATAGTTGCATAAAAAATGTGATTGAGAGTCCGCCTGCCGATGCAGGGGACACGGGTTCGTGCTCCGGTCCGGGAAGATCCCACATGCCGCGGAGCGGCTGGGCCCGTGAGCCATGGCCGCTGAGCCTGCGCGTCCGGAGCCTGTGCTCCGCAACGGGAGAGGCCACAGCAGCGAGAGGCCCGCGTAATAAAAAAAAAAAAAAAAAAAAAATGTTGGGAGAGAGGATGCATACTTAGCTGTAAAAGTAATAATTCTGAGAAGAGGATGGGATTTGAAGTTTATTTGATTTAAGAATACATGTATATTTTAAATAAGCCTTATGCATATTCATTGGGGAAAATGTGTAAATAGGTATAAATAAGAGATTAAAGTCACCCATAATTCCACAACCTAGAGATAACTGTTGCCAACATTTCCACATCGTCTACTTCAGACTTTTTAAAATGCATATCTTTACACATAACTGAATCATACTATATAATCAACCTTTTTTCTTTTTTGAGCTTAATTTTTCACAAGACGTTTTAAAATTTTCTTTCACTGGTTATAAGTAATCCCTTGTAAGGATATCCCAAAACATATTGTATTTAAGTAGTCCCTACTATTAGCTATATTGTTACAAGTTTTCAATATAATTAGTATCACTGGAATAAAAATCTTCGTGCATAAATTCTTGTCTGCGTCTCGAATTATTTCCTTAAGTTGTGTTTTTGGAAGTGCAATTATTCAGTCAAAGGTTATGGAGATGTCTATGCATCTTGGCACTATTTTTTTTTTTTTTTTTTTTTTGCAGTACGCGGGCCTCTCACTGTTGTGGCCTCTCCCGTTGCGGAGCGCAGGCTCAGCGGCCATGGCTCATGGGCCTAGCCACTCTGCAGCATGTGGGATCCTCCCGGACCGGGGCACGAACCCGTGTCCCCTGCATCGGCAGGCGGACTCTCAACCACTGTGCCACCAGGGAAGCCCCTTGGCACTATTTAAACAGCTTTCCGGGGCAGTTGTCCCAATTTGTTCCTCCAAGTGCAGTGAGAAGAAGTGCTGTATAGCCACACCCAGATCAATGCTGAATATTATCCTGGATTTTACCTCCATCAATTTACAGCTGAACGATATTCCCTTGGCATTACTGAAAGGAAATCTTGCTGGCCCTTTTTTACACATTTCCATTTCCCGTGAATCACTGATATAGAACCTTCCCTGCCAAGTGGTACAGACTCGTAGTTCAAGGAAATGAACGCAAAATGTCTGTTACAGTTTCTGGCAATTTTCTCTAGCTTCTTTGGTTTTGGGCTTTGTTTATAAAACTTGTTGACAATATTGGCTTTTTATGTCATCAAATAAGCAAAGAAGCAACAGAACAGTCACAACCGATAGGTGTGCCTCCTGAGAGCTGGCAGTCCCTTGCAATGGGGGGCAGGCAGTCCCAAGAGAGGCAGGAGAAGTAAGGCCAGGCCAGGCAAGAAGATAGCTCCTTGAGACATGAATTTATCCTGTTTTCCTCATTTATCAACCCTTGCCTGGCAGGAGTTCTGTATCTAAAACCTTGTAACACTCAGGAAGAAGAAAATGCATCTGGAAAACATACCAGAGAAGCTGCAGAGACTTACTGGATAAAGTGAAGAGAATAGTCTTCTGGTCCCATGAGCACAGAGGCTGAATCCAGCTTCCTGGAAGGTATGGTAACCGAAATTTGAGGAAAAGGCAACACCCTGCCCTCCCAGCACCTCAGTGAGGGGCCCAGATGCTCGGAGACACAGCCCCTCCTCAGGCTCAGTTTGCATCAACTAGAATCAAAGCTTCCTGATCAACCAGGAGCCTGACTGTGTCCTGAGCCCCCTCCTGAGCCCCCTTCATCACCCCCGGGGCTGCGTCAATGTCCTCAGTCACTGAAACTCGACCAGGAGCCTCAGGCGGAGGGCAGCTGAGAGGAAGGAGCTGGGAGGCCCCCCATCAGCAGACTCTGGGTAGAGCCCACCTCACTCTGCCGGCCCCTCCTTGACACCTGCCAGCCCCGACCCGGCCTCTGATCCTGCAGGGCTGGCGCTGGTTCCGGACACAGGCTTCAGGTACAGACTCTGCCCTACATGGTCACTTGGGCTCCGCAAGGGCTCCCACAACTGCTACATGACCTTCTCAAGGCCGGTGTCCCTTCCTGCTCTCCCTGGCTTTTGGTGCCAGAGCTCACAGGCCTGTGTCCTCCAAGGCCCCGGTCTAGAATCTAAGCTTGATTGGAACTGGCTAGACATCTGTGTAGCTCCGGCCGCTGAGGACACCCTGAGTGTCCCTCCGGGGGTTCCACTGAGTCTGCTGTACAACAGCCTGAGGGCTGGTGCATCCTTCTGCTCATCCGCCTCCTGGTCTAAAGACACAAGCCACCAAAGAGCTTAAATGGTGGCTCGTAAAAACCTTCATCTCTTTTTTTTTTTTTTTTGCTGTACGCGGGCCTCTCACTGTCGTGGCCTCTCCCGTTGCGGAGCACAGGCTCCGGACGCGCAGGCTCAGCGGCCACGGCTCACGGGCCCAGCCGCTCCGCGGCATGTGGGATCTTCCCGGACCGGGGCACGAACCCGTGTCCCCTGCATCGGCAGGCGGACTCCCAACCACTGCGCCACCAGGGGAGCCCCAAACCTTCATCTCTTGAGCACCAGGATATAATACCGTCCACAAACTAAATTCCTCCACTGTATGTATTTTTAAATATAACACAGGAATTCAGGCATTGAAAAAAATTACTATTAAAGAAAACTTCTTAAGAATCGTTTTTCCTGAGATGGTTTTACAGGGGCCTTGGATCTTTCCAGAACTGTTCAGTTCTTGCAGTCTCTTCCTTCCCCTGAAGCAGCCTGTCACCCATCACTTGGACTTTTAGTACATGCCCTGCTGCTCCTTTAGCATGAAACCCTTCGATTTCATTGTCTCAACCATGAACTCCTGCAAAGTTGACAGGCTTTTTCCAGATGAAGGAAACATTACTGTGAACAATCAATAAGCTTCGAACCCCCCCCCCGCAGCACATTCAACCTTATTCAACCTGCTTTCGTTCTCCCAACTAACGTAACATATAAAACGTCTCAATATATAAAACTTCCAGGCGCTGCTGATGTATTTTTCATCTTGAGACACTTTCACACACTCTTTATTACCACTCACATATTGCTTGCTGTGTAGGCTCCATCCAAGAAAGAATATATTCCAGAGACTTTGGTTTTCATTATTTGCTTTACCTGAGGGCCCAGCAATTAATAAGAGTTCAACGGAAAGGCTCTCAGGATTAGCTGCTCCTTTTCCTTCAGATCACTGTATACCAATAACGTTTGCTTCCACTGATACCTCTGCCATACTTAAAACGCTGCCCCTAACAAAATATATATTTGTTAAAGTTTAACCTTTCAACTTACATTTTACCGAAATGAAATCCCTTCGTTATGTATGTTTTATGACATGATCTCCCAGACCAATACAAGTTTATAATTTTAAATGAATTTTTACTGATCTTATTTTACTGTAAAATCATCAGGATCAGGAAAAAATTTCTCCACAGCTGCTTGTCCCTGGAGTGGCAGGGTTAAAATTGCATAGGCTCAGGGAAGGCCCACCTGTGTTTAAATCTCAGCTCTGTAATTTACCAGCTAGGGATTTGGGGCAAATTTTTGCATAAGGGGATCAACATGCCTGCCTCACAGAACTGCGATGCCCGAGTGCCAACCCTGCACGCAGCAAGCACCCGATATACGTTGCTCCCTTTTTTGATGGCTCCCCAATCCCAGGCCGTAGGTGAAAGGTTTACACTCACTCATCTTTCTCAGCACAGCTTTCAGAAGACATCCTTGGATGGACCCTGTACCTGGCTCCTCTCCAGACACCACCTTTTACGGCTTCGGGGTGATGTAGGCTGACGGGATCTGAGGAATTTTGTTGATCATCACCAGGGAAGCATGAACAAAGCGACAGTGAGATGACCAGGTTCTCCACAAGATGAAGAGTCCGTCTCCTGCCAGTTCTATCCGCTGCCGTCACCAAAGCAAGGCACAGCCAGTCCATTAACCAAGCAGCCCGAGACGGTCACCTGGGAGTGGACTTTGGAGAAGCTTATCTCCTTTTCTGATACTTACAGTCTATATCGAACCTGATGAGATGTCTCCAGTAACTGCAGGCTTTTCTGTCTGCACCTCTGCTATTGTAAAGGGTCTTCCCAGTGTCCAGGATACATGTATTGAAAACTAAGTAATAGCAGTGCAATGAGAGGGTTTTCTAAATGGACTCTGGAAGCATCTTCTGACGGATACCCAGCCCCTCCTCAGTAAACGTGGGTACCCAACACCCAGCTTCCCACGGCCAGGGCTCCCTTCCTGCCACAAGAGCGGCCATCAAAGCCGCGGAACCCGGGATCCACAAGGACTGACCTTCCAAACACCTGTCATCTGCTGGCACCTCAAATCCAGACAGCCTGGCCCTGGGGAACCTGAAGGTGCGCCCAATGAGGGCGCTTTCTCACCCGCAGGGCTGGTCCTTCCCCTGGCATCAGACCCTCCCTCGGTGCCTGCCCACCCCTGCAAGCTCCGCTGAAGGAGATGGAGGGTAGGGACCCCGGGTTTCTCTTGATGCCTCTTGGCCTACTTAAATTCCCCCCGCAAAGACCTGCTCCTCTAGCCTCACCACAGGCTTTTGCAGACTTGGCCCCACAGACTGTGCAGTTCAGGCGGTGAGTCTCCAGCTCATCCCGGCAGAGAGTGTTCGCCACAGGGACTCCATCCGACGTGACAGCTACAGGGCCGCTAATCAGATACCCCGAGATACAGAGCGTGGCAGGAAACGTGTGAAAACCCCACCCGCCCCAGATACATGCAGAGCCCTGCTGGGCCCAGAGCCCCTTGGAGAAGGAAGGGCCCCTGAGACCCAGTCCTGCTGACCCTCTGAGTTTCTATCTGCTTCAAACACCCCCCCTTTCTGAGGCCCCCTAACTATATGGACCCTGAGGAACCCAAACATTAGTTCGTGGCTTCCTGAAGGGCCCCAGTACTGAAGCCCCTGTGGTTAAAGACATTTTGCAGGGAAAGGTGCATTGGACCAGGCGCCAAGTGTGGTTTCAGGGACTTTTTTTGCTTTTTTGCTTTGTTTTGTTTCCATGGTTGAGTCACTTAATCTCTCTGAATCTCAGCTCCTGATCTAAAAGACAAATATCCTCTTTCTGCCACCGCTGTCTATTAAGAAATCCAAATTCCATCCAAACAGATCCTGCAGCCGGGACCACAGGACCTAGGAAATCCTAAGGCGGTTCGGAGCAGTTCTTGTGGGTGTCAGCACGCTCTGCCTTCTGGCCAGGCATCCTTGCCCCGCCAGCTCCCAACCCCATGCCTCTGCTGGACCCGGTCACCGGGCGCTGCTTTCCCGACATACAAAACGGACCTTCGGAAATCGGTGCCTCTTTAAATCCTTTCCAGCTCTAGAATTCAATTAATTCTGTTCCACCAAAATTAAGTGTCTGAGAGGCCATAAATGATTTAAATTGTTATTATTGCTGTTGTGGCCAAGTTAGCAGGTAATCTTGCCTTCCAGAGGTGTGATCAGATTTTCCACAGCAGAATCCCCTGCAGCTGTCCCCCAGAGGCTTGGATCGGAGCATCATTAGCATTTTAATAGGAAGCTTGTGAAATCCCGAGACCTCAGGACTCCAGGAGAGCCTCTCAGGGGTGTTCCTGGGATGATGTTTGGTGAACGGGGGACTCCAGGCTCCCCCCCGAGGAGACCACCTGTTCCCCAGGTCAGGGCTGCAACCAGAAGGTCATGGCTGCCCCAGGGTCTGCACTTTGTCCTGCGGAAGCAGCATTAACCCTGGGCCCTGGGGCGGGCGATGCTCCTTGCTGGTGACTCCAGAGCCCACCCTGCCCTGCAGACATCACACCTGCCCTGGAAACTCACCTCCCGGCCTCTCTTTCCACCACCACTCAAGTGCATCACTGGTCCACTGGGCCAGGCAGTCCGGCTTCTGGACAAAAGCCCTGAGCATTCGAGTTACTTCATTCTCTCACCAAGTGCACGGCTTATCTAAGCAAAAGGCCAACATTTTACCTTTTTCAAGAAGGGAAACAAAATGCAGAATCAGGTGCTGCCTGATGGCACTCTGCTATGTTCTTGGCATTATCTGCAAAATGAACATTATCTCCTTTTCAATTTTCTAAGTGTTTTGCATACTTTCTATAGCTGCTTGCTTCTTGTTATTTCCTCTCGCTCTTCCTCTGCCTCTTTTATGAAATAAAATCTCTGTCCCAACCTTTCACCGGTGATTTTTTGCGTGTATTGGATACACTTCCAGTTTGCGGGTGCCCGTCTGTGGTCAATCACAGGATTTACCAAGGAGTTATTTCATCACATTCGTCAACTAAGGATGGATGCTCTCACTGAGTTGATAACATCACTTTAATCACGTCCATCAGGCACTCAGACTTTCACCTAAGACACAGCTAGGATGCTCGCCATGTTGAGAACCCAGTGTGCCAGTTTTGACTAAATGGATTGCGTGTGGTTTAAAGGCACTGAAATAGCTGTTCGCTTCCTTGTTAGAAAGTAGAATGTAGAATAAATAAAGGTGGAAGTTCGCACTGTCCTGAGCAGAGCAGTTTTGTTTTGTTTTTTTTAATTTTTATTGGGGTAGAGTTGATTTACAATGTTGTGCTAGTTTCAGGTGTACAGCACAGTAAATCAGTTATGCATATATATATGTATATATATATATATATATCCATTCTTTTTCAGATTCTTTCCCCATAAAGGTTATTACAGAATACTGAGCAGAGTTCCCTGTGCTGGTCCATAGGTCCAAGCTGGAGAAAATCCAGGACTTCTAAAGCCTTGAGTAAGTGCTGAGCAGCCCTGCTCACCTGCCAGGGGAGTACAGAGTCTCTGAAGGTTGTGGCTTTTGTCTCTGCCCAGCAGAAAGGCAGGATGTGCTGCATTCTCCCTTCTGGAAAAACAAAACCCTGCAATTTGGCTATTACACTGTAAGTCAGAGCCACATTTTCCAAGTCGAGCATTTAGTCTGTTCATACCTGACTGACGAGGACACTTTGTTCCCTGATGAACAATCGCCTCCAAACCAATAAAGAGAAAAGGAAAAAGATTTTGCCCAGATCAGAGCACAAGATGGAAAGCCAGGCTCACCCTCTGCGCTGTCGGATCCGAACCGGGAAGCAGGACACAGGGTCTGGGTGCAGCCCTGCTTCCAAGGGACGTGTCCTTGGAGCTCAGTGGGGTCTTAGGGTGAAGAGCGCTTAGGTCAGCTCCCCGTGACTAAGAAGGTCCCTGTGCCTCTGCTGATGTGCTCTACTTGCTTCTACAGACGACTCTGCTGGTCTCCCCCCCGAACCTGTGGTCACGCGTCCTTCCCAGCACACCTCCCTCAAATGCCGCATCCCCAGCCTCCAGCATGTCTTCAGAAGAAAGCCACCTCTGGTTAACACACACACACAGGCACTCAGAGTGGTAATGATGATGCAGGGCATATTAATTCCTGAATTAGTGAGTATGACACTCCTTGTTCTGTATACACCCTAAAGGAATGCTTTGCTACAGGGCAGTTCCAGTAAAGATGTCAGTGGCCTGGCGCTTGGGACAGAACACATCCAAGCTTATGTGATTCTGACAGCCTGAAGGCCACACATGAGTCACCTATGACTGTGTAATGAGCTACCCCAAACACTATGGCTACACTGTCACCAGTGAATCACTGTCAACGAGCTGAGGGGAAGTGGTCGGAGGGCAGGCAACTCCTGGAGCCTCTGGCGCTTTCCGGGGTCCAGAGGCTGCCTGCATCTTTGGTCCACAGAGATGGAGACGGTCTTCCTCCATCTCCAAAGCCAGCCCGGCAGCACCTGCCAAACCCTCTCTTCATCTGCTTCCATCACCACCTCCCCTCCTCTGACTCTACCCCTCCTGCGTTCATTTCGTAAGGGCCCTTGGGGTTACACTGGGTCCCCGTGATGATTGGGATAATCTTCCTATTTTCAGATCTTTAATGTAATCACATACAAAATACCTGCTTCCACGGAAAGCGTCACTACTCCCTGTGCTGACAGCACGCCGTCTCCTTCTACCTCCAAGCACCTCCCAACATCATGTCTTGTTGGACTATTGCAAGAGCTGCTGACGAATCTCCCAAACTCTATTCTCCGTCCTCCCAGCCGTCCTCTGTCTTCCTGCCTCCAAGTTACAAGTCTGACAGGTAACAAGTCACACAGAGGGTAAGTCACTCCTCTGGGGCCCCATGGGCCCGATTGCTTCATTATACTCATTTCGCCTGTGTTTACACATGCGTCGCCCCAGTTAAATGATGAAGCGACTGAGGGTGACTATGTTGCACAACTTTGGCCCAGCTGTTCCCTCTGGAGTGACACTGGCTGAGTGTCACCAGCAGCAGGGTCCATGTTGGAACTCAGTGCCAAGAATGAGGCTCTGCAAAGTGGTGGCCACCTCACGGGGCGTCTGCGCGGCTCCTGGCCCTCTCCTCTGGGACCATCCTGTCCCCCCAGGGCTGCTGCACACGTTTCCTCGGTATCTGGACGTCTAGGGTCTTCTGCCCCCTGACAGCCACCAGCGCAGGGTCTGCACATACTTTTTCTAATTGGGAGCCCAAGTCATGTCATCCTGATTGAAATACAGCCTCTAAAAATTTCTTTTCATTCTCATTTTAGTTGTGACTTTTTAAATTACAAAATTTATATCTTATTGTGGTTTAAAAACAGTACAGGAGGACTTCCCTGGTGGCGCAGTGGTTAAGAATCCGTCTGCCAATGCAGGGGACACAGGTTCAAGCCCTGGTCCAGGAAGATCCCACATGCCGCGGAGCAACTAAGCCCGTGCGCCACAAATACTGAGTCTGCACTCTAGAGCCCACGAGCCACAACTACTGAAGCCCTCGCAGCCAGAACCCGTGCTCCGCAACAAGAGAAGCCACCGCAGTGAGAAGCCTGCACGCCACAACTAGAGAAAAACCCGCACGCAGCAATGAAGACCCAACGCAGCCAAAAATAAATAAATAAATAAACAAAAATAAAAACAGTACAGGAATTTTAGAATAATAGTCAAAACCCCCATTTACCTTCTTTTCATCTCTGTGACCCTACCCTGGAGATGATCACTGTTGTCTATTGAGAACTTATCTTTATACATCATTTCTGCATATTTCCAACTCTAAATAGAGTTCCAATATGCATTTCCAAATATGCCATTACACGTGTGTAGGTTTTTATACAGATATTCTGATATTCAGAATTTTCCCTTCAAGCTGTTTCCAATGCTTTGCTGTCACAATAAAGTTGCAGTGAAGGTCAGTGTGTGTGCATCTCTCTGGGCTTGTGGCTACTTGTGCAGGAGAGCTTCCTGAAAGCACGGTCGGTGGGTCAAAGGATGTAGAGGTTGCAGAGTTGATAAACAGAGTTAAATTAATCTTCCAAAAGACCGTACCAGTTTCTATTCCCACCAGCAGTGTGTGTGTGTTTTCTCATATGTTTATCAAAATCTGACAGAAGAAAAGGGCGTCCCACTGCTTTTAAAATTTGCTGATTACCGGAGAGGTTGTAAAACTTTTCATATGTTTAGTGTCCAGAAGATTCCATTTCATCCAAGGACAGGAAGTACTGAAGGAAGGCTGGAGAACACAACGTATCAAGTACCAAGGGCCAGGCCCTGCGACACATGCTTCACACGCAGGTGGTCGGTGACTGATTGGTTTCTTCACACGAGGGCTCTCAGCTTGAGCTACATCAGCATCACCTGGAGGGCGGTTACAGCACTGGCTGCCCGCCCCACCCAGAGATGCTGGCCCAGTAGATGGGGTGGGGTCCAGAGAGGTCCAGGGATGCTGCCTTTGTTGTTCCCGAGACCACCTTTTGAGAACTGCTGATCTCAAACAGATATAAGGTTCAAAATAATTCCCACAACCAGCATGCCTATTTTTTCTTTATAAGAACTGGTAACTTTTGGGCTTCCCTGGTGGTGCAGTGGTTGAGAGTCCGCCTGCCGATGCAGGGGACGCGGGTTCGTGCCCCGGTCCGGGAGGATCCCACATGCCGCGGAGCGGCTGGGCCCGTGAGCCATGGCCGCTGAGCCTGCGCGTCCGGAGCCTGTGCTCCGCAACGGGAGAGGCCACAGCAGTGAGAGGCCCGCGTACCGCAAATCCAATAAATACCTAAATCCAAAAGAAAATGCATCTGGTAGGTGAGAAGAGAGCCTCTGGGGTGTAAAATGAAACCAGGCTTATTTATTACACCTTTACTTGGGCAGATTCCACACACCACAAATATCGTACAAGTCAGTAAAATAATTCCTTTCTATTTATGTATAAATTATGGGAGGAAGTGCAACACCAAGGCAGCTCAGAAGGGAGTGTTGAGATGCCAGCCAACCTTTCTAGATCCTTTGGGTAGGAGTCACATTTGGTTTTGAGTTTTCCAGGTTAGTAGTAAGTGTACTTCCCTTTTATCTGGTATTTTTCCTTCTTTACACTTTTAAAGGAACAGAGGATTTGACAATAGATTTCTACCTCCCTATAGTGTGTGTACGTGTATCTGTCTGTCTGTCTTTTCTACATGGCCATATAAAGCATTGTTGGAAATGCTATTTGATAGTTTATGAAAAAATCATTTCTGCTTTTAAAAATCCCATGAATGATTTTCAGTTTCTCATTAAAATAAAGTCTTAATAACAAAATTCCTTTACTGAGAATATAAAACATGATGACCTAAAAGTTTCTGAAGGAGTCATTCTTTTCCCAAAATTGTGCAGTCTATAAAATAGGGAAATTTTCATTCTATTTTTACCCATTAGTAACCAACATGTCCTGAGATTTTACTGTAGAAGGAACAATGTATTGAGTGCTTTGAAGAAACACAAAAAAGTTTCTCTTCACACTTTACTTAAACAAATAGCCCATTAAAATATGAATTAGACAGAAAAGTCAATCATGGAACAAATAGATACAAACTACCAGTAACAGCGACCACAACAGCCCACATACACAGAAAAAGAACTGGCCCCAAAGAGAACACATAACAAAAGCAAAAGAAATGATCGAGCAAACCCATCTCCATACCTTCAAATCTGTCCCGACATTATCCTAATTAATATCAACAAATAAAGGAAAGAAGTAAATGTAAAAACAAATGAGAGAAGAAGAAAAAATACATTATAATTTAAACATACATAAAAGCTCTGAGTACACCTGAAAGCTAGAAAATGTGGAGCAAAGACACCGAGTTAGAATATGCATATATTTGTAGTATAGAAATGTACCTCATCCTGAACATTCAGGGGATACCTTTTCTTGCAGCAACCATGGAAAGTTCATAAATTAGGCTGAAAGACAACCAAATGTTTTTGATCCAGAGGGAAAAACATTTAACACAAAATAATACTGTAATGCTAGAATGAAAAGGCACAAGTCAGAAACAATGGTCTATACTTAAAGCAAGTAATTATGCACCAGTTTCAAGCTCAATAAACTGAGTTCCTACATTGGTCTTCAAAATTAAAATGTATTGCTCTTCTGAAGACACTTATAAGAAAATGCAGAGATAAGAGCCAGGCTGAGAGAAAATCTCTACAAGTCAAATATCTGAAGAGAACTGTTTCCAGAATAAATAAAGAACCCTCAAAATCAATAACGTGAAAAAGAGCGACCCAGTATTTAAAAATGGGCAAAAGATTTGGACGGACATTTCACCAGGGAATATATATGGATGACTGAAAAGATAAAATGAAAAGATGCCAACAACAGTAATTCATAGGAAAATGTAGATTAAAAACTACGAGATACCACCATACAGCTGCTGGAAAGCAAAGACCCCGACACGTCAAGTCCTGGAGAGGATGCTGAACCAGATTTCTCAAGTGTTGCTACCAACACGGCCACGGCCCCTGTGATAAACAGCTGGTAATTCCTTAAATGTTAGACACACTCATCATACAAGCGAGTCCCTTGTGTAAATATATACCCATGTGAAATAAAATCCAGTGCTCACACAAACACCTAGACGTGAATGTTTACAATTTCATAATTTCTGAACCCCAGAAAGATGCCCATGTTCCTCGCCAGGGGAGTAGAAAAATAAGGTGGGGTGTGCTTTACCCAGCACTGGCACCTCCTCGGGAACAGGAACAAACCACATAACGAATGAGCCTCTGCCTGTTACACCAGGTGAAAGAAACCTCGAGGGCTGCACCCTACAAATCCATTTCTGCGACGTGCTGAAAAGGGCAGAACTTGCAGGGACCCAGAACAGAGCAGCAGTTGCCATGGGTTAGAGGGAGAGAGTAATGGGCGTGCGGTGGGGTCTTCCCCACCCCAGCTCGGTCTGGAGATGCTGCAACCCCTCCCCGCATTTCTTAGTTAAAATCCCTCGTATGAGTTCATGGAAGAGAAAGCCTGACCCCCCTCAGCCAGTCTCTCAGGTCAGGCCACCAGGGTCTGCCCCGAGACGGCAACTAACCAGCCTGGCTAATACAAAGGACATGCAGTAGGGCTGCTAATGGAAAACGTGCAGACAGCAGACATGAGCAGAGCAGTCACCCTGCCTTGCCTGAGATATTCAGAATATGCCCCTCACACTGCTAAGAAAAATAATCAAAGAAATCACAATTCATATTGCAAAAGAAATAAAAAAGCCAAAGAAGCTGCCATGAGATACAAGCAAAACAAAACAGAAAAGATGATCCATCATTTACGAATCAATGTGAATTAGTTATATTACATTTTGAAGTAGAAAGAACGCACTATGAGAAAAAAATCTCCAACGAAAAGCAAAAGCATATGGAGATTCCACAAAACCCACTTACCCAGGGCCCTCAAAACACAAAGCTAGTACAGCCAATATTTTATAATAACTATAAATGGAATATAATCTATAAAAATGTTGAATCACTATGCTGTGCACCTGAAACTCATACAATATTGTAAATCAACCAAATCTCAATTTTAAAAAAACCTCACAAAACTAAAATAAAAGACATAGGGAGTTTAAAACTTAAAAGAAGAGGCAAGTTACACCAGTAAATGAAAACCAATAGGAAGGAAATTTGGAACGTTAATAGAAGAAAATGCAGAATTCAACATTCAGTGTATTAATCAGTATTTCAAAAGGTCATTCTTGTTGAAAAATAAATGCCATGTCCAAGTTAGAATATAAGGATATAACTAGGATAAAAGAGTCATGATTTTCTCTTTCTCTCTCCTATTAAAGAAAAAAGAAGAGGAAAGAAACCCAACAGCAGTAAAATTCATCTCTCAGTCGAGCAGACAAAATAAAGGTGAGCATAGGCTGTGGAGGTCAGCACGCTGCGGCCCACGGGCCGAATCCCACCTTCCTGCCTCTGGCATGTGTCATGTATGTGCTGTCAAAGCTGCACTCACTCTCCCGCAGTCGAGCTAAGTGTCCTGCCCCGTACATAAATCACTCACCAACCCCTGATTTACACTTAAGTCTGATTTGATCCAGAGCGTTGGACGTCCCTCCCCAGACATCACCTCTCAGGCCACACAGAAAATCTCAACAAACTCCAAAACAGAGAAATTGCATAAGCTGTGTTTCTCGAGCCACACGCAACAGGAATAAAAATGAATAAAAACACCAAGGGAAAAAAAATCTCAACAATCGGAAGTTCGAAAAACACCAGACTGGTGTTCTGACATTACCGTGATTAATATCAACTAATAAAGTAAAGAAGTAAATGTGAAACTGAAGAGAACAGGAAAAAATACATTAAAACGTTGATATGCATGAGTATAGGCCCCATTACTTCTATATTTATCATAAAGTGAAAAGATATTTGATCAAAGATTGAGTTGTAGTGCACGTCACTGTATTTTTATTTCCAAAAGAAAAGAAATCTAGTTATGAAACAATTGGTTGCATTAATTACAGTAAACCCATACAAAGGAACAATGCAGTATGCATCCATTAATGACATAGAAAAAATGATCAAAAATTTCTATTAACTAGAAAAGCAGACTGTCAAACACTGATAACGTAATTATGGGTAGTTTTTAATTGTCCTGTTTAAGCATTTCTGCCTACAATTCTCTCCTATAATCACATGAAAGCCATTGATATATTTTATTAAGTCACCAGAAATAACCACAGGGGAAAATAATATGATAAAATTCTCAGCACATAGAATAGAACGAACTCTATTTGAATCGCACATTTTCTTATTCTTCCAACTACTGAAATCTTTGAAAGTGAAAGTCGTTTACACTGAACGCTGTTTGGATGTAATGTGACTTACATTTCCAACTACAGTTGAAAGTACTCCCAGGAACAAAGAAAGCGATATTGCATCTAATACGAAGGTGACGTTTCTCTTTAGACGTGGAAGAACCGCTTACTCTCAGGGATAGGCTGAGGTCAGTCCAAAGCATCATTTACCAGTGGCCCTGCTAGGGGCTTGTTCCCCAAAATGGTAAGAGCTGTTTGTGCTGGGGGTGGGAGGAGAATTCTGTGCTCAGGTGGCTGGAAGATGCCCAGCTTCTAACCCAGCTTCTTTACTATAGTGTCTGAGGATCCTAACAGGCTAATAACACAGCCTACGCCTCCAGGAGAGGGTGCGAAATTCAGGTGCATTCAAAGCTTTTAGGTTTTGCTTGATTTTTGTTTTTGTCTTTGTTTTTAATCCTGGACCCATATTTTTAGGAAGTAACTCTCACAGTTAGTATCCTGGCAAACATGCCTTGGCAGATTCATCCCTCAGCAAACAATTTGGGCCTCTAAAAAAATGCAAGGGGATTTCTGGCAAGTTAACAGCAATAAATGGCTTTCTGGGTTTTACAAACCCCGTGTCCCCTGCCTGCAGCCATTACATGCATGGGCCTGATGGGAACGATGTAAAAGCACCCAAAGAAACCAGCACCGTGACAAGCTCCCTTGCTGGACCAGAGCCTGAGGACCTTTGTGAGGAAGCCAAGGGAAGCCTGGGATAGCATCCAGAGATGTGATTTCGGCTCAGATGAACCGTGTTCTTCCAGAATCGCTGCACCATTCGTGGGGGTCAAGGAACAGCCCCTCACTCACAGCTGCATCACTCACAGCTGCATCGCTCACACCTGCATCACTCACACCTGCTTCACTCACACCTGCATCACGACCCTTCCTTAGTGAGGACCCGGCACCTGAGTGCTTCCTGGAGAACCGTGTACACCAGGGGTCAGCAAACATTTTCTGCAGAGCCAAATAGTATTTTAGGTTTTGCAGTCCCTACACTCTGTGTCACACTGCTCAATGCTGCCTCGTGGCACCGAAGCACCAACAGACAATGGACACACACGACTGGTTCCAGTAACATTTACTTAGGGACACTGAGATTTGAATTTGTGTCACAAAAGATTCTTCTTTTGGCTAAGTGTTCTGGGCAGGAGATTAGGAAAAAGGCAGTTCTCCTGAGTGTGCGGACACAGCCAGATTCTCTCTGAGATCACAGCAACTGCCCGTCAGTTGGTCTTTCCTTTGAGTGGGATTGAGACCACGGCCTGCTTTATGCAGTAGCTGGAACGCCAAACACAGAGGCATTTTTCTGACTGCCTCCACCTTTTATGAAAATATTTCCTAATGAGGACGGGCGATTTTTGCCAAATAAACCTCTCCCATTCCTCTGTACGTGAGACATTCAGAGCTGCACTCAGAAGAGACACACCCCTCGAAGCTCTGTTTTGTGTTCATTTTACTTCACAGACACACGTTCGTGAAGGACCCAGCCCATGTGGTCACCTGTGCACGCCGCGGCCGTCCCCTGCCTTGTCAGGACACGGCCTGTCCAAATATGTCGTTTGGGGTGATTTCTAAGCTTTCCCTGTTACAGTGTTACCGTGAATATATTTGTTCAACTTCATAAGGTCTTTTTCCTTGATTTATTCCCTGAAGTTGAACTTCAAATGAAAAACAGTACTTTCAGATAGATTAAAATGTTATTTCTTATATACTGCGACTTATTTTTAAAAAGTGGATTCTAAAGGGCCCCAAGTATGCATGACTAGAAAACAAGGTCCTACACCTACTGCTAAGAAGGCGCTCAGTGAGGACACAAATGACTTAAAAAAAAAAAAAAATCCCAGAAAATTAAAACACTCTAAAAATCTGCTGGGGACAAATTGATGCTTTGCTCACAAATATTTTGTAATTGAGTTTCACTTGGGTTATTTTATTATTGTCCATAAAGTAGAGCTGATATGTGACAGCATGCAGAATCCCAAGGAATATTGGACACAGTCAAGTAATACTCACCCAAAGTAACTGTGAAAAGCTCAAATGTAAAAAAGAATCAGTAAAATATATTAGAATTTCAAAATTATGCAAACTAGCATGTCCAAGGGGGTTTGTTTGCATTTTTACTTAGTTTTTACTCATAAAGTAATCAGGTGGGTGTGTGCCTTGTGGGTACAAGGAATAAGTTCTTAAATGAATAAGGGAATGATTAAAAAAAAAAAGAAAAATACAGATACTCACCAGGGCTGCTATCAAATTAACAAAAAATCTAATAATCCAGAGTACCACTGGGAGGAAATTCAGAAGCCCAGTTATGGCCCTTGCCTTGGTAGAAACCAAGTCTTTCCTTGTGTCTTAGACCATCAAAGAATGATTACATGTTATTAAAGCAAAATTAAATGTTAAAGTACATTTGTCAACAATAATAAAGCAATATTCAGGGCACCCCTATTCTGAGAATTATATTGTTATTACAATAAAGGCCCCTAACATTAAAGCTGGAGAGAGTCTGGGGAATACCCTCCTTCCTGTATAGATGAAGTGAAGCTCACAGTTGCCCTGTGACCGGCCCATGTCACCGGGGAGCTGGCGGCAGGAGGGACAGACTGCACAGCCCTCCCACCTTCCAGACACGCTCTCCTTCCATCCAGATCTCCAGGGAGGACCCAGCAAGGGTACCACAGAGAGGGTGACTTCTCTGAACTCCCCAGGAACAATACGGCACTTTAGCTATTGACCATAATGAGGTTCCAAACACAGGAAGCTCTTACGGAACCATCCACCAGTCGAGATTGGGAGATTGGGATTGACACATATACACTAATACATAAAAAATACATAACTAATAAGAACCTGCTGTATAAAAAAATAAATTAAATAAAATTCAAAAATAAAAAAAGATTTTCTAAACAATACTGGGCTTCAGTCTCTGGCAGAGCGCTGGGTTCTTGAGCAGTAAAATGATGTAAGTTGCTCAAAATCGGTCATTCTGCTGCTGTTAGTGCCAGCCGCGGACAAGGAGAAGGAATTCCCCCCTCTTCCTTCTGTGGCTTGTTCCCTCATCTGTGCCTCTCTGCAATCATCTGTCTGTTCTGTGCATGCTTTTCTGCACTATTATAGCTCTCACTCCCATAAGCGTCTCTGCGCATGCTCTGGGTGAGGCCCTGGACCGGAGAGCAGGAACAGAGGTACCAGTCTGGGTGGCCAAAGACAGGAGGCATCCACGTCAGTCAGCTGCCTTAGGTGACTCACTGTAACATGAGCAGATTCCGGAGCATTTAAGACCATATGGATAAAATTCCCAGAACCTGTTGGTGAAGGAAATTTAGTTAGAAAGACAAAAGCAGAGGGAAGGAAGGAAGAAAAGGAGGGAGGGAGGGAGGGAGGACCTGGGCATCCTATGGTCCAGTAGGAAGGAGCTCAGTCTGTTATTATTTGCACATTAAAAGGACAGATGATATCTTTATCCAGAAGAAGCTTGGAGCATCTGGATTACGTGTCAACGTAAAGTCCTTTTCCATTTTCTTAAAATTTCAAGGTAGGCAAAGTATTTGCAGATACACAAATAGAAAATAAACTAAGACCCATTAAGAAGGCAGAAGGGCACAGCCCACATGGACCCTACCTTGTAGGGCTGCACAGACAATTTGCACAAAATGGAAAGTTAAAAAAATGCACATATCTTTTTTGTGTGTGTATGTGAATATGCACTGTAAACACATTTATTGTACATATTTCATATAGATGTATTTAAAAAACAGTTGGCAAGGGATTATGGATCTTTTTTTTTTTTTGCTGTACACAGGCCTCTCACTGTTGTGGCCTCTCCCGTTGCGGAGCACAGGCTCCGGACACGCAGGCTCAGCGGCCATGGCTCACGGGCCCAGCCGCTCCGCGGCATGTGGGATCCTCCCGGGCCGGGGAACGAACCCGTGTCCCCTGCATGGGCAGGCGGACTCTCAACCACTGCGCCACCAGGGAAGCCCTAGAATGAAGATTTTTGGAAGCTAATTTTCCATGAGATGAAAAAATAGATGCTGTCTAAACCTAAAATGTGTTTATAGTTATAAACATAATGACTCCAATTCCCTTCAACATTTCACAATCATTGTTTGTAACTTATGATGATCAACTATTTTTAAAATTTAGCATTCTTCCCATTTCACCTCGTTTGGCTTTTTTTGTGGATTAAATTCAAGTAAAATTTAAGTTAATAGTTTTGTTTATAAATAATATGCATTGTATGAGGCAATTTTTCTAAAATTCCTTCTTTCTCCCTCTATCACTTCCACCCATATTTAGATTCATTGGGGAGAGGTCTAGATTGATATGCAGAAGATACTGGCAATGGCTATTTTTTGATAATAAAATTTTGGGTGAATGCTTATTTCTTTCTAATTTCTTGTAATTTTGTGACATTTTTATAAAGACAATAGACATGTATTCTTTTTAAAAATAGAGAAGGAGGAATGGGACAGGAAGGAGGAAGGAGAAAACATTTGCGAACACAGGTGTCAGTTTTCCACCAATGGGATCCACCCATATTTCCCACGACAGCTCCCAGTGTGAGTGAAACGAATTTAATCCAACAACTTTGCACTCTGTTCCTATACTTAGGGAAATACCTTAGAAAATGATGCAATTATGCTTCGTTTGAAAATAACATACTTGTAGATAAGAACACTTTGAGGAACAACTTTTATTTTCACTTCAAGAAAATCGATCCAAATTATAGATTCCAGCTACATTTCATGCAGAACACAGAGGCGATTTAGAATGACTACACTTGCTACGAAGTAAATTAACATCACCTCTTTATTTAGGGGTTTTGGCTTTGCAAGTTTAGTGTTATTCATGCTATGTTTATACATAATATTCATGCTAAATTTATAGATGGTGAGACAAATTTTAGAGAAACAAACTTTAGAGTTATAACATCATCGGGTGTAAGAAGATCCATACTCAGCATTATTTATGTAGCAGTGTTTAAGCAATCACATTGGTAAATGAAAACACAACATACATAGATTTTCTTCCTTATCCAGATACTATTATGTTATCAGGCGATACTGAATTGAAAAACTGTAAACACAGAGTAAGCTACATTTATCTCTTAGAGATAATAATGTAGTTAAAAGTTAGCAGCCACACATAAAGACATGCACATATTTAATTTAAACATTGAGTTCAAAAATTCACATGTAACGATTCTGAACACTGTATTCATGCCTCTATATTTTAGGGAAACAAAGGGAGCCAACAGGTGCTCTTTTCCACCGAGTTATTTTATTTCATTCTCTTGAAGGAAAAATGATGATAACCTCTGAAACCCCTACCCCTAAGTTATCCACCTCTTCACACTCTTGAATACTGACAAATTTCTATAGCTATGGTCATGTAATTGTTGAACAGATATTTTATGAATTTGTTCAAAGTAAGCAATAAAAATCGGAATGATTTAGGTCCCATAGAAGCGCTTTTTTCCCCCCCACAGAACTGCAGAGGTTTAGACTTACAGAGAGCCATCTGCTCAACCTGATGGCTCACAACATCTGCGGTACACCTGGAAGCCTTAAAGAACTGTCTGTGCTCCACCTCTAAACCAATCAAATCAGGTGGTCATTCTGAAAATGTGGTCCCTAGACCAGCAGCATCCATGTTACCACAGAGCTTGTTAGATATGTAAATTGGGGACCCCACCCTGAATCTACTGAATCAGACGCTGTGGAGGTGAAGCTCCGGAATCCGAGTTTCAGATGCTCGGTAAAGTTTGAGAACCACTGCTCGAAGCTAAGAGCAGAGCATCTGCACCTTCTGGATCTCCCCAGATCATCTGAATGTGCCGTCAGTTTGGGGACTCACTCAACCTCTCCATATTCTTCTTTCATGTGAGGATACCAAAGACAGCATTTCCCACAGCAATTTACCTGCAGCAGAATTCAACCAAATCTCAAGCTCCCTAATGTCCACTACCTTTTCTAGAAAGCTCCACAACTCTCTTCCTCACTTAGGCAGACCTAAGGTGAGAAATTAAAAGATTTGGTCAATGATATTCAAGAAATCTTTGGATTTCTATCCCCCATTGTCAAATCTTCAATCGTTATAAAATATACAGCAGTGAAACACGTCTCTTGGAGAATCAACATATGGAAAATAACATTTATGTATCCCCTGCTGGCTCATAAGTATTCCTAAATTATAAGCAGATTTAATTCTGAGGGAAGTATGAAGTGTACGTCTTTATCCATGCTATAGCCGTATTTTGAAAACATCACGAGCCCACGAGTCTGTTCATTCGCTAAGTGTCTTCTGGCTAAGGTTCCTCTGCGGGGCCCGTGAGGCTGCAAAGGTAAACACGACAGGCACGCCTGAGATACCCCTGGTCTCATTTCATGTTTGCTGACCTGAGCTGCAGCGCTGCAATCGATTTTTTTAGCCAGTTTCATGTACCAGCAACAGTCTCTTTAGAAGAAAAATGACACTTTCCATTTTAAACAATATTTTCTCATAGTCAAAGCTAGGTGGCACTGACAGAATGTACCAAAACAGCCTGCTTGTGCCGATTTGTTTTTTTCTTTGTAACAAGATGCGGAGATTTGCACTGGAAATCAACGTGACCCCCATCCACCTCTGCTTCCTTGGATCGTCGCTGTTCCTAAATGGAGGTATCGCTCAACAAGTGGTACCTACGATGCCAGGTGAAGGACAAGACACCTGTTTACGTTCTGACTCTGAGTCTCCCACTTAGGGTTCTTCTGTGTCCCGAAGTCCCACCCATGCTTCGTCTTCACTCACGACAGACCAGCAAGTTTTAGCCCAGGGATGGTGGAATCTCCTTAGAGAAATGGATGCGATTAGCAGCTGGAGAAGGCTGGGGAAGAGGACCAGCTCAGCCTGATGAAGCGAGAGCCCAGCGGACCCACTGCAGCCACAGGCAGAGCCCAGCCCTCCCACCGTCCACTGAGTCAGAACCTCTCAGCAGTGACCAGGGCCACTCCCAGAAGCTGAGCTCGTATAGGTGCGGCCTCACCGAGCCAACCCCCCAAAGAGGGCCCCATGATGGACTGTGCCAGTGGACCTGCTCTACTGCCTTCTGACCCTGTGCAGAAATTGGTCATTTGCGCTCCCTTAGCAAAGTGATTTGCTCTTAACGCTTGTGTTTCCGACACTTCACTGTTAAAGGGAGGAGTGGTGCCAGGGTAATCAGGAAAAAGTTATCAGCTCAGCAAAAAGAAAAAGAAGATACGGGACGTGTAGGGCGCAGGCCATTCACGAACCCCTCAAAGATGACAAAATTCAGATCTCAGGCATAGAAACAATGGTCGACCTTAAGGAAGCAGCAGGGAGTATGAAGGCCATCTCTGAATCGTACAAGCAGGGAGTGAAGGGTCATCAGGAAGAGTGAACCCGCGCAATGGGTGACAGAGCCCTTGGATGAGTGGTCTTTACTTTTCGGCAAAGCGTTACATGGAAAGCGGAAGGCAGACTAGAGCAGAACGCCTCTGGCTGAACGGAAGAGGGGGACCGGAGCCCGCGCCCCGCCAGCCCCCGTCCCGACTTGCCTCCCCAGCCAGCGGTCCTGAAGGGGACCCGCAGATGGCCCAGGGCTCCAAGGGACAGGATCTGTGGCCAACACCTGGATGAGGCTCCGTGATTTCCCGAACAATCCGGCGATCCTTTAAGGGCCCTGGCACAGCCCACTCCGTCCTGAAGACCTTCCTTGTTCCTTGCGTCCCACACAGAAGCAGGGAATTTACATGTTTTCCTAGAGTCTGACACTTACTCCCAGTCGTGACCAAGCCCCAGGCTCCCTTTGCTACATCAGCTCCGTGGGTCACGGGTGCCCCTCACCACACACACACAAACTGTTCCCACCAGGTTTGCCTTCACTGCCTTTGCAGGCCTGGAGGTCTGTCCTCCACTGGCTCTGATGCTGAAAGGCCGTGAAGGACACTAATGTCAGGCTCAGCTCCTTGTCTGCCAGCACCAGGACCATCCACGTTTCCATACACCCTAGGGCACGTTAGCGTGATTGCCCCAAACCAGCTCATCAAGTGGGGAAAATGAGCTTAAGGGACACACTATGGGCTTTAGAACACATAACAAGTTCCCATATCAATAGGCAATAACCCATCTTCTGAAATGAGGTTCTGTAGTACATGGGGTCCCAAAGAAAACCTACAGCGGACCACAAAATTCATCTCCAATTCTAAACTACCTTACAAATCACCACTACCTAAGAGTCTAAAGAGTCTGAATGGTGGATTCCAGTTCTAAACTATTCCAGCAGCCAGTGGCCTGTGACTTCTCTAAATGCTGAGAATCGGGGGCTGTGCAATACACCTTGAGACTTCCAGAAAACCGTCCCCCAGCAAAAAGGATGGGGCTTGCATATGATCTAGCAATCCCACTCCTAGGCATATATCCAGAGAAAACTCTAATTCGAAAAGATACGTGCACCCCCATGTTCATAGCAGCACTATTCACAATAGCCAAGACATGGAAGCAACTTAAATGTCCGTCGACAGATGAATGGATAAAGAAGATGTGGTACATATATACAATGGACTATTCCTCAGCCATAAAAAGAATGAAATAATGCCATCTGCAACAACACGGATGGACCTAGAGATTATCACACTAAGTGAAGTAAGTCAGACAGAGAAAGATGAATATCATATGATATCACTTAAATATGGAATCAAATATGACACAAAGGAGCTTATTTGTGAAACAGAGACAGACTCACAGACAGAGAAAACAAACGTATGGTTACCAAAGGGGAAACTGGGAAGGGATAAATTAGGAGTTTGGGATTAACATATACATACCACTATATATAAAATAGATAAACAACAAGGTCCTACTGTATAGGACAGGGAGCTATACTCAATATCTTGTAAAACCATAATAGAAAAGAATCTGAAAAGCATATATATATATATATATATATATATATATATATATATATATCTGAATCGCTTTGCTGTACACCAGAAACTAACACAACATTGCAAATCAACTAGACTTCAATATAACAAAAAAAAGACAGAAAAGGATGGGGCTTTCCACCCCAAAGTGACAGCAAAAGCCTTAGCTACAGGATCGGCTGGCTCTTCGCACAACTGTCCGAATACAGCAAACTTGGCCAATGTTCAAACAGACTGGGAGAGAAAGCCCAGCTGAGGGTATTTCACCAGGTGTACAAAAGTAGAGCGCTTACTCGCCAGCTTCCCCTCCCACTCTCCATCCCTGAGATGTCCCCACCACCACTGCTGCCCCCAGGACAGAACCCGAACTCTCAGGACAGCAGGAGGTGCCCTGAGCGTGAGTGCAGGACCCAGCAGAGGGGGGCAGTGCCCAGGGCCTGTGTACGTGCTGAAGACCTTGCCACACCGAGCACACCTGCCCACCTCCGAATCCCAGGGTGGCAGCCCAGGTGCAGGAGGCGGGTGTGCGTGCACCTGCCACTCACACTCACATAGGAAAGGAAACCACCATCTGGACCATCTGTGGTGCTTTCACGAGTAAAGAAACAGAATCCTGAGCGATGCAGACGATGCACAGCACGCTCCCCTAGACACGCTTGCCTGACGTACACATAGCCCACGTCAAGGATGCTGAAGCTTTTAAAATCATTCTGCAGGCTCAATTTTCCACTTCTAAAAGAGAACATATTAAAATACAGCACAAATCAAATCCATTTTGCAATTTTTTTCTTTCCAAGACAAATCACCATCAGCATTTAAGGCCACCTACCCTAACTACAGAGACTTTTAAAATCAACCCGTCCTCAGACAAACAAGTCATTAACATCTGCTTGACAAATAACTTAACATGCAACGTCTTTTAATGGCCAAGAAGAACATGATTACCTTAAATAGAAAGTCATTTACAAATTTAAAACCAGGAAGATATCTGTAATCAGTGCAGTTGGAAATTGACAAATTTTAGATGGTAAGTCTCCAGAAGGAGCCACCTTGATCTCTTGCCTCAACCTACATGACCACGTGGTTTATATACATGTTTAATAACATTTTAAGCAAGAACATGACGAAGCTGAACAGTACATTGCTTTACTCAACGCAAGGCTGCTTGAACACAAGCACTTGGGATCGTACAGGTTATTTGTGGCATCTGTGGAAAGGGAATGGATTCTCTCCTGCCCAGAAATCTGACCTTGGGTTTCAGCTAACGTCTTGGAATCATTTCTGCACCATCTCAATGCATCTGAGACACTGAGCAAATGCAGCCATCCGCAGGATCCCAACTGTAAGTTGAGGCACAGAAGCTTTTAGCCTCGCACGGCTCACGCGGTTCAGACATGCCTCCACTGGTACGCCTGGGGTGAAGGAGGAATTTTACTATGGTATATGTCAGAGTGAGGAACTCTGCCTAGAAGCAAGTTAGGATAGAAGCACAGGGGTTGGGAAAGCCGGAGGAGGGGAAGACGATGGTTTGATTCCCGACGTGTGCAGTAGAATGATCCCATTTACAGCAAAAGTATTTCCCTACGATATTCAGAAAACGGCCTCAGCCCTCAACCTTGCTGAGCACATGCGTGGTCAGAACAGCAGAGACTATCTAAACTCTTCCTGGGAACACAGGACGAGACAGTCTCCTCATCGGAGTCCCTATCTTCATCAGCAGGGAACCGAAACTGTTGCTTATGCATATGAAACAGCCAGCATGCCTGCCCGCTATGTAAAT
Organism: Lipotes vexillifer; assembly: GCF_000442215.2. NCBI lineage: Eukaryota > Metazoa > Chordata > Mammalia > Artiodactyla > Lipotidae > Lipotes > Lipotes vexillifer. The sequence goes on from NW_006775077.1 coordinate 566,594, forward strand.
ATTCCAGAGCCACCGCCCCATGGGGAAGGAAAAGGCCCAGAAAAATAACAGCTGCCCTGGGGCACTAAAGCAGCCACATCTAAGGAGAAAGCATCAATTTTCTTTGAAATTCACTGAAAAACAAGGTTTATCCAGCAGCCGGACTTGAAAGACGCACTGGGTGTCTCTCCTCTAGCCTGGCTGCTGGGAGTAAGGCAGGGGGCTGGGTTATACTGTGAAGAAGGGGCGGGGCCTCCGAATGGCTCCCTTTAATTACACATGAGGACATCGGAGCCCCAGGAAGCAGCTGGTCGGCAGATGCAATAAAAGTTCTGCAACCACTTGCTCAGGAAACTTTACAGGGTTTTACATCTCTGCAGACCTACGTCATCTTCAGCAACAAAACCCGTTAGAGGAAGAGAGAACCTCAACTCTGAACAAGAGGAATTGATTAAAATGACGATGGCAGGAAGAATATCCTATCTGACTATAAAATGAATATCCTATCTGACTATAAAATATCCTATCTGACTATAAAACGCGGCACACTTGGGTTTTGCAAGTCCGTGATCACGTCATGTGGGAGGGACCAAGGCATTACAACGGTAAATAGATCGTGTCGAAGCCCATTCTCAACACTTCTTAGAAAAGAGCAGCATTGGCTACTGTATTTGTTTTAATATTTCATTTGAGTGCGTGGAAAACAGAAGAGGAAAACAAGAGAACAGCCATGGTGCAGGGAATCGCCGTCATCCACGCAAGTCCAAAGGCAACCAGGAGGCAGCTCTTTGTGCAGCTGCGTGAGTTCACACACCCAGAAGTTGTCCCGGCATTTACAATGGCAGCTTCAAGTTCCGCAAAGCACATGACGTATCATCATCAGGATAAAATGTATCTGCTGCTATATTTGAATAAAGTGCAAAAAAATTTTCCATGCAAAGGACTTACGTTGTTCTTAAAAGTACTCACGTACACATATATATAATTTTTTCCCTGGCCATCAAACATGAAAGCTCATACTTTCCCACCCTCTCTGACAATTTTCTCCTATTCTGTCCAGAGAACTATTAATACCATTGCAAATGTAAACACTGTTTTCTGGAGGAATATAATTTTGAAAGCAAATTCATGAACTAGAGAAGTTAACATGCAAAGACTTACATCGAGTTGGGTTTTTTGATCTAAAATTTGGTATTTCACATGAAGTCCTGATTTGACACAGGTGTACATTACACAAATTTCTTTTTTAAAAAATCTTCTTGCTTTTGTATCATCCTAAAATATATCAAAGTCTTACAGTCTGAAAATTATTTTCTAATATAGGATCATTTAATCTTTTCATACTATTTTCTCATTGTAAATATGAAATCATCACAGAAACTACATTTGAAACTCAAGTCATGGTGATTTGAACCCCAAATTAACATTTCCAGAGGGAATGATGTTTGGGGTATATGTGCATTAGACATCATTACAAATTTAATGAAAAAAGCATTTGTTTGTACAAGATATGATATCCCTAGGTATAGCCATTCATAAGATTTGTTTTCTTCAAAATTTATCTGAACCAAACATTTAGTATGCTTTCCTCACATGGCATGACAATTATCTCCTATGACTTGCTAATTTCTGAATTTATGGAAATTATTTTCTGTACATCATCTTCACTGACATTTTTAAAATTCTCTCTTTTGGGTAGATTACATTCAAGGCATAGCTAATACATTGCCATATATATATATATATATATATATATATATATATATATACACACACACACATACATATATATATATATATAATTTTAATGTCCACTTTCATTCTCACAATCTCATTCACAGCTTCCACTATTAGAATACTTGCAGGTGGTGATTTTCCCTGATTTTTTTAGTCAACTCAATAAAGACCAAGTTCACAGGATAGCTTTTAATTGACATCCTGGTGGCTGACACCCAGGGTCATGGCCGCAACACCTCCTGACCTCCTGAGATAAACTTAATGGACCTCATGATTGCAGACAGACGCAGCACAACTCAGAAGCCCTGTACACTATTTACAACTGGGAGCAAATGTGACATGTGCACTAAACTTATTTCCATCAAATAGCAGTGTCTCTATATAAATGGTCACAAAAGTAAAACTCAGGAAACACTTTCATGCGTCCATGATCGTATTTTAAAACACACAGTTTTAATATTACCCCTTATCTTAAAATTGAAGAACTAAACCACAAACACGTTTTCTAAATAAATTTGCTTCAAAATGTAGATCACAAATATTCCTGGCCATCTTTCTAGGTCCTTATTCCTTATCCTATGAAGAACTGAACAAACCTAGGGAATCCTATTAAACTTTCATTTCTTAAGAGGTATAAAACTATTTTATTCTCTTTTGCTTATGGAATAGAATTTAGAAATAAAATAAAATTTAGAAATAATCTTCACTAGACCTAGGGATTTTCCAGGTAGATCAAAGTACTCTTTAAACACAAGTGGAATTTAATTAATATAATATGAATTGTTGTTAAGATAACAAGTTGCTGCCTTGTTTAACACCTCATTGTATTTCTTATGTGTCTAGTCCACAAGAATGGAAACGCCGCACGAAGAACACGCTGATCTTTTTTCACACGTGAGTGCAATTGGTTGATGGCGGGGTATCTATTCGACTTTTATTTTCTTTAGTGTCATTAAGAGGTGACTTATTGCGAACGTGGCACTTGAACACCTGCTTATAAGCCTTCCTGAAATTTTCAGAGAGAAACGCGTAAATGATGGGATTCACGGAGGAATTACTGTACGCCAGGCAGTGGGCGGTGATCCGGAAGAGGAAGGAGGTGGGCGTCAGTGGGAAGACCCCAAACTCAGCCCAGAGGTGGATGACGTGGTGAGGCAGCCAGGAGACCCCGAAGACCACGACCACCACCAGCACCGTCTGCGCAGTCTAGGAGAAGGAAAAGAAAGGCGATGCATCGATTACGGCAGGAAAGGAACCCAGCCTTTTACGGCACGCCCTGAGAGAATTTTCTGTGTATTCTCACAGGATCAAGTACGTACTAAATCTGCCTTAGGTGTCAACCTTCACTTCGCGCAGCAGTTTTGTTCAAAACTTCCCCGGGACCGGCCTTGACCCTCCATAGGGAATAATTCTAGCAGGTATGTGAAACGCATGTGGATAACAGGAAGTGTGCTTTGAGTCATGGCAACAGGAACACACAGATTGAACACGGTAACTTTACAACCCGATGCACGGCACACAGTGGGACTGAGCCCAGGGAGGCAGCTCAGCTGAGCTCGTGAACGCTGCTTCCAAGAGTTGCCTCAACAGACAAGAGATGTTTATTTCTCCTTGTTGAACTTGGACAAACTTAGAGACCCCCAACACATGCAGTGGGTCCAGAGAGCCATTTCAGGGCCTGTCTCCCTGTTCGCTTGTGTCTCAACCCTCCCCTGCCACTCCTAAATCTGAAACACTTAGAAATCAGAGGCAGGGCCCACACGCGTCCTTTGAGGTTTCTGCTGAGCAGATGATGGGAGATCTTCCCTGGGCAAGCACCTCAGCACGAGAGGAGCCTTCCCTCCCGTGCACCACGCGTGCGCCCCCGTCTCCCCGCTGCATCTGTTCTGAGTGCCCGCCACGGGCTGCAAACCTGAAGGGCTGGGATTAAGTCTTGGGACACTTTTCCTGTGCTCCATCACCACCAAATCAGGACACGTTGAAAAGCCAACAGTGCAACCAACTGAAAACTCCATCTCCAGGGATTCGAACAAAAGACAGTGGGCCATTAACATTTTTTAAACTATAAAATAGAAAGCCATCAGCTGGTTTCTTCCTTAAAAGGTTGTAAGCTGGGCTCAACCGCCTGACGGCAGAACCAGGGCTGGGTGGGGGGCACCGAGAGGCGACCGCGGCTGACTGCTGGCTGTGCGTTCTTCACTCGCTGCCACCAATCCGGGCAGACCGCATCATGATCCGCGGTGTAGATGAGGACGCTGAGACCCAGCCTGGCTAGGACAGTGCCTGCTGCCCCCCGGCGGGATGCACAGTTACAGCTGGAGACCGGTCTCTGTGATCCCAAACCGTCCTCTGAACGGCGGGCGCTCGGGGAGAGAACATCCCACAAGGTCTACCTGGTAACGGCAGCCACATCCCCATCTCTGAGCACCCAGGGCTGTCTGGACCGCAGAGCCTTAGGGAAGCTAAGATGGATGTGCATCCGATGCACCTCCTACTTTCCCCACGCGTCTGTGCAGAGTACAGAACCACCATACCATCGTCTGATAGATAAGAAGGCATCATTTAAGGTCATGTGCTAAATCTCTGTACTAATTCCTATACTTGAGGTTGGGTGCTTTATTAGCCTGTCTTCTTTTTACTCCTCACTCTGAAAGTATCTGGAAAATACTAATTTCTCCTCCTCTGAGATGCTCCTTTTAAGCCATCTGAGACATGCGGGTCTTTTTCTTCATTTTATTCATAATCCATCTAATGGAACTTGGCAGAGAAGAAAAAAGTGACTAAAAGATGAGAGTGATGAAAAACATTTTGTAAATTGTATAAATGACGGCCAAAAAGCTTGCTGAATTACTTCAAGCCAGAAGGGGAAAAAAAGAGCAGCTGTTGAAAGAACCTCGTGGTTGAGAGGGTGCCGAAAGGGCCTCGCATCTGCTTTCTTATTAGAAGGAACCATCCCATGGGGAGGTCTGTCCCACTGGGAAGTCTCCCGGACATTGTTTAAGAATCTCGTTTTCGCATCTAATCAGCCTTGTGCCAGAAAACGTTTCTTTATGTCCAGCAGAGCCTGGCATTAATCAAGCACAGGGCTCTGTACTATGATTACTACTATTCTGGCAACGGAAATCACACTCTTCATTTGCATTTTCCTCCAAACATGCAGGAGAACTGTTCGGCACGTTTGTGATGAAAGACCTAACCCTCTGCCCCGTGAGTGCTACCAGCCTTAACACTAAGGGGTCCCCAGGTGGGTGGATACAGCACAGAGGAAGGCGCCCTACTCAGCCACTGAGAGGGGAGCTGGAAACGGGCGCACCTGAAACGAAGGAACTATCAAAATCTTATCACATCACCCCGTCATCCGCCAGCAACTGAACATGTATACACACCAGGAACACTTTTCTGCACCCACACCCGGGGGCGTATCACCATGAGACAATCCAGCCTTCAGGGTTGACAGTCAAGCTGGCTTTCCATCCTGGACCCTCTGCTCTTCCCCCCACTGTCTCCCGTCGGCTTTGCCCTTGTTCTGTCTGTCTCCCATTCCCTCTTCCCACCCCACCCCTGCACCTGTGTGCTATCCCTTGCCTAGATGCAGGTGCGCGCACACACACACACAGGCCCCAGCACCACACTCTATTTGTTCTGTGCAAACAAAGAGGCAATTAAATATATCAAAAGAGATCTGCCGTCTGTTCAGTGGTTATTAAGGGTCAGAGGTTGTAAGCATCAAAGAGAAAAGCTTCCCTCCTCCAAATGCTGAGAACTTCTCCCATGGTAAGAATTACATTTACACATACGTATATAATATACAGCCACACATATATATGTACACACACACCCCCCATACACACACGTATACACATAAAACCAAACGATGTAAATGTTAAACTGATCACTGATCTTTAGACCATTTTACTGTAAAACAGAAGCTTTTCTAATGACTTCTTCCAAGATCTATTTTCATTCTTTTTTTTTTTTTTTTTTTGCGGTACGCGGGCCTCTCACTGCTGTGGCCTCTCCCGTTGCGGAGCACAGGCTCCGGACGCGCAGGCTCAGCGGCCACGGCTCACGGACCCAGCCGCTCCGTGGCATGTGGGATCTTCCCGGACCGGGGCACGAACCCGTGTCCCCTGCATCGGCAGGCGGACTCTCAACCACTGCACCACCAGAGAAGCCCTATTTTCATTCTTTTAATCACTTTTTCTCCTCTGGAACCTCCACAACTTCTCTCCAACAGTTTTCAAATATAGAGACTAAAAACTAACTGTAGCATGCAAATAAGATCCAGCCAATGCTAAAGAAAAGTTTTATTTCCTTCCTGCCAAGAAGCAGAAAATCTTTGGCGTCAATCATAAGCAGGTACCACGTTCCAAGGGCATAACCTCTGCGGAAGCTGAGCAAGCCCCCACCCTCCGCAAGGGTGTTAACCTCTTCAAATACAAGCTAAATTTTGTACTTTTTAACCAACTGTCTGCTATTTCTTTTCACGGACTCCGAGAACAGGTGTGTTTTTAGCCACATTATTGTTTATAAACAAGGAAAAGTCAGGAAAAGCTGTACTTTATTTATGCAGAAGTTTTTAAAGCAAATATGATTAAACTATAATTTCTGCAAATTATGTGTCCTTGATCATAATAAATAATTAGAAGGAAAACCAAGGTATTTTAAGATGTTATGAGTAATATTTGCGGGTAAAGATTCTGGTTATAATCTCCTCTTCCCTAATCATATGGTCTAATAGTCTCATCAACTTGCATTCTACTTTCTAAAAATCAGAGATGATACAGATACTATCTGAATAAGAGGTAAATTAATCCTGATTTGTAAAACAGTTTTTCCTCAAAATGTGAAGTGTGATAAACTGCAGGATGTTAGATGCTGTAATACTCTTCAGGAGATGCTTCTGGAATTCAGAATTCACGGGATGAAAAAGACAATTAAAAGTGGGCTGAATTCCCCCGTGGCCCCTCCCATCTTTAGTTCTCTCCCCTCGGGGCCAAAGTCAGCACAAGTCTGGGAGGAAGAGAGACGAACAGTGCATCTGCTTCTGAGGCTTCAGGGAGAGGCTGTAACAACACTCTCTCGAAAGATTATTAAGACAGGGCCTCCTGAAATCACATCAGAGTCGGTCAATACACAATAACATGACTGTAGTATCATGCAAAGTGTGGATCCAGCCACTCGGCACTCTGTTCCAACCAACCTAGAACATACCTTCTCAAGAGGCTCAGAATCCAGAAAAAGCACCTTTCCTCCCCTCCCGAGACTTCCATCCACGTTTTCGTGCAGCACGGTCACCCGGCCACCCTCAACAGCTCACTTCCCATTTCTACCCTCTGCCTAATGGTAAGAGGCTCATTTCAAATCTCTGTACCCAAGAACCAAAACGTCACAGGCACTGGGTGGCTGCAAGGAGAGCTAAGAGTATATATGTAAACTGAGCTCTAGAAACGCGCACAGGCTGTAAGTCCACGAATATTTTTACCTTTTTCTTCGATGCCTCTGACTTCTTTGACACGTTCTTCAACTTTTTATGCAAATGATGAAGGACCTGAAAAACACAGACTAGTAAAATCGGTTTGTCTCAGACCCCACACATCACTGTCCATTTTGCATCGACACTTCTTGACGTTCCGAAATGGGACCACCGTCATTCACAACGTCATTCAAACTGAAATTCACACGAGGTGGTGGAGTAATGATGGCTAAGAACTGCCAAGGACACCTGTTCCTCTAACCCTGAGGGGTGCCCAGGTGCCATCTGTGGCCGGAGCACCTGCTGGCAGAGAGTTCTGGTTCAGGGAGCTCTGCAGTTTCGTCCAGAAAGAGCCACACCGCTACCCATATGTGCATCCTTGTTGGTCTCCCTTCCACCTTGGCTTCCCCCAAGAGTCTACATTTTAACAATCCCCAGGTCCCTGCCGTATGTTAAATCCTAGAAACATGGAAAAACTACAGACTGCCCTCCGGCATCACTGATGACTGGAAGACCGTTCAGCAAGGTTCTACAATTAATGTCCCATCGGGAAGGCTTCCAGGGAGACACCGGTTTCCTTCCTTAGAGAAACTAGCTTTGTCTTCTCTCGCCAATGTAATACTCAGGAGAAATGACGTGAGTCACTTTGGTTCTATGTAAGAATTTACAACATAAGCTATACAACAGGGCCGAGACGGCTGTACATACGCCACACTGGTGTTGAGTTCTTTCTTATGTCCCGTCTGAGTGAAAAATCTAAGGAAAATTAGCTCTGGGTGACGAAGGGCTTTAGACTGTCCACCGGTTACTCAATGAGTCTCTGCAAAAACTGGAAGCAGTGTTCCAGCCACCTCTCTGTCCCCCTGAAGCACCACAGCACGGAAGAAATTTAATGGAACTGGACTTATTGTGAAAGCCTGCTCCTTTCGGCTGGATGCAGCCCTTCTGGAGGGCCCTTCCCTGATTGTGAAGCCACGGGACTTATTCACACCCTCACGATTCCTGTGCAGGTCAAGCAGCCATCACGGGGGGTGTGAATTTCCGACTCCAAATTCCCAGCTCTACTGACATACTTCTCACTTCCTACAGAGGCTAAGCATCCTCTGCATGACAAGCCTTTCACTTGCTACAGGGACATTTGGGATCACTCTCTGCACGTTGACAATGGGTTAGTTTACTGCCCTGCCAACAGAGACTGGGGTATAAAAAATCAAATCTAAGGCAAAGATAGAAGAGAGGCTTTGGCAGGAACAAATGAGGAGAACTTTCAAGGGGAAGGAAAGGGCTGGACAGGACCCTGCCTGGCGAGGACCGGCCTGGCGAGGTTCTTTGGGGACAGCCTTCCCAGAAGACCGAAAGCAAGGGACAAGAGGAGACGCAGCAAAACAAAATCAGAGAGGGCCACCTGGAGAGGACTCCATATGGAAAAGTCAAACGTTACCTGCTTCATAACACTACCCCAGGGATTACTCATTCCTTCCACACACTTGGGGGGATCACATCTGGGTAACTGCAAAACGCCTAAGGAGGGCTTCCCTGGTGGCGCAGTGGTTGGGAGTCCGCCTGCCGATGCAGGGGACGCGGGTTCATGCCCCGGTCCGGGAGGATCCCGCATGCCGTGGAGCGGCTGGGCCCGTGAGCCATGGCTGCTGGGCCTGCGCGTCCGGAGCCTGTGCTCCACGACGGGAGAGGCCACAGCAGTGAGGGGCCCGAGTACCGCAAAAA
>NW_006775077.1:576064-582670 GCF_000442215.2 Lipotes vexillifer
AAAAAACGCCGCCTAAGGAATGTTGCTGAGTGGTCAGTGGAGAAAACACCCAAGTATGTTTGGAATGAATATGCAAATATTACCTTGAATCCCAAAGAAAGTTCCAGTTATGCTTAAAAGCAAACTATTTCCATATAAAAACTATCGCAATGATCATGTATTTTTTGAATTTTTGAAAAATTTTAAATTTTGCCCTATGTGTGACTTGTATAAATTCTCAAATGACAGAAATGTAACCTAATCTATTCCTAGACATTTACCTTGTTGTTTCCATTAAGGAGACCTGAATTATGTTCCCCAAAGACTTTCGGGAAATGAAGGAAGAATATGCTTCAAGTCTAATCCATGTCGTGATGACTGAAAAAGAAAATACTGTAAGAGTCCCTCTAGTCCCAAGGTCCATATGCCCTACAGGCCCTCAGCAATTGCCCCTCTCTTGGGGGACTGGGAATCCCTGCACTGAAATCCTCCCTGAACCCTTTTCCAGCTTCATAATCCGGGTCAGCTGCTTTACTCCTCCAGAACCCTCCTTCCTTATCAATAAAACATGCACAATAGCTCCAACCCACTGGGTGGCCTGCAGATTAAGTGAGACAGCGCACATGGGAGACCACTGGGCTGTGCAGACCAAGCTTTGATTTGTGTTTGCAGAAGATGGAATGAATAAAACAGCCATTGACCGAAGGGCTAAGCTGCAGTGATCTCCCAGTTTCCCCAATTACCACATCTCTTTATATATAACCCTTTGATGCAGGACATTCTTTCAGATCACATCCAGAAATATTACCATTCAAAGCAGACATAACTCAACACAGACGATGTGGGGGGAGGGGACAAACAAAACCAGGTGGCTTTTAGTCAAGATTTCTGCAGGGGGGGAAAAAAACCCAAAAAGCTCTATGAATTGAATATAAGAAATGACTGCTGTTCTACCTCATCTGATTATTCAGAGTCCTAGAGTCCCGGGCCTCATGAGAAATAGAATGAGAGATACGGAGAGGGAGATGAAGATAAAATGGTGGAAATTTCGGAATGTGATTACAGCAGTATTTTTCTCATGGTGATGGGTCTGGGGAGGGTGTGTCGGGGAGAGCGGAGCTCATCCTGTGAATCACGTCTCATGACTATCCAGCATATACTTTTACTCCAGTATAAACAAGACTTTCAGATCAGTATAAAATCTTCAGACTCGTGTTATTAATGAAAGAGAATGTGATTGTGCTGAGCTACGAGGGGGAGGCTTGCACCAGGAAGGTAACAGCCATTTTCCCAATAAGGAGGTGCAGGGGTAGGGGACCAGAGGTGTGTCAACAGAGTGTCTCTCAGCGGCAGGTCTTTAGACCTGCCACCTGAGTCACTTCGTATTCCTTACCCCTTCCTAAAAGGACTGAAACGGGGAAACAGCAGCTGGAAGCTCATCCATCCCAAGTTCTCTGGAGACTCCCTCAAGACTCCGTGAAGAAATACTGTCTAACCACTTGGATTTGTAACGCCCAACTTGTGTATAAGACGAAAGTCAAAGCTCTGTCGCCAGAAGCAGCGGCTTCACAGACCCGGTCCCCGCCGCCCCCCCACCCCGACCCTGTGCACCCTGCGGGCAGGGAAATCTCCCCATCGGGTCCTGCTGAGGGCTGCGGAGGGGCGCGGACCCTCCACCCGGCGAAGGCGTGCGCTCAGGAGGATGGAGCGCTCGCCGCCGTGACCCTGCGGCCACGTGGGGTGGCCCTCGCGCGGGCTGAAGGGGCTGCGCGGCTTTCCCCTACTGAGAAGTGGGCGCTGACGCCGCCTTCCGCCGGGGCAACCTCAGGGCCCCGGGCCGGGGCGAGAGGACGGGCGCCCGGGAAGTGACCTGCTGCAAACTTTCCCTGGCGTTGCCCAGACTCCGAGTAACTTCCGCGCAACGTCAGACCCGCGAGCCCAAGCCGAGGCCGGGGGAGCAGGAAAGGGTCACCGCGCGGTCCCCGCAGAAAACTCTGGGGAACGAGGGCAAAGGGGCGGGGCCGCTGCGGGTCCCGGGAAGGGGTGCAGGGACGCAGGAGCCGCCTCGGGGCCCACCTTGGCGTAGCAGAAGCAGATGAACAGGAGTGGCAGCAGGTAGCCGAAGACGAAGGTGCACACCACGTAGGCCTTCTTGTGGCGCTGGCTGGACCACTGCTCCCAGCAGAAGGTCTGGTTGCTGACGCCCCGGTGGAAGAGGCGCTGGTGGTAGGCCACCGGGGAGGCCATGGCGATGGACAGCGCCCAGATGACGCCCACGCCCAGCAGCGCGTTGCGGGACACCCGCAGGGCGGAGGAGCGCCGCGGGTGCACGATGGCCACGTAGCGGTCCGCCGACATCGCGGCCAGGGTGAAGATGCTGACCAGCATGGACACGGTGAAAAAGTAGTGAGCGAACTTGCAGATGAAGGCGCCCAGCACCCAGGTGGGCAGGGCGTACACCGTGGCCTGGAAGGGGATGCAGAAGAGCAGGTAGGCCAGGTCGGCGATGCTCAGGTTGAGGATGAACAGGTTGGTGGTGCTGCGCGGCTTCCCCGGCTTGCTGCGCGCCAGCACCGTGATCACCAGGCTGTTGCCCAGCACGCCGAGCGCGAAGATCAGGCCGAACACCACCAGCGTGACGAAGTTCTCCACGCCGATGCCGAAAAGAGGCCTGGGCTCCGGGGCTGGGGGCTCGGGCCCGCTCGCGTTCCCCTCACTGAGGTTCCCGGCCGCCAGCTCCATGGCGCGCGGGGGCCGCCCGGGTCGCGCCGGCGAAGGGTGCTAGCCGGGGAAGGAAGGCGCCGCGGGGCGCCGGGGGACCCAGCCCCTGGCACGCAGAGCGCGAGTTTCTGAGCCTGAGCCTCCCTGATGGGCACGCGCCCGGGCGCCCGTGCCTAGTGGCACCGTCTCTTCGGACGGGGCCGCCCGAGAGAGGACACGGACCGGAGCCGGAGCTGGACCTTCCCGGACCGGGCCGGTTGTCCGGAGAACACAGGGCTCCCCTTGCCCAGGCACCACCGCCCGCTGATCCGCCCGCACCCGGGAGGAGGTACCTGCCGGTGCAGCCCTGGGGGTGGACAGAGCCCTCTCCGCGCCTTACCGACTCCGAGCCCCTGCAGGTGGTCTCCCACGTCCCGGGAGTGGCTGCGGGCTGCACCTGTTGCTCTGAGCCGCTCCCTTCCCGCGGCGCTCTGGGGACACAGCCGGGCGCGCGGCCACTTACCGCCCGGTTCGTGGACAGGGCCGTCCTCGCCTCCCAACCGGCCGGCGCCTCTCTCCCCTCGCGGTTTTTGGTCAAACGGGAGAGTGCTCTGTGCCTTTGCGGGCATTGGCCGGGAGCCACTCCCTCGCCACTGAGACGTAGGCAGGACTCAGCCCCGCGGAAATCCGCGCCCGCCGGGGGCCTCCCCGCGCGGAGAGACTGGACGAACCCCAATGGGATGGGTCGCCGCCCACCTCCTCGCCACGATCGGCCGCGCGCGCCCTCCTCCGCGCGGGGCGGACCTGCCAGCGCCCAGCGAAGGCGACAAACGCCGCGTGCAGCCCCGGCCCCGGCAAGGGAAGCAGAGCGCGCTCCGTGCGCGCTGGGCGGGGAGGCGGCGGCGCGCAGGCCTCGGCATCTGTCTGCGCAGTTCAGCCTAGCCCTCCGGGGGTGGGGGTGGGAGCGGTCGGGGAGAGCCCTCCCTGCCCTAGGAATAAAGCCCAAGAAGTCGGTGATTGGCCCTGAGGCAACCTGGAGTTTTTGTAAAGTCCCTAATCCCAACCGCCCCTCCCTGCCCGCTGCTAGGGAGCAAATAAGCAGCAAAGAAAAACGAGTGGCCTGTTTGACTTTTCTTGATAAATGCGGATAAGATGAAAGGGGAAGGTGTAGTGCGTACATCGTCCAACTTTAGATGAGTTTTGCCTTATGTTACTCATCTGAGTGACATACACAGAAGACGTGAAATATTCGTGAAGTGAAAAGAACACGTTTAATACCACTGTTGTAAAATGTGGATCCGCCCCCCCCCAAAAAAAGAGCTAAGTGTACAGTAGCAGTGTTAGTAAACATTATCCTTGTTTATAATCTTGCTGGTTCACAACTAGAGAGATGAAACTGATTCCTTTATTTGCAGTGTTTATATGATTTGTCCATAAGAATCCTGGTACCTTTCAGCGTTCTCCAGATGATGCCCGAGTGTCCATTATGCGCCAGACACAGTGCTTGAGGGCGCTGGGAATACAAAGTTGAACGGGATGCAGTGTTCCCTCAGGCAGGTGCTGACTTTGCCTGGGGAAGTCTGGGAAGTAAGTAGCATCTAATTTCTCTCTGACTCTAACTTGCTAGTTCTATTCTGCTTCATTTCCAGAAAGATTTTGATGCAGTTCACTGAACACCTACTATGTACCAAGCACTTTATGTGCATTCATTGTTTCATTTAATACTCACAATTCCCTTGTTACATCCACACACATTTCCCGAGGATGAGATTGAGTTTAAGTAACTGGCTGACCCAAGAACGCCCTTGCTTCCCTAAGAGGATGCTTGGAAAGTTCATTCAATTGTCCTGCCCATCGGTGTCACTTTTCTTCCCAAGGGGCTCTCTGACCTACACTTTCAGGGTACCCTGTGTTGGACAGCCTGTTGCATCAAAAGTTGTTTGTAATTAGATTTGGGGAAGAGTATTCTCATTATTATGAACTATTTTCAACATGGAACAGATATGATAAAACTTTATGAAATACTCATGTACCCACCATGCAGCTTAGAATAATAAATTATCAGTAGAGTTGAAACCACTTTTATATATTTCCCCAATCACAACTTCCACCACTGCCCCCCCATCTCCAGGTAACCGAAATACATCCTCTATCAGTCATTTATTTATACATTTATGGCATATGCATATGTTCTTAAATAATATACTGCGGGGGTTTTGCCTTATTTGAATATTATATCGTTAGGATTATATTTCCCTTAAGGTATACTTTGTCTCTTATTACTGTAGATATACCAACATTCTTTGCATTTCATTGGCCGGTTCTATCTTTTGCCATCTTCCTACGTCCTGTGATTTCCTGATATCTCTTGGATACAGCACATAACTGAATTACTTTAAAATCCGGGGCTTCCCTGGTGGCGCAGTGGTTGGGAGCCCGCCTGCCGATGCAGGGCACACGGGTTCGTGCCCCGGTTTGGGAGGATCCCATATGCCGCGGGGCGGCTGGGCCCGTGAGCCGTGGCCGCTGGGCCTGCGCGTCCGGAGCCTGTGCTCCACAGTGGGAGAGGCCACAACAGTGAGAGGCCCGCATACCGCAAAAAAAAAAAAAAAAAAAAAAAAATCCAACTTGACAATCTCTAATTTTTTAACTGATGAGTTTAGCCTGTTTACATGTATTGTTATAATAAATTATAAGTCTAATCTGTATGGACTTATTTTTAACACTTTATTTTATACCTCCTATTTGCTTTTTATTTCCATGCTTCTTTGCCCCCTCTTTTTTGACACCTTGAGGGTTGCATTTGAAGGTGGCTTTTTCCCTCTTTTTGGAAGGAGAAGGAATGTGGCCTGTTTTTATCCTTTTACGAGTTACCCTTGAGTGTCTGCTATGTGCCTGAAATCATTTTAGGTTCTGAAAGATACAGTGACTGGAGAGTGTAATTATACGGCAGTCAGGGAAAGCGGGAACCTGAAGGAGGTAAAGGGGAAAGCCTTTTGTCTTAGTCTGTTTGGGAGGCTATAACAAAATACTATAGACCAGCTGGCTTATAAGCAACAGAAACTTATTTTTCACAGTTCTGGAAGCTAGAAGCCCAAGATCCAGGCACCCGCAGAGTCGGTGTCTGCTTCCTGGTTCATAGGTGGCTGCCTTCTTGCTGTGACCCCACATGGCGAAGGTTCAGAGAAATTCTGCAGGGTCTCTTTTATGAAGGCATTCATCTCATTCCTGGGGTTCCACCCTCCTAACCTAACCACCTCCCAAAGTCCTCACCTCCTAATGCCAGCATGCTGGGACTTAGGATTTCAGCATATGAACACATGTCATTCAGATCACAGCGCCTTTTGCATATTGGGTGTAGAGCATCCTAGTGAGAGGGAAAGCAACCAGGCAGGGACACGCTTGGCATATTTGCTTCTTAGGCCTTTGGGGGAGATTATTTTCCTTCTTAAAGAATTTATTTCAAATTTTCCTTTAGTAGGTGTCAACAATAAAAATTGCTCATTTATTCCCAAAACGGTGGTTAGTTCAACCATCAGCCGGTGGTCGACCAGATGGACAGCTCTTGGCTCTCAGTGACTTAAAGACATTATTCAACTTTCCAGAGCTTTTATTTTTGCTCTTGAGAAGTCAGGCCATGCTATCGTCATTCCTTCATAGGCAATTTGACTGTTTTCTCAATTTGTAGTATCTTTATCTTCGGTGCTTTATAATTTCACTTCGTTGTGTTTGATTGTTTTCATTTTCCATTCTTCTTGAGGTTTGTTGAGCTTCTGAGGCTGAGGATTAATATTTTCCATCAATACTGGAAAATTCTCAGCCATTATCTCTTTAAATATATATATATATATATATATATATATATATATATATTTATTTATTTATTTAAAATTTTTATTTATTTTTCTTTTTTGTCTGTCTTGTTTC
>NW_006775077.1:582770-607585 GCF_000442215.2 Lipotes vexillifer
CAGACTATATCTCTATATATATATATATATATATATATATATATATATATATATATATATATATATATTGGCTGCGTTGGGTCTTCATTGCTCCACATGGGTTTCTCTAGTTGTGGCGAGCAGGGACTACTCTTTGTTGCGGTGCGCGGGCTTCTCATTGCGGTGGCTTCTCTTGTTGCAGAGCATGGGCTCTAGGCACGTGGGCTTCAGTAGTTGTGGCACTCAGGCTCAGTAGTTGTGGCACACGGGCTTAGTTGCTCCATGGCATATGGGATTTTCCTGGACCAGGGATCGAACCCGTGTCCCCTGCACTGGCAGGTGGATTGTTAACCACTGCGCCACTGGGGAAGCCCTCTCTTTAAATATTGACTTTCCCCATTGCTGGCATTCTCATCCTGGAATTCTGAGAGACACGAGTGAGGCCTTTTCACTCTCTGCCTCAGTGTCTCTTTTTCTTTTTTCATTTTATTGCAGTATAGTTGATTTACGATGTTGTGTTAATTTCTGCTGTGCAGCAAAGTGATTCCGTTATATACATATATATTCTTTTCCATTATGGTTCATCACAGGATGTTGAATATGGTTGCCTGTGTGCTACAGTATCTGCCTCGGTGTCTCTTAATCACTTTTTCATAATTTTAGTTCCTTACTCTGGGCCAATTTGTCGGTTTTCCTTCCATTCTACAGCCCCCATTTCACTGTTCTCTCTTGATCTGGGATAGATTTTTTCTTTTCAAATTCACCAGGACGCGTTTTATTCATTTTTTTCTTTCTCATTGAGCATGTTTCTAATGACCTCTCTGATTCCTTCAGGTGTCTTAAATGTGCTGATTTTAGGTCCTGGAAACTCTGAACCCCTTGCGGCCCACTGCTGCTCACTGTTTGCTGGGCACCTATTCCTGTGGCTTCTTCTCAGTTGCTTGTGTGACATCATCCCTTCGATTTCTACTTGGCCAGAATGCGTCTGTGGGAATTTTACAAGACGTGAACTAAGAGGACGTTCTTACAAAAGTATTTGCCTTTGCTTCTGCCATTTGCCCCCACGGCTCCATCAACTCGGGGACTTTTTAAGTTAATTTCTCAGCTTGATAAGCCTCAGAACACACGTATGGGAGGCGGGTGATGTGGGCATAAGTTCTCAGAGAAGCCCTTTCCTCCATCCTGGTCCTGAGGCTGGCCCAGTGCTTTCTAGACCTTTCTTCTGGCAGATGGTTTTGCTCCTCCTCTCCCTGTTGGAAGATCACACCACCTGCCTTTACCTTGTGACTGTCTATGCTGCTCTCAGCTACAGAAATGAGTCCCAGGGGTCTTCCCTTGTGGCGCAGTGGATGGGAGTCCGCCTGCCAATGCAGAGGACACGGGTTCGTGCCCCGGTCCGGGAAGATCCCACATGCCACGGAGCGGCTGGGCCCGTGAGCCATGGCCGCTGAGCCTGCGTGTCCGGAGCTTGTGCTCCGCAACGGGAGAGGCCACGACAGTGAGAGGCCTGCGAACTGCAAAAAAAAAAGAAATGAGTGCCACCCAGTTCACTCAGGCTTTGGTCCATGAAACACGTGTGTGCGGCTGGAAGGTCTCCAGAGCTAAAGCTTTCAGCGATGCCAGGGACCCCATTACTTTCACCCAGGACGGTACAGCCCAGACGGGAGGATTTTTTAAAGAAAACTTTAATGCTGTATCATAAATATATTGGGGGGGGGGAGAGAAATTTAGAAAAATACCTTTAAAGAAAGATGGGAAAAGTTTCCTGGGAACATGAAGAAACAAATCTTAAAAAACAGGTCCACATCCAGGTCCTTCCTGTTATATGTCCGCCTAGTACAGGGCACCTTAGGATTCAACGTTTACTTCCATGGGCTTTCACTGTGTTGGTCCTATGTCATGAGGGACCACTCTGAAGCATACGGGGGATGGGATTTGTGAGCAATTGACAGAATTATTACCCTGAGTTTTTAAGAGGACATGAAGGTGGGTGTGCAAACTCGGGTCTCCATTCTGCTTAACATGGGAATTATCCTCCTGAGAAGGGGCTCCATCTGGCCAGTCCTGCGTCCACACCTCACCGGTCTCCCACCAGGCGCTGTGGCCACAGGGGGCCCTTCCACAGTGGAGCCGATGTCTCTGCGGCCCCTTCTCAGCTCTCTCTGCCCTCTCGGGAGCTCGCGGCTGCAGTCACATTAACGCTTTCCCCCTGCACGCTGTGCATCCATGACGCTTCACCTTGTTTCGTGCTGCTCCGTCCGTGTGAATGCCAGCTCTCCTTTCGTCACACCTGGAAAACGTTTACTTCTCGTTGGCGCCCGGCCACCCTGCGGCTTTCTTCCCGGGGTGTCTTTTTTTTTTTTTTTTTTTTTTTTACAGCATACAGAGTTGTTAGCTCAAACGCAATGAATGAATGATAAAGATATCCCAGAAAAGTGTGCGGAACAAGTCCGCGGCATGTGGCATCCTCCCGGACCGGGGCACGAACCCGTGTCCTCTGCATCGGCAGGCGGACTCCCAACCACTGCGCCACAAGGGAAGACCCCCGGGGTGTCTTTGACTCTCCCGTTGGGGCGACTCCCTTCTCCTGCTGTCTCTTCTCAAAGCACCTGTGAGTCATGATTCTGTGTGTCGAGGGCACGCATTTCCCACTCTTAAACCCACAGACTCTCTTCTGGCTAAATATTCAGATCGCTTCCTTCGTGGAATATTCAGATTCTCTCCTCCGTGGAGCTTCTCTCCTCCGTGGATTTACTCTCAGCTTCTGGAGGGAAGCCCCGTCTCAGCGCCGCGTCTGCTGAAAGCTGTGGCCGCAGCCCCCCTGCAGCCACGGCCTCCTCCTCCACCCTCGTGTGCCCTGGGCGCCCTTTCCGCTCACGCCGGGGCTCCCCAGGACAGCTGTCTGCTCCCCTCCATCCCCCGAGACCCAGGAGAGGCCGGGTGCGGTCCCACCTGCTGCCTGGTGGCCGCAGCCCCTCTGGGCTGCAGAGTCAGTGCAACCCTCCTCTCAGATTCTGAGACGACAGTGGCTCCCCCCCCCCCTCGGCTGGACCAGCTCCACTCCACATGTGATGTTCTTGGTCTTTACACTGTTACCGATGATTTGGGTTGCGCCTGTCCTGGCAGCTGTAGTGGGTGACAGTACCCTCTAGAGTATAATGCACTGAGGTCCCATCGTGTAGAAAACCGCTGACGTGAATACAGGCTTTATCTGCCAGCATCCCTGGCAGGTGCTAGGAACGTTGCCTTCACACTCTATAGTAATCCTGACTGTTACCTCGACATCCTCACCTGACTCCAGAAATGAGCACCTGTCCACACTTGGCCCCGTCAGAAGACTCCAGAAGCTGTGCTTCCCCTGGGGTTCTAAGCTGTGATATGTACATAGGGTGAGAGCTGCCTTTCTTGCTGTGGGAGGTGAACCCCTTGAGACCACAGATAACATGAAGGAAAGCAAAAGCCCAGGGATGGAGAGAGAGGAGCCCAGACCACAGCTCTACAGCTGCTGGATCCAGCCATGCCTGAAGACTTCCCAGTCACACGAGATAATGAACTCCTGTTTTTTTTCAAGTGGATTTTAGGTCAGGTTCTGCCAACTGAGAAAAGTCTGATACAGCACTGCTTCTTGGGAATTGTATATAACACATCTCAACTATTTAGATATTCACACGCAATTTGAGAAACAAGGTATATATGAAAGAGAAAAGAATATAAAAGGTGATATAAATTAAATGCATCAATGCTTGAAACCAGTTATTTTTGGTCTGTTTTCCAGATTAAAAATTTCTAATTTTTACATTTTTTATCTGTTTCTTTCTCTTTATTCATATTTAAGGTAATCATTATGTTTACCCTTAACATTTCTAAGAAAATTGGGCTCAAAGAATAGTGAGAGGCCACTCAACATTTGATTTAAGAATAAAAATCATCTTTGTAAATAATTTTTCTTCCTTTAATGCATTGATTCATTCATTCCCTGAAGGAAACCACTTAAAGCATCACACGATCCTCCCTCTAGGAATGAAATGTAGAACATTTACATCAAGAAAGGATCACTCTCAGGGTTCCCTGGTGGTCCAGCAGTTAAGACTACACACTTCCAATGCAGAGGCATGGGTCCAATCCCTGGTCAGGGAACTAAGGCCAGAAACTTAAAAAATAAAAAAAAATTAAAAAAAGGATTTCTCTCTGTGCAGCTTTTTCTAAGAAACATTTCTTACTGAATTGTAATAAATACACACTCCCCAAAGTGTGAAAATCATAAGTTTACAAATGGACAAATTTTCAAAGTCCTTTAACGTATAATGAAAGCTGCATTTCTAAGCCTCCTGTAAAACGCAAGTCACTGTGCTAGATGCTGCCAGAAAATCAAAGATGAGAAAAGCATGGGTCTTGAAATTAAAGTCATTTTGCATGTCTAGGGGATGGGTGAAAGGGGATTGAGTCCTGTGACACAGAAAACTTAGGTGAGGCAGAAAGCAAAGCATCCTTGAATGACATTATTGCTGTCCTGAAACTCCTCATTTAACCTCATCAAAAGCAAGCAAAATATCCTCGAAATAACTCGGGTGACTGTGAGTGTCCTTGGTGAGCTGCTTCCCGGCTCCTGGCTGCTAATATACCTGGGGCGGGGGGGGGGGGGGGGGGGGTGGGGACAGCTGGAGGGGGGGGGGGGGGTGGGGAGGGAGGAGGGGGCTGATCTTTGCAGCATCAGGGATGTGCCCACGAAGCCTGTGGTTGACTGTAACTAACAAACGCTTTCTGGCTAATTACGCTGAGAAAATGATTCATCGTCCACTTACATTACTGATACTTTATGATATTTGACATTGTTCTTCCTGAAATACATGTTGAATTTCTTTAATTCACTTCTTTAAAGTCAGTTTGAACTTCAGTATTTAAAGTGAATGGTGTTTTGTTTTGTTTAACTTATTTATTTTATTTTTGGCTGCACTGGGTCTCCATTGCTGCGCGCAGGCTTTTCTCTAGTTACTGTGAGCAGGGGCTACCCTTCGTTGCGGTGCGCGGGCTTCTCACTGCAGTGTCTTCTCTTGTTTCACATCACGGGCTCTAGGCACAAGGGCCTCAGTAGTTGCAGCACGTGGGCTCAGTAGTTGTGGCGCGCAGGCTCTAGAGCGCAGGCTCAGTAGTTGCAGTGCATGGGCTTAGTTGCTCTGCGGCATGTGGGATCTTCCCAGACCAGGGCTCGAACCTGTGTCCCCTGCCTTGACAGGCAGAGTCCACCAGGGAAGCCCTGCATTTCGGCATTTAAAAGGTGTCATCGATTTCATCTACCCAGTTGTATTCATCAGTCTACTCCTTTAGTCCTTCTGTTCTATTCTAAGCTTTTTGTTAAAGAAACTGGGGAGAACTCTGTCCTTCATATCAGAAAAAACATGACACCCCAGCACTGAGGAGAAACGTCCTCCCCTGGCCTGGATTGCCATCCGTTTCTCTAACACTTACCTACTCCAGGGTCAGGGGTCAGGGGTCGGGGTCAGAGAGCCCATCCACGCCTTGAGAAGTGGGTCAGCTGAGAGCACCAACGACACCCACTCTGATGGTGACGGGTTATGCCTGCCATGGACTCGGCACAGGGTAACGATTTCTGGAAGCTCCTAAGCTTTGGTACTCTGCCAAATGTTTACAACGTAGCTGTGGCTGTTGACTGATCCAAAGCACAGAGGGGCAGAGTCTACAAAAGAGAGACTATTTCATATATGCAAGCTCTTGCTAATTTGTGTTCTCCTGATCTGTTTGTTGAATAAATGAAGAAAAGCTTTCAAACAGCCCAAGTTGGATCTGTAGGTCATGATTTTATTTTCCTAAAGGACGGAATGGGTATAAAGAATTTTGAGTTACAGGGACTATGGTGAAATGTTATCCAGATCTAGCTAAGATAACTCAGGAAGGTGGCTACACCAAATGACAGCTTTTCAGTGTAGATGAAACAGCCTTCTACTGGAAGAAGATGCAATCCAGGACTTTCACAGCTGGACAGGAGAAGTCAATGCCTAGCTTGAAAGCTTCAAAGGTCAGGCTGACTCTGTTGTTAGGGGCTACTGCAGCTGGTGACTTGAAGTTGAAGCCAATGCTCATTTACCATTCCAGTAACCCTAGGACCCTTAAGAATTATTCTCAACCTACTCTGCCTGTGCTCTATAAATGGAACCACAGAGCCTGATGACCACACATCCACTTACGACATGGTTTACTGAATATTTTAAGCCCACTTTTAAGACCTACTGCTCAGAAAAAAAGACTCCTTTCAAAGTATGACTGCTCATTGACAAGGCACATGGTCACCCAAGAGCTCTGATGCAGATGTACGGTGAGATTAATGTTGTTTTCACGCCTTCTAACACAACGTCCATTCTGCAGCCCATGGACCAAGGAGTAATTTCAAATTGCAAGTATAATGATGTAAGACATACATTTTGTAAGGCTATAGCTGCCATAGATAGTGATTCTTCTGATGGGTCTGGGCAAAATAAATTGAGAGCTTTCTGGAAAGGATTCACTATTAAGAACATTCGTGATTCATGGGAAGAGGTCCAAACATCAACATTAACAGGAGTTTGGAAGAAGCTGATTCCAACCCTCATGGATGACTTTGAGGGACTCAAGACTTCAGTGGAGGAAGAAACTGCGGATGTGGTGGCAACAGCAAGAGAACTAGAAATAGATGTGGAGCCTGTAGGTGGGACTGAATTGCTGCCGTCTCATGATAAAACTTTAATGGATGTGGAGTTGCTTCTTATGGACGAGCAAAGTGATTTCCTGAGGTGGAGTCTCTGCTGGTGAAGATGCCGTGAGGGTTGTTGAAATGACAGCAAAGGATTTAAAATATTCCACAAACTTAGTTGATAAAACAGTGGCAGGGCTTGAGAGGATTGACTCCAATTTGGAAAGGAGTTCTGTGGATTAAATGCTGTCAAACAGCATTGCCTGCTACAGAGAAGTCGTTTGTAAAACGAAGAGTCCATCAAACTTCACTGTTGTCTTATTTTCAGAAATTGCCACACCCAGTCCAGCCTTCAGCCACCACCATCCTGATCAGTCAGCAGCCAGCAACGTCCATACAAGACCCTCCACCAGCCAAAACAGTACCACTTGCTGAAGACTCAGATGATGGTTAGCATTTTTTAGCAATAAAGGATAATTTTAATTAAGGCACGTACGTTATTTTTTCGACATAATGCTCTTACGCACTTAGCAGGCAACCGTATATATAGTGTACACACAACTTTTATATGCACTGGGAAACCAGAACATTCATGTGACATGTTTTCTTGTGATATTTGCTTTATTGCGGTGGTATCTCTGAGGCGTGCCTGTATTATCATTGTATGTACACAGGACTATAACTTACAAAAGAAATTGTGGAAATGTGAATAGATGATGGAGTCACTAAAGCACAGAGTAAAGAGCATGAATTCGGCAGCTTACTCGCTGAGCGGTCTAGAGCAACCGACTCAATTTTTCTAGGCCTCAGTTAATGAATCTGTAAAATAGGTTTGTTTCCATCACTACGGGAGATAATGTACATAAAACCCCTTGCGTGTGGCACAGAGTAACATTCAGCAACAGAGGCGGGAATTTTCCTCAGGATGCGACTGCCACTCTGGACAGCGCGTACCAGTCAATTGAGTGCTGAGGCCAGCACCAGCTCTGCAAGACAGCAGAGAAGCACGCGGCTAAAGAAGTGAGCAGGACACAGAGCTCACCCTCAGCAGGCCTCCTAGCAGGGGGTGCACATGGGAACACAAGTTCAGTACCTCGGCCTGTAAAGGTGAGGTCCTTGTTTCCAAAGAGAGACTAAAACCCGAGTCTGCATGTGAATCCAGAGGTCGTAGCTGTGTGTGAGATTCCAGGGTACAGAATTAATAGACACACCCCACTCATTAGGAGCAGACAGTCCCTCTGCCAGACTCCACTTAGTGAAATTAACGACCCAGAAAATAGGTATATATGGGCCTCTGGGAAAGTTCCTTCAACTTTGTCCCCAGGATCTGTAGAAAGTTAACTTCACCGAGGGAATCCTTAAACCTTACACTTAAACCCTTAAATCCTTAAATCAGATGTTTCCTGCTTGATTGTTTCCAACTGGGCCCTGAAAATGAGTTCCGTTAAGCATTAACCAGAAAAAGAGACTGTTCACTGTCACTCAAGCTTTTGGCAATAAACCTGTTGAAAACTACACTGTAGCCCAACAAAGCATGCCTTACGCATGGATAAATAGTAACTGCCAAAGTGGAACAAAATTTCCTTCAGATAAGACAGGAAGCAGGTTCCTTGCCTCTGAAACTTGCCCATCATGCAATGTGGCTTGAAATTTTAACCAGTCACGTCACTCTTTGGGTGTGAGGTCTGGATCCATTTTAAATGGATCCGGGAGAGAAAGAAAGAGAAAGGGGTGAGGGGAGGAAGGAAGAGGAGGGAGAGGATGAAGGGGGGGAGGGGGAACAGGGGAAGACGAAAGGGGAAGCAATAAAATCAACTCGGGACTGAATTGTAACCCAAAATATAAAACAAGCATCCCAGAGTCCACGCTGATGCAAAGACATGATTAAATAAATGGGAAGGAAGACAGACGGATCCCATACAGAAGAATCCCAAATATTTAAGTGCGTTCTACCCCCTCAAAGAGATGGATACAGCTCCCCCCACCCCTCAAATGTAGCCTTTTGTAGTAACTTCCTTTTTCCCTCCAAAGACCACAGAAAGGCGGCAGAGAGTAACTTTACATCGAAGAAACCTGACAGACACCCCTCAGCCAAGTGACCAAGGTCAGCATAAACCATGACGTCGTGTTGAAAGGATATGCCCTTAACTAGGATGCGATAAAAATGGCACTTCAGGGCTTCCCTGGTGGCGCAGTGGTTGAGAGTCCGCCTGCCGATGCAGGGGATGCGGGTTCGTGCCCCGGTCCGGGAGGATCCCACGTGCCGCGAACAGATGGAATTGAGGCGCCTGAAGCCCTTGAAAATAATAATGAGTCATTAAAACAGCCAACACTTGTGTAGCTCTCGCTGTGACCTGTGCTATCCCATGCAATAGTGCATTTATTCTCAAGTCTGGGAGGCTGGAACTGTCATTATACCCATTATCTGGGTGAGAAAATTGAGGTGCAGAGACATGAAGTTACTTGCATGAGGTTGGGCAGGTATGGCACCCAGAAGCTCTCCATCACTCTGTCTCTGGGTTTCCTGATAAGCCTGGGTACCACCCAGATAGAATGGGGACCTGGAAAGAAGGTGGGTCTTCATGCAGGACTTGATCTGTGATGAGGCATCAGCCACTTCCCTCCTCCCACCTCTCCATCACTCCAGCAAGGCCAACGGCCTGACTGTCGCTTAGGAAAGGACAGGGTTAATCTAATTTGAGCCTCCAGACCATGCACAAGGTGATTCATTTCCAGGGCAACCATGGGAAAAAAAAAAAAAAAACTCAAGTTGACAGACATTCTACAAAATATCCAACAGTCCTCCTCAAAACTGTTAATCGTGAAAAACAAGAAGAATGTGAGAATTCCGGCACTGCCAGAAAAGCCTAAAGAGACATGAGGTTAAATGTCATGTGGTCCCTGCATGGAATCCTAAGACAGAAAGGAGACTGGGGAAAACTAATGAAATCCAGAGTCAGTACAGAGAGGAGTTAGTAATGGTCTATCGGCATAGGTCCATTAACATGATAAGTGTACCATGGTGATACCGTAATATATCAACACCAGAAGGAACGGGGTGTAGGGTACACAGGAACCCTCGGGACTTTCTGTGCACATTTGTAAATCAAAAACTTTTCTCAAATAAAATGTTTATTTGTTAAAAAGTAGGAAAGGTGGGCTTCCCTGGTGGCGCAGTGGTTGAGAGTCTGCCTGCCGATGCAGGGGATGCGGGTTCGTGCCCCGGTCCAGGAAGATCCCACATGCCGCAGAGCGGCTGGGCCCGTGAGCCATGGCCGCTGAGCCTGCGCGTCCGGAGCCTGTGCTCCGCAACGGGAGAGGCCACAACAGTGAGAGGCCCGCGTACCGCAAAAAAAAAAAAAAAAAAAAAAAAAGTAGGAAAGGAGTATGGCCCAGGAGGCCAATGTGACCCACTCTCAGTGTTCAGCTCTGAGCAGGTGGCATGCCCCCATCCCGGGCTGAGCACAGCAGGAAGAGAAACGGTTAACAATGTGGGTGATACTAAGGAACACACAGCCTCTTGGGGGAAAAAGACAAAAATCCATTATTTACAGGATGATAAGGTCCATTATGGAGACAGGGATTCCGAGGAGGTACAGACAAGGGAGAGAAGGAGAGAGTTAACGCATCTGTACTTTGGATGGTCCAGGCTGTTTTTGTTTATCCCGCATTCATCAGCTCAAACTCAGACTCACACATATTGACAAGAGAAGTAAACATATACTTTCTAGTCTAAAAGAATGAAGGAAATTTTCCATGGCTCTTTTCTGGAAAAGTGTCATTGTTTCATCTCACAGGACTCAATAAAGTGAAAACTATAGGTAGAAATTCCTCTTTTACAAGCAAACCACTCAAAATGATCCAAATGAAAAGTCATTTAAAATGTCATCAAAGCAGAACTCCAGATTCAGCACCAAATAGCGGGACCTGCTTACGGATCAGGTGTGCTTGGGGGCTGCCATGAGCCACTGACCCCATCCACATGCCCGATCTCCACTCCCAGCTCAGGACACAAAGCACAGAAACCCTGGGCACAAACTTGACTCAATGGAGCAGACAAACCAGTCCTCCTATCTCATCCACTTCACTTCCAAGTGCATCCGTGTCCTGTCAGGGCAGTGGGCACTCACCCTTCTCCCAAGCTAACCTGACACTGGGTCCCTGTAGCTCCTGCATCCTCCGCCAGCAGATCCCTCATCAGTGATGCCAGCTCGTCCTGGAGTGGTCCAGCTCTGCTTGCTTCCATTTCCTCAGTCTACAGATATGCTAAGACCAAGTCATCCTGGAAGAAACTCTAATTCTGCTTTTTCCCTCAAGCTCCTCCCCGCTCCCCCCTCCACTGCCTGACTTCTCAGAGTGCCGTAAGCTACAGACTCAGTTTTATTCAACCGTTACCCATTGGAATTTTGCTCTGTCCCTCCAAGGAAACCAAGGCTTGCATCCCTAGGAGAAGAGCTGCCCCACCGCCTTGAATGAAGACTCAGAATACTGAGTCCAGAACAGATCTCTATTTGATAGAGCCGTTGACATATCAGGGTCTGCTTGTTACTGCAGCCAGCCCAGCCTGATTAGCATAACTGGCAGAGGTCAGACCACACACAGCGTGTGCAGAGTGACGAGAAATGATGATGCATGACCAAACCTTGAGGAATCCTAAAATTCCAGGAATAAGAATATGAGAAACCAAAAAAGAGAGGGGAGAAGGGATCACTCTAGACATAGGCGAACACGAGAGACAGACAGACAAAGAGACAGAGAAAGCGGAGAACTTGGACATACAGACAATTGACAGCATTGTTCATATTTTCAACAGGCCAGGAAGAAATTAGATTAAGTAACTGTTGATTAACCAAATGTCAGTTTCAGTGGATTTTTTTTCAAATAATTACAAATATAGTATCCATAAAACGATGCACCTGGCTTTTATTTGCTCAATCCTAAAAGAATTCCTGACATTGTTCTATGTTCTTATCAGCTCTCATTTTTAATCCACTAAGTAGATAGACAACAGTTTACTTAGCCCTCTTCCTATTGTTAAATATTTAGATGGCTTACAATAATGAAATATGGAAAGCAAGGTCACAGTGAACAGTTGTGCTTACAGAAATTATTTCTTGTGATGGCTTATCTCCTTAAGATTAAATACCTAGAAGTGTGCTGATTTTATATGTGGTGCTTAGAACCAGTGGCAATTATGCCGCCAAAAATTATCTATTATTTTCTTCTAATTTAGATATATCAAGTCTTTCAATTTCTTAAGGTAGTTTAACAATTTCATTGAAAGCTGTGGAAGAAATCTCTCACGTTTCATGGCCTAATGTTCTAATCAGCTTGTTACACTGAAGTTTAACTTAATTAATCGTTGCATATTAACGCAATAATAACCCCTTTCCATGATGTGCCCAGTAACCTGCCTAATAAAGTAACAGTATCACTGGGAATTACACAGAAATGAGTGTCTTCTTTTTATTTGAAAGCAATGGTACATTGGTTCATTCTCTGACCCAGGTATATTCAATTATCTTGTTCTCCATGAGATCATGTAAAAGAACATTTATTGGGATGATTTTAAAACAGAAAAGCATAGGTAAGAATTGAAAATGGCCTATAATCCTGTTGCCCTCATAATCCATACTGACATTTTGCAACAAATGAAAGTAACACATGCAGATGGTTAGAAAATTCAAGTCATAATGAAAGGCATAAAATTGAACGTACCTAAAACAGGCAAATTCCTAGAGACAGAAAGTACATCAGAGGTTACCAGGGGCTGGAGGGAGAGAAGGCTGGGTGATTAGTGTCTAATTGGTACAGACTTTCAGTTTGGGGCATCACAAAAGTTCTGGAAATGGAGAGTGGTGACAGCTGCACAGCATTGCCAGTGTGCTGAATGCCACTAAACAGTACACCTGAAATGCTTAGCATGGTAAATTTTATGGTACGTATATTTAAGCAAAATAAAATAAACTTTAAAAATTGGCAACCTGTAAAAAGAACAAAAAAAAATGGATATAAAACCTCCTCCCCTTTAGTCTTTGCTTTTCCCCCCAAACCATCACTGAAATGGTTTAACAAGTGTCCTCTGAGAAAAAAAAAAAATGCATATCTAGAAATACATAGCATAAACATTTTATTTACACGAATGGGGAGATAGCATATACAAAAAAGCTAGATTTTGCTTCTCTTTTTCTGAATATTTCTTGAAAATCTTTCACATCAACGAATGAAGATCTACCTTATTGTTCTTCTCACCTGTGTCTTTATCCATTATACGACTTATCATAATTTATTTAACTAGTCTAGTCTACTGCCAATGGATATTTAGATTGGTTCCTTGTCTATATAGCAATAAGATTTCCAAGTTGCTGTTGTGAGGATTTTTAAATGATACTGATACCAAAGTGGGTACCATTTCCATCTTGATAATGTTGACACTCACTTCCTGCTGTTTTAATGGCCAAGATGTTATCTCAGTAAGTAGCTATTTAGCTCCTCATACAGCCTTGTATTAAGAAACAATCAGATGACATTCAAGGTTCCCTCTGGCTCTGTCTCATTTGAACAAGAAATATTTACCGAGTGCCTAGCATGTGTCTGTCTGTGTCCTAATTATTGCAACTACAGTATTTAAAATGATAAAGCCCCTGCCCCTAAGGAGTTTGTATTCTAAGGGGACAAGACAGACAGTAAGCATATGAACAGTGGCCACAGACCGTGATAAGTGGGTTGAGAGGCTTCTACTGCAGGTAGGACACCAGAGAAGTCTCTCTGAGGAGGTGACAGGTGATCTGAGAGCTGCCCGAGGAGAAGACAACAGCCACACAAAGGTCTGGAAAGAACACAGCAAGCAGGAGACAGGGCCGAGGTCTGACCCACAGTTGACACATGCAAGGCGCAGAACGCCCTCCAGAAGCAAACAAGGGCCAGAGTGAGTGAAGGGAGGTGAGGCTGGCACGAGGCAAACCCGAGGAGGTTCCCGGGGGGTGTCAAGGCCCTGGTGAGGCTCCAGACATTATTCTAGTTGCAATGCGATGCTTTGTGTGAAGCGGGGAGAAACAGGAAATGATGCGTATCTTCACAGGCACGTTCTAGTGGTTCTGTGGACAGTGGGCTGTAGGCGGCAGAAGTGGGCGGGGCACCCAGGTAGGAGACTGTCCAGGAGACCTGAGGGTGGCTTGGCATCAGATTTTAAGGACAAAGACGATAAGAAATGGTCAGATTTAGAATAGGATTGGGAAGGAAAAGCAGGACAATTCCTAGGTTTTGGCCTAGAGTGTTTGGACAGTTATGTCAAGTCCTGAGAGAGAAACGACTCCAGAAGGAGCGTATTTGAAGGAGAAAATCCGTTGTTCTGAGTTGGGTGCGTTCAGTGTCGGATGCTACTGGGCGCGCGCAGTGAACATTCCAGGCAGTTCTGTGTTGGGTGGTGGGAAGTGGTGTCAGGGGGCATCATCACAGAGACGGTCAAGGTCACCCTGGGAAGGTGCCTGGAATGGAGGAATTGGCAGACCGCCAAGAAGGAAGGGCTTACAAGACGGAGAGGGACTCGGCGAGGCCTCCTGTAATCCCGGAGGAGGGGATTCGCACAGGAGGGGCTGGGCTGTGGCCCCACCGCTTCCAGGTTCTTACTCCATGTTTTTTGGTTTTTTTGCTCACATGACGATGACTCTTCTCTTAATCCATTTAGATCAACCTTATTTAGCTTAATGTCCTCTTCTGCTAGTTCCTCATTCCAGATGATTCCGTGAAGAATAACAGCCTGGTTCTTTGGATCAGATGACTTGTTCTTTTCTGATCAAGTCTTTTAAAAAGTGCTGTTGACATCTCAGTATTGGTTAATACAGGACTTGGAGCCTGGTGCCTGTGACACCTCTGAATGTCACCTGTTTTGCATGTCTTGCCACGATCATGCCCCCTTAAACCGAGTGACATCTGGCAAGTGAAGTCACTTCAGAAATGTAAGCTCTGGGTTTCTATGAGGATCATATCTAGAGGGTGTGATTAATTAACAGAGGACGTAATAGCAGTAATGGAGACTGACCGAACCTTCAGATTCACATTTTGTTAAAATTAAGTTTTGTTAAAATAAGGTCAATGGACCTAATTGACCTAACTGTGTCACTGTGGACTGTGTCCATTGTGTCAAATGTGGACTGACCAGATGATTAATTTTGGATGCTGAAACTGTTTGCTAAAACAATCACTGATCAATCATTAAATGCTTACTGAATGCTTGCTACTCATTAACAACGGGAGACTTGTTTTATGTAAGCTATTCTGTCTTAGGTTAGATATAGGATCTCCTCTGAGAGAATCCACACATTTGTTTGCGATGTATCCATGATCACCCTATTTAAACCTTTAATATCTTGACCTTTTTTTGTATTTCAGTCAAAAAACTAAGAAACTTACTAGTTCTTTCCATTAGCCTTTGTTTTTTTCAGTTTGAATTCTTCTCACTTATTTCTAGGAAATGTTCTGAGACTTATTTAGAAGCTAGTTACAGTTTTGTTGTTTTATTATTTTATGAAATTACTATTCAAGTTGACATTTCAAAAATACTGATATGTTTATTGATAAACACAGACATAAAAATTTTAATACATTTTAAAAGGACGTGTCATCTGGACCCCATGGACGTTCTGGCTACAGAGGGTGTCCACCCAGCTCGCACCACTCCCTGAGCCTGTTCCTCAATTCCTCCACCACGATAAGTGTTCCATTTCGACTTGCAGAGCGGGCCGCTGTCCATGGTATTAAATCCTGTGTCCTGGGAGCGTGATCCCAAGTCAGTCATCTCCCCGCTATCCAGGCAGCTGCAGGATCCCATCCCACAAGTACACACCCATCTCCCACCGGTGCATTCCTGGCAGATCATAGAGCTCCCTTGAGCTGAAGTCTCTTTCCTTCTGTGTTAGGACAGCGTGTCCCCAGATCCGTCATGCAGCACTCAGTCCCAGCAGGAGAGCTGAGGCGGGTTCTGCAAAGCAGAGGCCCTGCCTTTTCTTCCGGCAACATGCAGTGGGAGATCTCTAGCACTTACAAGGCCATTTTTGCAGGTTCAGAAGGTTTAACAGAGTCTGGGGGCCAAAGGCTTCAGGGAACATCCAGCCCAGATGTCAGGTCTGCGACCACATAACTTGTGGTCCTGTGGGTTCCAGGCAGGTTTCACAGATAGGCATCTTGCATCCATGAACCTCCCGAACCATTGTTCAAAATCCACGTGCCAGCCTCATTAGATGCTGCTCAAGGATACCAATGACTTCGTGAAGTTAAGAGCCATTGAGTCCAGGAAGTCCAAACGTGCAATCCTGACATGGTCAAAGTGCCCTTTTGAACTGGGCAAGGGAAGACAGGGGTTTCCTCTAATTACACAAATGAGATCAGTTTGAAAATGAACACAGTTTGGAATGGGGGTCATAAAGCTTCTGTGACTATTTTGACTCATCTAGGAGAGGACATGTGAGAAATAAGTCGTTTGATCAGAATTTCATCACATAGATTATTGGCCACTTGGGAAAGGACCGAAAGAATCAAGTGCTGTCATATTTGAAATCTTGGTCTAATGATATTTATAATGGTGCATAAAATAAAATACTCTTAGGAGAAAAACTTCTTAATCACATGATTGAAAGTTGTCAATGAACAGTGCCTTAAATAGGAAGCTTTAAATCTCTATATAACACAGTAATACGAGCGTGGGATTGAAACTGTCCAGGTTCAAATCCCAGCTTTGGGACTTCCCTGGTGGCTCAGTGGTTAGGAATCCGCCTGCCAATGCAGGAGACACGGGTTCGAGCCCTGGTCTGGGAGGATCCCACATGCCGCGGAGCGGCTGGGCCCACGTGCCACAACTACTGAGCCTGTGAGCCACAACTAATGAAGCCCGCACGCCTAGAGCCCGTGCCCCGCAATGAGAAGCCACCGCAATGAGAAGCCCGCGCACCGCCAACGAAGACCCAATGCAGTCAAAAAAAAAATATATATATATATATATAATAAATCAACAAATAAATAAATCTTAAAAAAAAAATCCCAGCTTTGCCACTCAGTACGGTGTGACGTTAAACTTAATTCCAATTTGGCTAATAGGCACAATCATCTATGCCCAGGGGAGTGAAGTTGACATGGTGAGATAAGAACACAAAACCTCAACAGCCATAAAAAAGAATGAAATTCTGCCATTTGCAGCAACATGGAAGGACCTAGACATGATTGTGCTTAGTGAACTAAGTCAGACAGAGAAAGACAAATACTGCATGAGATCATTTACATGTGGAATCTAAAAAATAATACAAACAAATGTATATGGAAAATAGGAACAGACTCACACATATAGAAAACAAATTAGTGGTTACCAAAGGGGGGAGGGAAGGGAGAGCGAAAAAAACAAGTCATCTGATCCAAAGAACCAGGCTGTTATTCTTCACAGAATCATCTGGAATGAGGAACTAGCAGAAGAGGACATTAAGCTAAATAAGGTTGATCTAAATGAATTAAGAGAATTAAGAGAAGAGTCATCATATCATGTGAGCAAAAAAACCAAAAAACATGTGTATAAAATAGATAAGCAACAAGGATATATTGTGTAGCGCAGGGAATTATAGTCATTATCTTGTAATAACTTTTAATGGAGTATAATCTGTAAAGATACTGAATTACTCTGCTGTACACCTAAAACTAATATAATATTGTAAATCAATTATACTTCAATTTTTAAAAAACACCTCAACAGAAGGAAAAAAAGAAACTTAATTCCTTTGTGCCCTAATGTTCTTATCTTAACCACAGCAGATAATGATGGTGATGTTGGTGATGATTATGACAGCACCGGTAATAATACCTGGCACAAAGGATACTGTGGAAATTAAATGGGCTAATACACAAAGCTGGGGAAGTGAGCCAGGGACCCCCCTCAGGGTCTGTCCGTTTTGAGCTGTTCCACAGCCAAGCACACACAGGAGGCTGGAGTCTGCTCTTAGCGTGGCCACTACCTACGCAGGTGACTTTAATTGTGTTTCTTATACTCTCCATGCCATACCTTTGTTATTAGTTAGTATAATTAATCATATAATTTTAAGATAGTCTAATAAATGGATGTCATTTTATCATATGTAAGGTTAAATCAATTCACAATCTCTTGAGCAATGTAGCGCCGAGTCACCCTTCTCTTTCATTGAATCGCCTTAGTATTTTTATAAACTGCATCGAACAATGCAATGTTTAAATGACTATAACACTAATAGTGACTGACATAACATTAATCCAGTATTGACCAATTAAAATATGTGTGTTTTTAAAAGCGGTTAAGTCACTGAAAATAATCAGTGGCTCCCAAATACTCTAGAGCTGGGGAAAAGAAATAGGACTTAGGAAAAGAGATAAGCGCTCTTTCAAAGGGCTACACATATAAATCACCTCCTAAGAGCTACGTTTCTACCATCTGCACCCTGGAACAAACTTTATTTTTCCAATTGCTTGATTGAGAAGATATCTCAAAGATGTTCATATTATTGAAAGTATCTATAGCAGCCTTATTCTGTGAGGTTTGAGTCTTAGTCTAATGGGTGTAAGAAAAAATTAAACCTTCAATAGGTTTAGTGGAATCCAATAAATCACTTCTTCACCCGAAACACTGGTGAATGTTGGCTTTTTAACATTGGCTTTTTTTTTTTTTTTTTTGCGATACGCGGACCTCTCACTGCTGCGGCCTCTCTGGTTGCGCAGCACAGGCTCCGGACGCGCAGGCCCAGCGGCCATGGCTCACGGGCCCCGCCGCTCCGCGGCACGTGGGATCCTCCCGGACCGAGGCACGAACCCGCGTCCCCTGCATCGGCAGGCGGACCCCCAACCACCGCGCCACCAGGGAAGCCCCAACATTGGCTTTTTAACATTATTAAAAAGTTTACCATCATATGGAGAGAATTGTATCCCAAATTTAGGATAATTCTTTCAAGTTAAACAAAAGTGGTTTATTAATAAAACATAGGGGCTTCCCTGGTGGCGCGGTGGTTGAGAGTTCGCCTGCCGATGCAGGGGACACGGATTCGTGCCCCGGTCCGGGAAGATCCCACGTGCCGCAGAGCGGCTGGGCCCGTGAGCTATGGCCGCTGAGGCTGCGTGTCTGGAGCCTGTGCTCCGCAACCAGAGAGGCCACAACAGTGAGAGGCCCGCGTACCGCAAATAAAATTTAAAAATTACAATAAAAAAATTAAAATAAAGTAAAACATAAATATATACAGTGGAATATTACTCAGCCATAAAAAAGAATGAAATAATGCCATTTGCAGCAACATAGATGGACCTAGAGATTATCACACTAACTGAAGTAAGTCATACAGAGAGAGACAAATATGAAACGATATCACTTATATGTGGAATCTAAAAAAATGATACAAATAAACTTATTTACTAAACAGAAACAGACTCACAGACATAGGAAACAACCTTATGGTTACCAAAGGGGGACAGGAGGAGGGACAAATTAGGAGTTTGGGATTCACACAAACACTACTGTATATAAAACAGATAAACAACAAGGACCTACTGTATAGCACAGGGAAATATAGTCAACATCTTGCAATAACCTGTAATGGAAAAGAATCTGAAAAAGAATAGATATATGTGTGTGTGTGTGTGTGTGTGTGTGTGTGTGTATGTACACACATATATATGTATAAGTATATACATAACTGAATCACTGTGCTGTACACCTGAAACGAACACAACACTGTAAATCAACTAGACTTCAATAAAAATAAATAAATAAATAATAAACAAACTTTGCAGGCGAAGCCAAATCCCAATAATTGTAAGGGATTTGAGCCGTGAAGATAACGCCCCTATATTGTGTTGGTTTCTTGCCCCTCAGTTCATCTGTACCTGATCCTTCCTTTCTCCTTCATAGATTTTTTTTCACAAGCCAGAGCTGACAGCAGCAGCAGTATCATCTTAATTTCAGGACAAGTTCTGAAATTAAGTGTAATAATTTTATTAAGTGAATGGCATGATTGTAATAATTTTACAATAATTTTATTAAGTGAATGACATGATTAGTCTTGACATTCAAGAGTTTGTGCTTTTAGTGAGGAGCTAATATTTTCTAGCGTGTTAAGGAACGTTCGCCTCACTGGCAGCCTCCAATAAAGCTTCTCCCAAGTTGCTACAGAGCGTAAAACTTATTAACGACACCAAAAATAAAGACCAGCCGTCAAATTAATACCAAAATCTGGAGACAAAGGACAATAAGCAAAAATAAACGTCATGAAACACCCTCAAAAAATGAAACTACCAGAAAAAGTAAGTGGACTTGGCGGAGCCTTTATAAATCCCAACACACGTCTCCTGGCATTAAGAAACAGGGGTGGCACAGACCAGAAATTTGGACAGGCATCCCTGTCCCTTCAGTGCTGAGCAGTGGTTTACCCTGAATGCCTGCTCTGGCCACTGCTTCCACCCATTAACCCTCCCTGTCTTCTCTATTCAGGTACAGCAGATCCAGACTTAAAGGTCTAGAGAAGAAATGGGGTAAACAGTGGGGCAGAACATGGACGAGTGAGGTGTTACAAATGGACAGGAGTCGCCTTCAAAGGGAGCTTAGGAGGGCGGCACCAGGCTCTGAAGTAACTCGTGGACAAGCAACCTGGAACTCCGAACCATCAAAATCTTCACACACTCAGGGTATGAAAGACACAGAAATCAGGCCTTGAAAATGGTGCATCTCAGCAAATCTCAGAGGGAACAACTAAGATCAATTCAGAACCAGAATAGCAGCTATGGGGATAAACCAAGAAGGAGACGTGACCACACCTGGTAATGGTAATGGAGAGCAGGGCCCCCAAAGCAGTCACATCCACTGGCCGAGTGCGTCTCAACTTGTTTAAGGAGAAAAAGTGTATGATGAGACTGAGGCTTTGGCACTGCTCTGCAGTATCAGACTCACACAGTCTAGAAAATCAATCCCTTATAAATGGGTCATCAAAGACCACCAGGCGTGTAAAGAAAAGGGGTGACCTGGGAGAGAAGGATCGATAAACACTGACACAGGAAAAAGGCTGAGATAACTCAGGGAATAGAAAAAAAATTAACTAATATGCCAAGACATTCAAGAAGATGTTACGTTCACAGAATGAATTAGTGTGCTAGTAGGCGCAACAACCAGAGAAGGAAAAGGCTGTCAGACATTAAAATATGCCAATAACTCTTTAAAAGTGTAGGAGCGTTGCAAAATAAAGTCAAGGAGGTGTCTCAGAGTGAAACAGAAAACAAAAGAATAAGAAGGAAGGGAAAGAAAATGGAAAAACAAAGGTAGAATCTCTGTCCTCCGGTGTCTGACTGTTGGGGACCTCAAAAGAGGTAACAGAGGTGAAGGAATTGCCAAGAAATAATGGAAAAGACCTACCCAGCACATCTGAAGAGCAAAATTGTTCAGGTTGAAAAGATCCCCTCAAGGGCAAGTAAGATGAATTTTTCAAGATTCATCCTTAGACACATCCTGAGAATTCTGAGACTAGAAGGAGAAAATGGCAGCTTCCAAAGAGAAAACTGAGCACAGGTGACCAAGAAAGGGCCTGGCACTGACAATTTCATCAGCACACACTGGGCTGGTCTGAGCCTACCCTGCACCGGGCTAAATTATCAGTCACAGGTAAGGCTAAATAAAGACAATTCTGAGCGTGGAATAACTCAGAAACTGTAGTCTTTTTTATATAACTTCTTGAAGACGTTATAAAGGGCTGTTATTCAGGAATAAAAGGTACAGTGCCATGCATAGTATAAATAAGATGCTGGATGCATTGGACTCTGTGTTAGAGGCCTGCATTTCTCTTGTCAGTGAGAAAGAAAAAAGCAACCAGAAATTCACGGGAAAAAATTAAACTTCTAAAATGGCAGAATTTTAAGCACTTGATGGAAACATTTTTCTTGGAGGGGGAATTGGGGAGATGTTGCCACTTTGGACATTGTCTTTGCGTAACACAGCTGTGCCAACACGAGCCTGCAGAGAAAGGCCTCCATCTCCATAGATTATTCGTCCTGATGTGATCCTGCAGCAGGTGACAGCCTGGAAGCTGGAATCCAACCTTTTAGATTCAAACCCATCTCTACCCTTCATTATTTGAGAGACCTTCAGAAAGTTAATAAAAGTCTGTTTTGTTGCTTGACACTCAAAATTTTACTTCAGATACACAGTTTTAACATTTTTAAGACACTTTTTTTTTAAGGCAAGGATTTAGCCACAGTCTTTTTTTAAATTCCTTATTGTAATTTTTTTTAATTACAGGATTTAATTTTCTCTCTCCCTCTTTTATCGTCTTTTATATTTTCCAGACTTTTGCCCATTTTTTCCGCACTGGATTCTCTAGGACTAAAATAATTTATGAAATACTGTACTTAATGACACCTAAATATTAGTTTTGAAAGGATATTGAGTAGAAATGTATATGCCATTCTATGTTATTTGACAAATAAGTTTAATAATGACAAGGAGAAAATTAAGTAGTGTATGTCATATGGGGCAAAATACTAAGGCATCAGATGAAGTCTGTCAAGGTCCCAAGGAACTCAACTCTCTTTCTTATGATTTAAACTCTTTCAGAACAAAGGGGAAAACAAAACTTTCTGAAATATTTCTTCTGGACAAAGAGGCAATACCAGCATCTGGACAGAAAAGAATCTATAAAACAATCTCATTGCCGTTAATGGAATATGCCGTTAATCTTGCATGCCACTAACGGAATATGGCAAGAAAAGAAATAAAAGGCTAAAAACACGGGAAAGGAGAACAAAACTGTCACGTCTGTACGTATGGGTGACTGTCTAAGCATCTGGAGAAGGCAAAACTTTATTAAAACTGAGAGTTCAATAACGTAGTTCAATTTATCACTTACACGTAGAATCTAAAAAATAAAACCAACCAATGTATATAACAAAACAGAAACAGACTCGCGGATATAGAGAACAAACCAGTCGTTACCAGTGGGGAGAGGGAAGGGGGGAGGGGCAAGATAGGGGTAGATGATTAGGAGATACCAACTACTATGTATAAAATCCAAGGATACATTGTACAGCACAGGGAAATAGAGCCATTATTTTGTAATAACTTTAAATGAGTACAATCTTGAATGTTCAACAAAAATGTTGAATCAGGGCTTCCCTGGTGGCGCAGTGGTTGAGAGTCCGCCTGCCGATGCAAGGGACGCGGGTTGGTGCCCCGGTCCGGGAGGATCCCACGTGCCGCGGAGCGGCTGGGCCCGTGAGCCATGGCCGCTGAGCCTGCGCGTCCGGAGCCTGTGCTCCGCAACGGGAGAGGCCACAACACTGAGAGGCCCACGCACCACAAAAAACAAAAAACAAACAAATGAAAAAAGATGTGGCACATATATACAATGAAATATTACTCGGCCATAAAAAGAAACGAAATTGAGCTATTTGTAATGAGGTGGATAGATCTAGAATCTGTCATACAGAGTGAAGTATGTCAGAAAGAGAAAGACAAATACCATATGCTAACACGCCCAAGCCCCGCAAAAAAAAAAAAAAAAGTGGGCTGTTCCTCTTTTAGGAGTCTTTCCTACAGAAATAACTAAATGTCACTGTCCTCATATGAAAGGGTGCTCATTACTGTATCATATAATAGTAAGAAACTTGGAAATTATCCAAGTGCCCATCCAAATTACACTGGAACAATTAATTATGATACATGCACTCTGTGGTCTTCCATTCATCCACTGGAAAGAATAATATCTGTGAAGTGCATTGAAAAATACTGAATGACATATCTAAGCCTTTGCTAACAGGCAAGTACAGCAAGAGACATACTTAGGAGTAAAAAAATCACATTACAAAACAGTATGTGTGCCTGGTCACATTTTTTTAAACACTTGATGTGTGAACATAAATATCTCTACGCGCATTGATGTATAGTGATGTCCATACGTGAACTTAGAAGAACCCACCCCAAACTCCGGGGAGGAGAGAGAGTGATGGGCAGAAGGGGATCCTCAAGGTTTCACTAAACACATTGTGTATTGTGTGATTTCATTAATTGAGTGAATATTTTGTCATTTTTTAAATGATAAAACAGGAAATTTTCAATTATTCAGTAATTTTAAAATAGTTTTCTGTGTACAAATATAATCAATTGCTATTCATCAGAGCGTTTGTCACTTAGTAACTTTTGCCTCAGCTGACAAACAACTCACCAACTTCAACAGATAAAATCCCCCGCATCCATAGTTGATACAATAAAGCCAGCAGAGGATAATTCTGATTTTCCAAAATACGCCTTTTATTACAAAAACACACAGACGAGACCATCCGCTGGCCCTTTTCCCATCATGGCTCTATTGCGCCCCCTTGAGTTCATTCTGAAGAAATCTCTAGAGATACGCAAGCAACTTACTGAAACAGCTCTATTACTGATGACCCGGATGTTTCTAAAACCCGAAAGCCAACATTAATCGCTGAAAAAACTTTCTATCAAAAATACTTATCGGAAAGTCAGGAAAGGTTGTTCAAATAATATTAACATTACTTAATTGAGAAGTTTATTTTGTGAAGGAAAAGGGTCAGGGCAATCACGACACAAAGCAGCTCATAAGACTCCCGGCGGTCGGGCCCTTTGGCTGCCACTCCAGCCTTGCTTCTTGTTGAGATCTCTGTGCTCACCTGGCCTCTGACGAGCAAGCACACCCCTGGCTCGTCCTGAGTCGGGATCCTCTCGCCCCCATTACAGCCAGAGAACCCGGTTCCACGTGGGTGCTGACAACAGCACCACTGGTCTTTACAGTGATGTTCTGCCATCTCAACTGAGCACCCCTTACAAAGTTGGTAAGTGGAGTGTCCCCTGGGTCCCCCCACAAAAGGTGGAAGCCTCCATCAGTGCCTTTGTCTATGGGGTCAGTGCCATCAGCGTGGGAAGGCCAAGTGGAAGCCTCTGAAAGCTTCCCCCAGTTTGGAAAAATAAGGAAAATCAAAGATGACTCAGGAAGTCCTTGCTTTGCGTCTTATGCTAATGCACATTTTAGTTAAACACACCGGCCCCCAAGGTATTCATCAGGGTTCTTCAGAGAAACAGAGCCAGTAGGATGTGAACATATATGTGTGTGTTTGTGTACAGATGGAGAGACAGAAGGATAAAGACAGAGAGGGA
>NW_006775077.1:607595-624153 GCF_000442215.2 Lipotes vexillifer
GACATGTGCTTTATTTTAAGGACCTGGTCATGTGATCATGGGGGCTGGCAAATCCAAACTCTTCAGGGCAGGCTGGAGAGTCAGGGAAGAGCAGACATTGCAGCTCAAGTCCTGCAGCAGAATCCCTTCTTCTCCAGGAGCCTCAGTCTTTGCCCTTGAGGCCTTCAACTGATTGGATGAGGCCCACCCTCACTGTGGAGGGCAATCTGCTTTACTCAAAGTCAACTGGTGGAAAAGTTAATCTCAAATAAAAAATATCTTCACAACCATGTATAGATTGGTGTTGGACCAAATATCTGGGTACCAGGGCCTAGCCAACCTGACACATAAAATTAACCATCAACCCCAAGAACCCAGTTCAATTTTCAGTTACCACAGATGATAGACTGTGAGTAATTATATGAAGTGCAAACATTGCTACTGCTCTTCAGTCCACAAACTGCCACATAAATAAGATGTGCGTCATAGCCAGTGACCAATCATGTCACTTCTTTCCAACCGTGTTCATGATTGGTCACCATACATCTGTTATTAAGTTCATGCACAGACAGCAAAGGGGGCAGCAAAAGCATTTGTCAAAATTCAGCATCCCTTAACGATTAAAAAAAAAAAAAAAACTCGACAAACTAGGAATAGAAGAGAACCTTCCTCAACCTGATACAGGACATCAAAGAAAAACCCACAGCAAACATCATGGGCAGCAGTGACAGACTGACACCCTTTCCTCTAAGCTCAGGAACAAGGTAAGGATTCCGCTCTCACCACTACTCTTCAACATTGAAGGCAGGGCAGCTAGGCAAGAAAAAAATACTAAAATCCTTCATATTGAAAAGGATGCGGACAGATATTTCTCCAGAGAAGATGTACAAATGGCCAATAAGCACATAAAAAGAGGCTCAACATCATTTGCCAGCAGAGAAAGCAAATGGAAACCACAAACACTTACCACTTCACACCCACTATGTTAGCTAAAATCAAAAAGACACACAGTAACAAGTGTTGGCCAGGATGTGGAGGAATCCGAATACATGAGGATACATCACAGGTGGGAAAGTAAGAAGGTGCAGCTGCTTTGGATAACATTCCAGTATCCTCTCAAATGGTTGAACACCGTGTCTCCATATGACCCAGTAATTCCACACCTAGACGCATATCCAATTAAAATAAAAGCCTACATTCACACCAAAACTTGTACACAAATGTTTATAATAGCATTATTCATAGCCAAAAAGTGGAAAAATCCAGTGTCCATCAAGGAATGAGTGGATAAACAAAATGTGGTCTGTCTAAATAGTGGAATATTATTCAGCCATAAAAACAACAAAGTACTGCTATGTGCTGCAAAACTGAAGATCCTTGCAAACGTTATGCTAAGTGAAAGAAGCCAAATACAAAAAAAGCACACATTGTAGGTGAAATGTCAAGAATATGAAAATCATAAAGACAGAAAGTAAATTAGAGGCTGCCTAGGGCTGAGGGCAGGGGTCTGGGGAGAAGTGAGGAGTGACTACTAACAGGAATATGGTTTCTTTTCAGCGCACTGAAAATATCCTCCAGTTAGATTGCGGTGATGCTTGCACAACTCTATCAATATGCTAGAAAGCATTGAACTACCGTATACTTTTTTTTCTTTTTGGATTCGTTGGGTCTTTGTTGCTGTGCACAGGCTTTCTCTAGTTGCGGTGAGTGGGGGCTACTCTTCATTGCGGTGTCTGTGTAAGGGCTCTAAGCCTGTGCGCCACAACTACTGAGCCCACGTGCCACAACTACTGAAGCCCGCGCGCGTAGAGCCCGTGCTCCGCAACAAGAGAAGCCACCACAATAAGAAGCCCGTGCACCGCAATGAAGAGGAGCCCTTGATCGCCGCAACTAGAGAAAGCCCGGGCGCAGCAACGAAGACCCAACGCAGCCAAAAATAAATAAATTAATTAATTTTAAAAAATCATTTTTTATTAAT
Organism: Lipotes vexillifer; assembly: GCF_000442215.2. Classification (NCBI taxonomy): domain Eukaryota; kingdom Metazoa; phylum Chordata; class Mammalia; order Artiodactyla; family Lipotidae; genus Lipotes; species Lipotes vexillifer. Next base: position 609,553 of record NW_006775077.1, read on the forward strand.
TCCAACTACAAATAGGCTGGAATAAGGTGACATATAAAATGTAATTGCCTTGTAAACTGTTAAAGTGCCTTCTACATGACAGTTCTAATGTAGGTGACAGCATACCAAATGGTCCCGGTCCATGTTTTCAGTCATTGGACTCAACTTCCATGAGACCCTCTGACCAATCTTAGAAATTACACCGTGATTTAGACCCCAGATCACCACTTTTTCAGGGAATCATTCTCTAGCAGAATAAAGCCAAAGCAGTGAGTTCAGCTGAACACAATGTCATCTTGAATGTATTTTTCATAAATAACAGATTTTCTGCAATTCTACTTACTAAAGCCCTAAGCTTCTCCTCGATGCCTTTCAGATTTGACTAACACAGAATCTTTGCTATAAGTAGTTCAAAATCCTCCCTGAACAAGGACCTTTGGTCGATAGCATCATCCTGAAAATAATTGTTGGTGATTGAAAGAGAGTTTGCCAAAGGATGCGAAATTGCAAAGCACAGCGCAGTGCTTCTCAGCCCAAACTTGGGTGGGACCAGAGTCCCCTGGAGGGCTGGTCCCATCCCCCGGGGTCCTGATTCAGCAGCTTGGAGGCTGGGCCCAAGGTTTCTACAGTGTTTCCAGGCAGGCGAGACTGATGCTGCCAGGCCAGGACCACAGTTAGAGGTCCACTCTCCAGTGGACTATTTCATCTCCTTACTTTTTGAAGAGTTTGTCTCTTGTCACCGCTTTCTACTGGACTCTGCCTGGCTACAGCTTACACAGTTGAGTCGGTTTGCTAAACCTAGCTATCACAAAATCTTCTTAAGAAGGACTACTGACCTGTTAATGATTAATTCTGAGTTGTGAGACTCTATGACTTTAAGATGTCCCCAAGTGTAATGTTTTCAAAGCAACATTTCCATCGTCGCACGGGGATAGGTCAAAATGTATAAGGTAACTCATTTTCTTTAAATGTTCAGGGCCTTTTAAATGATATTCCCAATATCAAACCCATCTGACCCCCTCACTCCAGTTCATCCGGCGTCCCAGAGCCATTTGCTGCTGCTGGGTGACAGGTGAATCCAGACCCTGCCGTCCATCTTTCTGCTGTGCTTGCAACACGCCTTCTCATTAAAGAACTAAAACTTCCCCAATAGCTTCCAGAAAAAAAACTGCCAAACTGAACAGGAATTTCCTGGTTTTTCTCTTCAAAGGTGGGCATGTGAATACCCTGAGGATATTTCTACCTCTGACAAATTAAGATTTGTTTCTTCAGACTTTGCCCATGATTAATTTTTGTCTAAAATGAATAAATCTGTGGTGCTGGTCTCACACATCAGTAATAGCAGAGGCGCGCGCAGAATTCCCAGCCCAGAGGAAGCGCTCAACAGCACGGACCCCGTCAGGAAGGCTGATAATCCCCCTTCACAACCGGGTCCAGTAAAACCATCCCGTTTGGCCTGAGCGATTACACAGACTGAAATTTCATCTAAGGTTCTGTCATGGATGGTTCTCAGTCAGTTTTCACAATTGATGCAGCCAGTGTGAATCAGGTGAAAATACGATGTGAATAACATTTTCAAAGAAATTCAGTTCCATTACTTCCAAATATGCCTCTAACCTTCTTTTCTTGCTTTCAGTTTTACCCCTTTTCGAAAATATCTAATGGCTCCCCTGAGGTAAGAGGAATTTTCCTAAAAGATAATTTTTGTGAAAGAAAATATAAAACCTTCTTTGCATTTAATCCTCTTATCCTCAGGGTGAAGTTCAAAGTCCCCAAGGAGGCTCCCAAATCTGTTTATCTTCATCCCATCACTCAACTGGTCTCCATCAGCTTATACCCCAGGACAGCACCCCCCAACACACACACAGACACACACACACAGATACAGAGACACACACACAGACACACACACACCAAGACACACACAGACACACACACAGACACACACACAGACACACACACACATAGACATACCCACAGACACATACTCAGAGACACACACAGACACACACAGACACACACACATATAGACACACAGAGACTCAGACACACACACAGAGACACACTCACACACAGACTCACAACCACACACACACCACACACAGAAACACACACTCAGACACACACAGAGACACACACAGAGACAGACACACAGACATAGACACACACAGACACACACATACACACTGAGACATACACAGAGACACAGACACATACACATAGACACACACACAGACTCACACACAGAGACACACACAGAGACACAACCACACAGACACACACACACAGACACACACACACAGACACACCAGCACCCGAGCAACAGCCCACGTGCCCCTGCCCCAGCTGCTGCAGCTCAGCACGTGTCTGGCTCCCAGGGCGTGTGCAGACGGTATCCTCACCCTGTGCATTGCTGGTCACCCTTCAAGTCTCAGTTTCTAGAACTCAACCCCAGGACACACTGTCAGCCTGGGTCCTGGTGCCTACATCAGACTCTCGGTGCCACCAGAGACAGAAGTTGTTTCCCTTCTTAAGGGGCCCAGCCGGTCTGAAAATTAAACTGACAAAGACACATGAACAGGAGAAAACATTAACCTTTAGGATAAGTTTATCACTTTGCTGTACACCTGAAACTAACACAACATTGTAAATCAACTATCCTCCAATAAAAATATTTTAAAAAATAATACAGAAAGAAATAAAGAAAGAAAAACAAACCATAAGTTCTACGTGCCAGGGGAGCCTCATAAGGAAGTAAGGACCTGAAGAACCAGCCGGACCCGAGGGCTGTGTGTCAGGTGCGACGGCGGGTCGACGGCGTGCAGGGCCAGGGCAGGTGAGGGCTGTGAGGAGGGGCTGCCCGGGGAGCTCGGCAAGGCCTGTGGGCTGGGGATCTGCTCACTCATGTCCTCCGGGCGTCGGGAGGCCCGTACCTCTCCCGGGAGCCTGTTAGGGCCGGTTGCAGGGAAAAAGGGTGGGCGCAGGAGGGGCCCGGGGAGGCCTTCCTGCTTCTGCCATTTCTGCAAGTCTTTCCGCCTGAAGTATTCAGGATGGCGAGGGGCGTTGCCGTGTTGGCGTGCTGAACACTGAACCCCATCACTGTCTCCAGTTTCCTATCACAGAGCCGGTCACCCCAGATTCCCTGCATATTTGTTGGGCTAAATGCACCTCTGGGCCTGGAGGGAATCACTCAGCGCTGTGTCTTCAGCCCTGACAGGGTGTCTGGCACTCGTGCAACAGACGCTGAATGAAACAAGGAAGGAAGGGAATTCAAGTCCATGAAGAACCTTTCAGTGTCAACAGAATCCCACGAAGATCCCACTAGGCCTATTTTAATTATCGTGCTGAGTTCTCCTGAATATCCTTCTAAAAAAAGGTTGCTTGTTTGGAAAACCTATACACTCCTCAGCATCCAAGAAGGGGGAGAGAAAACTTCAGCCCTCTCTGAGTTAAGTTTTGCACACTTTCTGAAATTTCTAAAGTAGCAGGATCCCTAACGAGACCATTCCGAGACGTGGCAGGCCACCTGGAAGCCGATCTTCGCTCTATGGGCAGTGCCTCCTGGCCTCTTGCGTCCGGGCGCACACTAAATTTTGACCCCTTTCTAAGGCACCTGGGAGAAGACCCCACGGCTCTCAGCTGGAGGGAAGTCACCTGTGGCCCTGGGCAGTGCCCTGGGGCCAGACAACCTGAGTGTTTAAATTATTACTCGTGCACAGGCTGTGTGGTTGAGGGCTCTTCTCTGGGAAAACCTTCAGTGGCTCATATTAACATTGAAACGGTGGCGTCAGTAACCACTGGCTTGAGGGAAGGAAATCACAGGTCTCCAGGGTCCCCCGACGTCACTTACTACGCAAAGCCGACAGCTGGGGGAAAGGTGGGTACGTTCGCTGGAAGGGAAGCAAGAAATCAAGAAATAGATCCCTTCCGTTTTTCCATTTGTTTCTCTTTTTTTCATTCAGAGTTATTGGAAATAATTACTTACAGTAAAATTCAACTTTTAAAAAAAGTTTTATTGGCGTATGGATGAAAAATTCACCCTTTTTAAGTGTCCAGTTCTATGAGCTTTGACCGAAGAGATACAGTCATGAAACCACTACCACATTTAAGAGAGAGACAATTTCCATCACCCCAAACGTCCCCTTCTACCCCCATGCAGTCGACCACTCCCAGCACGCCCAGCTCTTGGCCCGCACTAATCTGATTCCAATCGTATAGTTTGGTCTTTCCAAAAGGTCACATAAATGGAATCACACAATACAGAGCCTTTGAGTCGAGCTTCTTTCACTTCACACAATGATTCTGAGGTTCACCCATGTGGTTGCACATATCAGGAGTCGGTTCCTTTTCCTGCAGAGCCGTGTTTTGTTGTGTAAATGAACCTCACTTCATCTCTTCACAGGCTCATGGACAGTTGGGATATTCCAGTCTGGGCCTATGTGGATAAAGCTGCTAAGGACATGGATCTGTGGGTCTTTGTGTGGACATGTTTCCACTCATCCTAGGTAAATACCCGGGATTTGTCTTGATGGTTGAGTGGTAAGCATATGTTTAACTTTGTAAGAAGCTGCCCAGCTATGTCCCGGAGTGGCTGCTCACCAGCACATGCGAGGGATCCTGTGGTTCCCCATCCTTGTCAACAATCTTGTCAGGGTTTGTTAATAAATTTTTAAGACATTCTCATTGACGTGCAGTGTTATATTCACTTGGCTTTAACTTTAATTTCTCCAATAACTAAAGACTTTGAGCCTCCTTTCATGTGCTTCTTTGTCATCATAGTTTGTCTTGATCAAGTGTCCAAATCTTTCCCCCTGCCCTGTTTTCATATTTTTGAGCTGTGGGCATTCATTCTGATTACTAGGCTGTTTTTTTGTTTGTTTGTTTTCATAAATTTATTTATTTATTTATTTTTGGCTGTGTTGGGTCTTCGTTGCTGCACGTGGGCTTTCTCTAGTTGTGGCGAGCAGGGGCTACTCTTCATTGCAGTGTGCAGGCTTCTCATTGTGGTGGCTTCTCTAGTTGAGGAGCACGGGCTTTTGGCGCTCGGGCTTCAGTAGTTGTGGCACGTGGACTCAGTAGCTGTGGTGCACAGGCTTAGTTGCTCCACGGCATGTGGGATCTTCCCAGACCAGGGCTCGAACCCGTGTCCCCTGCATTGGCAGGCAGGTTCTTAACCACTGCGCCACCACGAAAGTCCTTGAAGATCATTAACTTTTGATGACATTTATTCAAGTTATCAATTCTTTTCTTTTATAGTTTGTGTTTATTGCATCTTATCTAGGAATGACTCCCTTGTCAAAGGGTCACAAAGAATTTCTCTTATGTTTTCTTTCAGAACTTTTTCTTAGTCTTAGGTTTTACATTAAGGTTTATGGTCCACCTCAACTTAATTTTTGTATATATATGTGCAAGATATAGGCTGGGGTTTATTTTTCATATAGAGATGCCCAATTGAGCCAGCACCATTTGTTGAAGTCTATCTCCTCTATATTGAATTAGCTTGGTACTTTGCCAAAAATCAATTAACCATATATGGTCTTTTTCTGAACTCTTTTCTGTTCCACTGATCTGTATGACTACCCTTCACCAATGTCACCATGTCTTAGTTACTGTCTTGAGACCAGGCATTACTATCACAAAAGTCCCCCTATCCTTATGTGTTTGAAAGCCAGCATTCACAGATCTTCTTACAGAGATCGGTCTAGAGGAAAGTACAACAGGGCTACAAACAGGACCTCACCACTGTTACCTGGAGACAGCTCAGAGGAAGGGGTCATGGGGGAGGCTAAAATGGCAGGCATGTGACCGGAAGGCTCTCCAGTCCAACACGGGGGTCTGGCGGTGGGGCTGGTGCCCTCTGGGAAGAATGGCCAAGTGTGTCTTTCATGTAAACTAGAGAGCTTTGGCCCTGAGAGTCCGGCAGGGAGCACTGCTGTGGTTTGGGCAGGTGTCAGAGCGGCATCGTACAGACCACCACACCGTGGTCATGACAGAGGCGTGGCCGTCCACGCCAGAGCCATCGCTGGGCAGATCACACAGCTTCCAACTTTGGCAGAAGCCTTTGGAAGTATAACTAACCTCCTCTGGACCGTGGAGCACGTGGGCGTCAGATTTAACAGTCAAATGAAGCTTCAGGGGCACAAACACCTTGACGTTCTGATCACTGAAGTCGCTGGGGCTCAAGAAACTGCTTTTTTCATGTGGCCCTTTTTGTACCAGACTCTAAAGAAACGGTAGATCAAACCATTTAAAAGTGTAATTTTTTTCATTCAAAAATGGTAGAATATTGGCAATTTCATATGTTTCGAATTCATAGGTTATATCAGTTTCGTTAATACACTTTCAAAGGATCTGTTCTGCCATAAATCCACACCAACTTATCATACATGCTTCCTGCCTTGGAAGAATTCTCTCTTTTCTCCTGATTTTGCTGTCTGTTTTCTTCCCACCAGTTTAAGAAGCCTATCTGATATTTCAGAAACTTTGTACAATGAATTTTAAAACCAAGCCTCTCCAGATTCCCTCTGTGTTCACAGCATCATTTATTCTGGTCAGATCCTGTCTTGCTCCCGGGCTTACGGTCCTGTTCTGTACATAGACTTGGGTGATATTATTCCTTTTGATATCTTTGTCGAAAAATTTCAAAAAACACTACAATCAGTCCCTAAGAAGGACATTTTTTTTTTTCTCTTTCTGTAACCCCTTTGAGAACTCCGACCAGGAGTTAAGAGGGAACTAAGATTTATTCGAATTTATTTACTTTCCTTCCTGACCGCAGATGGCTGTGGTGAGCTTTAAGCTAATGAGCTGGAGCTAATAAGCAAAAGGAAGGAAAACTGCTCCAAGGGGACACAGCTAATTCACAAGCTGCATAAGAAGCCGATGGGACCTAAATGAACTTGGAGATTTCACTGAGATTCGCTTGCAAATACTTAGAGATGAACTGAATTTTGAATATTTCTCTCAAGAGAAATTAACTTGCAAAATTATCACAACTTGTGCTTTAAGGAGCAGACAGGGAAGGTGAGTGTATAGGGTTATGGAAGAAAGAGACGAGGCAGTGCACTGGATGGGCCCAGCGCCAGGGGTACACAGGCTAACCACGGCCCCGGAGGAGGACTGCAGACCGTAGAGCAGCTCCAAGCCCTGGCGTCAGAGAGCAGGGGTCATCCGTCTGCACTCTGGAATCAGACAAACCAGATCTCTGCCTGTTTGCTTTCTGGACACATTCTGAACCTCACCAAGCTTTCTTGTCCTCATCTGTGCACTGGTGATGAGAATAGCACCAGAACTGGAAGATGGCTATGAGAAGCAAAGAAGAGAAACCATGTCAAGCGCTCAGCCTGTTGGGATGAGAGGGAAGATGGTGACACAGATGGTCAACTGCGAGTTGTGAGCAGCAGCGAGCATTTTATGGGTGAATCGTTAAAGCCTGGAGGAGAATCCTGGGAGTTTTCATCAGGCTGTACTGCACTCGTTCACTTATGGGGAAAGAAAGCAAATTAGGTCACTAGGAAAGGACACATTTCAGTCCATAAGAGAAAAAATCAAACATAAACTTGGATTTAGACAGACCACTGTACACACAGCCCGCCTCCGCTATGGGAGGTGAACAGGGACCAGAAAGAAATGTATTCCTTTTTATGAAAAGATCTCACTTTGGAAAGAGTTAAGAAAATACAGTATTTTATTCATCTGCTCATTTGGAGACAGATTCACACAATGCCGTACAGGTCCACACCAGCTCTCTAGAAAACAGCCAAATCCATTTGTTAACTTAGTTAGATAAGCAATTCTACTTAAGAGAATTTTATCTTAGAGGTATATGGGCACATACACAATTTAAAAGGTGCATGTATAATAATTTCAGCAAAAAGACTGTAAACAATTTATTGTCAATGAAAACAATGGGCCAAGTTAAAATCATATATATTCAGTAAATTTCAACTCATGGTATAGCAGCAACAGAAGAGAATGAAGGTCTTCATGTCCTAATATACGACTTATCTCCAATACACATTGTTGAGTGAAAATGGCGTAAGAATAGACAGACAGATCAATAGAATAGAATTGACAGTCCAGAAATAACCACTTACATTTATGGTCCATTGATTTACAACAAGTGTGTCCAGACGTTTCAATGGGGAAAGAACAGTCTGTTCAATGAAAGGTGCTGGGACACCTACAAAAGAATGAAACCGGACCCTTGCCTCACACCATATACAGAAATTAACTCAAATGGAACTAAGACCAAAATGTAGGAGCTAAAACTACACAACCCAGAGAAAAACACAGGCATAAATCTGCATGATTAGTCAGTGGTTTCTTTCTTTGGTTTCTGACACCAAAAGCACAAGCAACCAAGAAAAAATAGATAAACTGGACTTCAAAATTTAAAACTTTTGTGCTTTAAAACACAACACCAAGAAAGTTAAAAGACAAGCCATACAATGGGAGAAAATATTTACAAATCATATACCTGAGGAAGGCCAAATAGCCAGAAGATACAAAGAACTCTTACAACTCAGCAGGGAAAAGACAACTCAATTCAAAAATGGGCAAATGGGGGGACTTCCCTGGTGGCGCAGTGGTGAAGAATCCGCCTGCCAATGCAGGGGACATGGGTTCGAGCCCTGGTTGGGGAAGATCCCACATGCCACGGAGCAACTAAGCTCGTGCACCACAACTACTGTGCCAGAGTGCCACAACTATTGAATCCCAAGCACCTAGATCCCGGGCTCCACAACAAGAGAAGCCACCGCAATTAGAAGCCCACACACCACAACGAAGAGCAGCCCCCGCTCGCCGCAACTAGAGAAAGCCCACGTGCAGCAACAGAGACCCAACACAGCCAAAAATTAATTAAATAATTAATTTTTTTAAAAAAGAAATCTCTTTAAAAAAAAAAAAAAAAAAGGCAAAGGGGGACTTCCCTGGTGGTCCAGTGGATAAGACTCCACACTCCCAGTGCTGGGGGCATGGGTTCAATCCCTGATTGGGGAACCAAGATCCCACATGCCGCAGGGTTCAGCCAATAAATAAATAAATAAATAAATAACAGTGGCTATGTAAATCAATCATACTTCAGTTTTTAAAAAGTTGTTTTTAAAAATGGGAAAAGATCTAAATAGACATTTCTCCCAGTGAGAGGCCCGCGTACCGCAGAAAAATAAAATAAAATAAAAAGAACTGAAAAACTTATATCCTCAAAAAAAAACCTCGTACGTGAATATTCATACTAGCCTTATTCAAAATACCCAAAATGGGGGGGAAAAAAACAAGTGTCAACTGATGAATGAATTTAAAAAATTGGTATATCCAGTAAATGGAATATTATTTGGCCATAAAAAGGATTGAAGCACTAAAGAAAATTATCAAGAAGCTGAGAAAAAAAAGGAATGATGCTACACAATGGATGAAGCTTGAAAGCATTATGCTGTAAGAGCTGCCAGTCACAAAGACCACATACTGCATGATTCAATTCATATTAAATGTCCGGAGTAAGCAAATTCATAAAGACAGAAAGCAGATTAGTGGTTGCCAGAGAAAGGGCAAGGGGATACAGAGTTTATTTCTGGCATAAAGAGAAAGTTCTGGAACTAGATAGTGGTGATGGTTGCTCAACTCTGTGAGTGCACCACTGAACTGTAACCTTTAAAAAGGTACGTTTTATGGTGCATCAATTATACCTCAATAAAGCTGCTATTTAAAAAATGATTGGACATGAAATAATAGTTTAAAAATATTTTATGTTGGGACTTCCCTGGTGGTGCAGTGGATAAGAATCCGCCTACCAATGCAGGGGGCATGGGTTCGAGCCCTGGTCCGGGAAGACCCCACGTGCCATGGAACAACTAAGCCCGCACGCCACAACTACTGAGCCTGCACGCCTAGAGCCCACGATCCACAACTACTGAGCCCATGTGCCACAACTACTGAGCCTGTGTGCCACAACTACTGAAGCCTGCACTCTCGAGTCCCTGCGCCACAACTACTGAGCCTGTGCTCTAGAGCCCGCGAGCCACGACTACTTAGCCCAAGAGCCACAACTACAGCAGCCTGCGTGCCTAGAGCCCGTGCTCTGCAACGAGAGAAGCCACCACAATGAGAAGCCCACGCACTGCAATAAAGAGTAGTCCCTGCTCACCACAACTAGAGGAAGCCCGCAAGCGGCAACGAAGACCCAACGCACCCAAAAATAAATAAATAAATTTATAAAATATATATATTTTTTATGTTAAAATCTTAGGGAAGAGTGCAATCAAGTATTAGGATAAAGAGAGTGTAAGTAAGCCGAATATTAATCTTTCATACCAGCGAGTTGGTAATGTCTGATGCTACAAATAAAAACTACATGTAAATATGTTGTCTAATGCATGGGGGTACTTTCCAATAGAACTGGAAATGGTAGTTCAAAGCTAGTGAATGGGGGGAGACGCAGTATGATTGTGACACTTTGCCTTAAGCCCTTTTGTACTATGTTATTTGTGACCAGGTGCAAATTTACTTTGACCAAATATTTTTAGTTACAACAGAGTGAAGTGGAATTATAATAACAGCTTGTAAACTTTTCCAAGAAATACGATAAGAAACCAAGCTGCAGGAGAGGGCACATAATATGATGACTTGGTTTAAAGAAAAAAGGAGGTTAGAAGGAATTATTATATAAATATCTTTGTGAATAACTGGAGATGTTTGAAACATACACAGAACGGCTGGCGGGGGCGAACCTAGGGGAGATACAGGAGAGTGAGTTGCCAAGGCCAGGAACATCCATCCCCACCTTTAAGTTTCTGGACTTTTCTCCACCATGACTGTGCTTATTTTTATCATACTTTTAATATTTAAAATAGACAGTGGAAACAACTCCTTTTTAAGTACTTAAAAATTCAGTCTGATTTTCTATTGCCTTAATAAAAAACACTACTTTTCCAGTTAGTTCGAAGGGTAAACTTGAAAATAGCTTGAAGGCAGACCGTCGAATCTTTGAGAGGTAGGTCATACCTAGGAAAGAAAGGAAGGCTCTTTTAAGGAGATGGAAACAAAAACAGAACAGCCTCCTTGTCTTTGACCTAAATTAAACTTGAGCTTTGGGCACCTTTCCTCCTGGTTTCTCTCCCTGCACCCAACCCCCAAAATGTACCAAAAACTTGAGTAAAACAAATACTGACAAACAAGGAAGATATCCCCCAAGTAGGGCAAAATACTTAGCCAGCCGATTAATGAGCTAAGGCCAAGCAAACAACCAGAAGCAGAGGAAATACAGCCCCTGAGCGAAGAAAGCACAGACTAAGCCAATAATAAGCTACAAAGCAAAGTAGAAGGAAGTCAGCTTCTGCAAGATTTCGATTCAGATTTGACAGGCTTGAAAAGGGGACGATTTTTTCTTATTTGATTTCTTATTTGATATGTGAAAGATGTGACATATCCAGTTAGAGTTCAAATTTTAAATAAACATGTGAATTTCTTAATAAAGGCCTTGGAGATTGATAAAGGCCTTGGAGATTTCTAGTATCCAACTCAACTAAATAGTTCAGCTCAATTAACTATGTCTTCTTGTCACCACTTGATGGCAACATAGTTAACCTACAGGGGCAGTTAGGGCCACGGCAGCATCCAAACTGATCTAGGGCCGTTACAGAGGTGACTTCACGGCTCAAGATACGGTTCAACAGAAATTCACAGGGACAGGAAATTTATTTCAGACCCTCCAAAATGATTGCATAAACTGGCCTCTGCTCTCTAAAAGATCAAGCAAGACTCTCTGGCATTCTCAGGAAACAAGGAAGCAAAGGTTGCAGGGTGCATCCAGAAAAATTTTAATTTGTCTAGCTGCCATAATTGAATTTTTTTTTCACAAGCCATATGTAGAGAATCACAATGCATTTAAATTAAATTAAAATGATATCTTTGAAATGTCATGTGCAAAATTAGTTTGTAATACACAATATTCTCCTGGTCTAATGGCGAGTGTATTTGGGATGTTGTGTAGCAAAACAATTTTTCCATTGGAAATGTTTAAGTCTTTTTCTCCCCCGAGATTCTCCATGTGGGCAACGCCGTCCAGGATATTTATCTCTTTCTTAGTTTTAATATGGAATCTTCAAGGAAGAACGGAACCTGAAAGATGCAGCCGTGGCAAAGCAAGAGTGATCCCTCTACAGCATTCAGGCGGGATGTCCACCTTCAGTGAAGGTCCTCCACCCCAAGGATAAACCTTTTCATTTTTAACCATCGTAATAGGGTTTTCCAGAGAAACAACCAATAGGAGATATGTGTGCACGCATGTGCGTGTGTGTGTGTGTGTGTGTGCGTGTGTGTGTGTTTATAAAGAGGCTTATGATAAGGCATCAGCTCACACTATCTATTATGCAAGCTGGAGGCCCAGCAGAGCCAGTGGCAGAGTTTGAAGGCCAGGGAGCTGGAGACCTGAGAGCAGTAGGAAACCAACATCCCAGCTCAGCCAGTCGGGCAGAGCAAATCCACCCTCCCTCTGCCTTATGTCCTAGGCAGGCTCTCAGCAGACCGGATGAGGCCTGCCCACGCCAGGGAAGGCCAACCGCAGTGCCCAGTCCACTATTTCAAATGCTAATCTCTCCAGAAACACCATCACACACACGCCCAGAAATAATGTTTAACCAGACGTCTGGACATCCATCCCTTGGCTCAGCCAAGCTGACGTATAAAATTAATAATCACAGCCATTTTCTACTCCTTGGATTGTAAGTCAAACTACAAGTAAAGAAAATGAACACCGTTGTTCAGAACTCCCCACATGAGTGCTTTCTGTGTTGAAGATTGAAACTGATGGAGGTGTGTGCTTCTTAGCTGTGTCCTGCAATAACCCCTACAGGACAGCAAACACAGACCCACTTCCCACTAACGCCACGGCCAAGGACAGGCGAGGGCCACCCTAGGCTCAGAATACCTTTAAGTTCTCTTTTGTACTAATGTCAGTAGTTACGGAGCCAGATACCAAGGACCACAGGCCTCAGAGTCACAAAAAGAAGCAGAGATGAAAGGCCCCAGGGAGCAAGAGAGCACACCCTTCCTTCCGTTTCAATGCAAAGACGTCCCGGGTCCAGGGAGAATGTCTCCTGTTGCCTTGGATGCAGACCTCACTGCTGGACCAGAGGTCTTCCAGGGATGGGGATTCAGCTTCTTTCACGGTATTGAAAACAAAGCCAGGGGAGGCTGAGTAGGCAGGCCCCCACCCGCTCTGGGAATCAGCGGGCAGAGGAGGTGGTGGGACGTGGGCTGCTGGGCCCGCTGCCCACTTGCTCCCCTTCCCTGATGCCCGCAGGCCCCGGGGAGCGGAGCTTACACGCTGGTTGGGAGGCAAGGAGGCCGAGGGGCGACAGCACCCACACTGAGAAGGTATGAAAAGGGTCAGGTCCAGGGAGGATGCAGCCCATCCGTGTGTTCCCACGATGACCCCGCGGTGCCACCAGACCAGCAGGAACCCTCCGCCCCAATGAGGGACCGCCTGCTGCAAAGGAAGATTGACTAGGACCTGAGTCTCCTAATGCAAGACCCAAATGTCCCAGCTTCGATCCCAAATCACCCATCACACGAAGAGTCGGGATAACAGCAACTCAGATGATGAAGAACGATCCACAGACCACAAACCAAGACGAGCCAGAGGTGGTGGGTGACCCAATGTCAGCATAACCGCCGTGAAGGGCTTCATGCTGACCACTCTCCCAAGAGAGCCCTGGGTTCTGGGAAGTGAGCAGAACAAGACTCTTGGGCGCTTCTGGAATGCCGTGCACAGACAGAGTGGATCCTACCTGTAGAGCCATGTCCCACCCCCATGCTACCGGACTAGAAGCGACAGGCGAGTCAGACGACAGAGCAGTACTCCTAAAGACCAGAGACTGACGGGGAGAACCAAGACACGCCAGCAAGGAGAGCACGTCTGGAGCCCCTCTGGTCACCACCCCTGGGGGAGAAGGGGGGGGCTGGCATCTCTTGCTTGGAGGTCATAGATGTTGCTATCACCCAGCAAGGTCCAGGACTCGCCCCCGTCCCCACCAGATGCGACTGGCGCTGAATGTCAGCCGTGCTGTAGCCAGAGGGGTGTGACAGCAAATCTGCTCTTATGACCATTTTCCCCGGCGTAGAATCTGCCCCCTAGAGTGGCTGGTGCCAGGCTCTGTTGTGAGGCCTCTGCACACGGAGAGTCCAGGGAGTGGGGAGTGGGGAGTGGGGGAGGGCCCAGCCCTGCCCCTGTCCTGGGAGAGGGAGGCTCGCTCCCCTCCACTCTGCTCCCGGGGGGCCTGCCCCCTTGTCCGTTTCTCAGGTGAGAGTCAGGAATCAGGGATGATGCTTCATTACAGTCATACATTTGTCAGGACACATTTGAGGGCCACCAGGCAGGTAAACATCACAGCCCAGCCAGACACAGACTTAGTGGTGCGGTCTGTGGAGCTTCCCTCCCCGCACTTGTCCTGAGATGCTTCCCACACCTGGGCTCCACTTTCCCCCAGCATCAACTCCATCTTTCCTCCAATAAAAAAGGACCTCACGTCCCTTAAGGCAGGATGTTCATAAAGCCCCTCCCACAAGGGGGTTGGCGGGTGGGGAGCAGTTCCAGGCCCCGCTTTTTTTTTTTTTTTTGGG
>NW_006775077.1:625085-662028 GCF_000442215.2 Lipotes vexillifer
CCCCTGCATCGGCAGGCGGATTCTCAACCACTGCACCACCAGGGAAGCCCAGGCCCTGCTTTTAAGAAGCCAGAAGAAAGAGGCTTTGAGCAAACTTCACAGCCGTGGGTCACTCGTACCCATGATGTCACCTTCATGTCAACCAGCACTGCTCCAGACCTGGCACTTCTCCAGACCTGGCACTTCTCTCCTTGCAGGCACAAGTATAACACGCATCAATAAGCCACGAAACCCTTTCTTCCAAATATAACAAACTCTGACGTTGTGATGCTGTGATTCGAACAAATGGTATCAAGAAAATATTTCTCTTGTATAGCACAGGGAATAGAGCCAATATTTTTAATAACAATAAATGGAATATAAACTTCAAATACTGTGAATCACTGTTGTACACCTGAAATTTATATAATATTGTAAATCAGCTATACCTCAATTAAAAATAAAAGAAACAATATTTACGGCTTTAAGAATTTCACTAGGGACTTCCCTGGTGGTGCAGTGGCTAGGAATCCACCTGCCAATGCAGGGGACACAGATTCAATCCCTGATCCAGGAAGATCCCACATGCTGTGGAGCAACTAAGCCCGTGCGCCACAAGTACTGAGCCTGTGCTCTAGAGCCCGCGAGCCACAACTACTGAGCCCATGAGCCTAGAGCCCACGCCCTGCAACAAGAAGAGCCACCGCAGTGAGAAGCCTGCGCACCGCAATGAAGATTAGCCCCCGCCCGCTGCAACTAGAGAAGGCACACGCCCAGCAACAAAGACCCAATGCAGCCAAAAATAATAAATAAGTAAATGATAATAAAAAAAAAGAATTTCGCTAAGTGATTTCCATTTGGGAAAGGCACCTTCTGAACAAGCAAACAAAAATTAAGTTCAACCAATTAAGAACAGAGATTCCGTTTGAAAATGATAAGAAACTCTTTTGGAGGCACAAGCAAGGATGATTTTGGAAGCATACTTAGCAGCTGAAAGGGGCTCTGGACTCAAGTGCTCATGTCTTGTGATGCTTTTGGCTGTTTTCTCCTATCTTGGGTTTGGTTCGTGGACTTCATCAGTGAAAAGGTACGAGGCCCTTCCAGGTTTAGTTTGGCAAATAAACACATTTCTGACTTTTCAGAAATTTTCTGAAATTTTCCCAGTCAAAGAAAAGCAAGAAAATAAACCCAAACCCCACTTTTAACCAAACTAGGGACATCCGTCCTTGCAAATCACAAAATATGAAGACAGACCATGGGTGCAGAAACAGTAGATTTGGGAGACAGAGAAAGAAAAGAACCAAGTGTCTGCAGAGAGGTACCCCTAGGGAGACTCAGAATTCGGAGTGTGGGTGGCTGCCAGGTAGGACATAGGGTTGAGATAGGTCCCCACCCACTCCTAAAGCTCTCCGGTAATAACTATCCCTCTCCCACTTTCCAGAAGATAGAAAATACATTCTCAGAAGATTTAACCAGAGAAGAAATTTCACCAGTGCAGAAATGGCATTGGTCGTAGGGTAACACACACAATAGATTCCCATTACAAAGACTCCATGTGCCTTGTTTGGGGATCTTAAGAAACACCTAGTTGGGAAGGGTTGATGATTAATTTTTCTTTTCAAAACTCCTGGGAAGATATTCAGACTAGTGGTTCTCAACTGGGGCTGGTTTTGTCCTCCCAGGGGACGCTGCAGGGGAAGGGAGGCTAGTGGCATCTCCTACATAGAGTCAAGGGTGCAGCTAAACACCCCACAGGGCACAGACTCTCCCTGCAGCCCAACAAAGGATTATCTAGCCCAAATATCAATAATGCCACAGCTGAAAAGCCCTGGTTTAAACCTATAAACTTTCAAGCCAATTCTATGATACATGGGCTAAAGAAAAAGCATGGCGTAGAAAAGGAACCAAAGGAAAGAAGCATTGCTCCCCTGTTCCCATGGACACTATGTATTTTTGTCTGTTTCTGAAGGCAAAGGCTAAGACTGCATGACTAACTCACCATGACCTCCTTCCTTTTCTGGGTGAGTAATACCTAAAATCCCAAACAAACTAATGAACTGAACACGTGGTTGAAGGCGCCAATATAGACTTAATGCTTTAAAATATCCTATTCGGTAGAACATGCAGAGAGAGAAAGTGTTGGAGAATCTATGGTATTGAAACATGCTGGTAATCGGGGCACATCAGCCTGACTGATGGTTCTGAGAGGCACCCTTGCTCCACGGCCACGTGGTTCCACCGTCCGCTGGGGTCCCCATGCCCCACGCGGTCCACACAAAGCCTATGCCTTAGTCAGTGAACAAGGATGGGAGGGGCCTGCAGAATCTCATCAAGTCCAACTTTTGAATTCTCTTGTTAATTTCTTTAAAAGTTAAATTCCAGTAGCTTCAACGCTGCCTCTAGAGCAAAATAAATGTATCCTATAAGAAATCCTAGAATGAGAAACTTTAATTTTAGGAACTAGAAATTATAAAATAAATATTTTCAAAAGAAAACAGTGACTAGAGATTTGGTTCAAAAAGAAAGTATAAAAAATGGGAGGAATTACTCTTGTGAATTAATTGAACTGCTAAAAGTTACACATAATATCTCAATTATGTCATCTTTCTGCCTATTAATTATGTGTCCATAATCATGTGTACATACCCCACTCCCAAATTTTATTTTATATTTTTATAATTTGGCTGGGGGGGATCAGAAGACCTGGTTTACTCCAAGCTTCACCCATTACTCTGTATTCCTGGAAGAAAGTTACATGATTAATGCTTCAAATTAACCTTCAAATTTTTCTTCAAATTAATTCTTCAAGTAACCACTAAAGTAATAAGAATGAGGGTCCTCTGTAAAGTGCTGTATAAATAGTTGTCCATAGCAGCTTTAGTACTGAGCACCAAAAGCTGGAAGCAACCAAGATGCCCTTCAGTAGGTGAATGGATAAACTGTGGTCCATCCAGAGAATGGAATATTATTCAGCGATGTAAACAAATGAGCTATCAAGCCATGAAGAAGAAACTTAGATGCACATCACTAAGTGGACGAAGCCAATCTGCGAAGCCTACATATTGTATGATTCCAATTATGCGACATTCCAGAAAAGGCAAATACGGACAGAGTGAAAAGATCAGTGGTTGCCAAAGCTGGGGCTGGGGGTGGGGTTGGAGGGATGAATAGATGAGAATAGAGGACTTTTAGGGCCATGGGCTGCTACAGCTGGTGCCAGCTCATTAGCAACAGATGTTCAAACTGCTGACAAATTCCATGTTTATGAAGTTCAATATTAATTACAAACACCAGCCTGAAGATCCAGGGAACACAGAGAATACCAAGTAGGACACGGACACACACACACACACACACACACACACACACACACCACACACCACACACACACACCACACACACGCCACACACACAACCACACACACCACACAAACACACCACACACACACCACACACACACCACACAAAACCCTACACTTAGGCATATTATTTTTAAAGAAGACAATCTTGAAATAAGCCAGAGGAAAAACTGTCTCATGTATCTCATGAATAGAGAAACGGAGATAAGAAATACAGCAGGGAGGCGGAGTCAAGATGGCCGTGTGGGAAGACAAGGAGTTGGCGCCTCCCCACAACTAGGGCGCCTGCCGGCTGCTGGGGGTGAACTGTGACGCCCAAGGAGACGGGAGGAAGGCCAGAGTGAACCGGTAGGACACAGGGGGACTGATGGGGGAGAAGTGGAGGCCAGACAGGATGGGGCCCCTGAGGCCGGGGAGATCAGGAGAGGCAGGGGGAGGGGCCCTGCGGCAGGAGCAGGAGAGGAGTGGAGGGCGAGTGCCCCGCCCACTCGGGCCCGGGGAGCCTGCTGAGCTCCCAGGTGAGGTCCCCTGCCCTCTGAGACCGGGGTGGGGGTCACACCTGGGCCCCTTCTGTTCCTTGAGCCTAAGCCCCACCCCGCACAGCTCCCAGGGCCTCTTCCAGCCCTGTGGGTCCCGAGCATTGGCCCCGCTCACCGCCCAAACCCCACCCTTGCTTAGGCCCCGCCCCGCACAGCCAAGGCCTTCCCCCTTCTTTTGTTTTCGTTTTTTTTTCTTTTCCCTCCTCTTCTTTACGACTGTGGTACTAATGTACCTTCCTACCTTCCAGCTGTTGATTCATCTATATTTTAATTTTTACATTCTTTTTAACATATCTGTTAGTTTCCTAGTCTAATTTTATTTGTAACTTTGTTATTGTTCTTTTTCTTTTGCCACCCCACGCAGCTTGCAGGATCTTGGTTCGCGAGCCCGGGGTCGGGCAGAAGCTCCTGTGGTGGGAGCTCCGAGTCCGAACCACTGGACTAACAGAGAACCTCAGACCCCAGGGAATATTCATCGGAGTGAGGTGTCACGGAGGTCCTCATCTCAGCACCAAGACCCAGCCCCACCCAATAGCCTACAAACTCCAGTGTTGGAAGCCTCAGGCCAAACAACCAGTAAGACAGGAACACAATCCCACAATCCCAATATCAAAAAAACAAAGAATCCAGTTAAAAAATGGGTGGAAGACTTAAATAGACATTTCACCAAGGAAGACATACAGATGGCCAAGAGGCACATGAAAAGATGCTCAACATCACTAATTATTAGAGAAATGTAAATCAAAACTACAATGAGGTACCACCTCACGCCGGTCAGAACAGCCATTATCAAAAAAGCTAGAAACAATAAATGCTGGAAAGGGTGTGGTGAAAAGGGAACCCTCCTGCACTGCTGGTGGGAATGTAAATCAATACAGCCACTATGGAAAACAGTATGGAAGTTCCTTAGAAAACTAAAAATAGAACTACCATATGACTCAGCAATCCTACTACTGGGCATATACCCTGAGAAAACCATAATTCAAAAAGAGACATGCACCACAATGTTCACCGCAGCTCTATTTACAATAGCCAGGACATGGAAGCAACCTAAGTGTCCATCGACAGATGAATGGACAAAGAAGATGTGGCACATATACACAATGGAATATTACTCAGCCATAAAAAGAAACGAAATTGAGTTATTTGTAGTGAGGTGGATGGACCTAGAGTCTGTCATACAGAGTGAAGTAAGTCATAAAGAGAAAAACAAATGCCATATGCTAACGCATATATATGGAATCTAAAAAAAAAAAAAAAATGGTACTGATGAGCCTAGGTGCAGGGCAGGAATGAAGACGGAGACATAGAGAATGGACTTGAGGGCACGGAGGGGAGGGTGAAGCAGGGGCGAAGTGAGAGTAGCATCGACATATATACACTACCAAATGTAAAATAGTTGGCTGGTGGGAAGCAACTGCATAGCACAGGGAGATCAGCTCGGTGCTTTGTGATGACCTAGAGGGGTGGGATAGGGAGGGTGGGAGGCAGGCTCAAGAGGGAGGGGATATGGTGACATGTGTATATGCATATGGCTGATTCGCTTTGTTGTGCAACAGAAACTAACACAGTATTGTGAAACAATTATACTCCAATAAAGATCTATTAAAAAAAAGTCACACACTCATTAGAAGACTATATATATAAAATCATATCTATAGATGATAGATGTAGACAGACAGAAATGATCTAGAAAGATATTTACAATGGCCACTTTGTAATGGGTGGTAAGGTTATGGGACTTTTTAATTATCTCCATTATTGATCTGTATCATTTTTATTTTTCTGCAATGGACATGTAGTGCTTTTGTAATAATAAGTCAACATTGGTTAAAAAAAAAAAAAAGAATTACAGCAGAATTCTTGTCAGGAACTGTGCAAGCAGAAGAGAGTGGAATGAAATATTTTAAATCTTTAAGAAAAAAAACAAAACCTACCAACCTAGAATTCTATATCCAGAAAAAGTATCCTCCCAAAATGAAGGAGAAGTAAGGACTTTTCTAAGTCAAATAAAAATGGAGGGAACTTGTTTCCAGTGACCTGTCTTGCAAGAAGTTCAAAGAAGTTCTTTAGGTAGAAGGAAGTGATACAGGTCAGAAATACACACACACATATCAAAAAAAAAAAAACTGGAGCATCAGAGAAAGAATAAATGAAGATAAAATAAAATCTTTTATTTTCCCTATTCTTAGTTGATTTAAAAGATAAATGCTGATTTAAAATAATAAAAGCAACACTGTATTGGGTGATTACGACATACAGACAGGTGAAATAAGTGACAGCAAGTCACAGGGATGGGAGGGAAGACTGAGAATATTCTGACACAAGGAATCTGCATTACACCTGTTATTTAAAGATGGACTTAGAGTAGTTAAAAATGCTGCAAACTTTAGGAAAGCAACTAAACAAGAAAAACTCTTAAAGGAATGTATTGCATGTGCTAAGAAAGGAGATAAATGGATTCATATAAAATGCTCATTTAAAACAAGGGAAGGGGCTTCCCTGGTGGCGCAGTGGTTGAGAGTCCGCCTGCCGATGCAGGGGACACGGGTTCGTGCCCCGGTCCGGGAAGATCCCACATGCCACAGAGCGGCTGGGCCCGTGAGCCATAGCCGCTGAGCCTGTGCATCCGGAGCCTGTGCTCCACAACAGGAGAGGCCACGACAGTGAGAGGCCCGCGTACCACAAAAATAAATAAATAATAAATAAATAAATAAATAATAAAATAAGGGAAGGTAAAAAAAAAAAGAGGGTGGGGGGGAATTCCCTGGCGGTCCAGTGGTTAGGACTCTGCACTCTCACTGCCAAGGGCGTGGGTTCAATCCCTGGTCAGGGAACTAAGACCTGCAAGCCATGTGGTATGGCCAAAAACTTAAAAATTTAAAAATAAAAAATAGAACAAGTGAAAGTAGAAAAAGAGACTGGGGAAAAGAAGTGAAGAAAAAATGCAATGAATAAAAGCAATTGCAAACCTGGTGGATACTAATCTAACTATATCAATAGTCACTTTAAATGTGAATTGTCTGAATATACCAATTAAAAGGGAGTGTCAGAGTGGGTTAAGAAAAAACAGATCTAACTATGTGTTGTTGATCAAAGAAAATAAATTATACTGTCAAAGAAACTCATAGATTTCTAAGGAACTCAAAAACGTATCAAAAGTTCATTCAAAGCGAGATTTGGTAAGCGATTTGTTAATTTATTTAATATTTATTCATTACGTACTGTGCACCACTCTTCACTAGGGACGCAAAGCCATGCGGACAGTGCCGGTACTCTCTGTTCACTAGAGGGACATGAATATGTACGTGAACGTGTGTAATAAAGTTTTGTAGGTTTTGTGGCAGGTGGGCACAGGGTACACGGTTCAGAAGGAACCCAGAGATGACCCAGGCCACTCAGGGGGCCCACGGAGCTGTGATCCTGCCGGTCCCAAATCCCCTTCTTTGGCAACCACCCGATCAGCTACACCAAATAAGAGAGCGTGGAGCTCGCTTTCCTGTAGCCTCACACCTGGCTTCTCACAGTCCTTTGCCCACCCCTCCCGCATTCCCATCGCTTGCATTTTTCTGCTCATCTCAGTCTTTGCGCTGTGCCAGTTTTCAGGCTCGCATCAGGACTTGCCAGCCTATTATACTGTAGCCCCCACTCCCGGCTCCCCTATCCACGGTTTCCCTTTCCACTGTTCCAGTTACCCTCAGTCAGCCAAGATCTGAAAATATCACATGGAAAATTCCAGAAATAAACAATTCATAACTTTTAAATTGCCAGCCGTTCTGAGTAGTGTCGCGACATCGCCAGCTGTCCCACTCCGTCCTGCCCAGGACGTGAATCATCTCTTTGTGCAGCTAATCCACACTGTCTACACCCATTAGTACAGGAAAAAACACAGTGTATGCAGGGTCTGGTAGTATCCATGGTTTCAGGCACCCACTGGGGGTCTTGGAACGTATCCCCTGTGGATAAGGGGAGGCTACTGTAATGACCTGACTTCATCTCCCTGCCTCCAGTCCGGCCCAACCTATATACAGCAGCCAAAGAAATTTTTGTGGAACCCCAAATTTATTTCACGCTGTAAAACCCGCCATCAGTTCCTGGTGCCTCTGATGTGCATTTCCAGTCCCTTAGTGGCTGTAAGCCCCCATCCTGACGTCATCACAGTTTCGTATGTGTTGACACGGCTCTCTGCCAGCCTTTCTGCCTCCAGCACCCACGCCCCCATCTAGAGAGATGTCAGGCTTGCATGTGCTCTCGCTGTCACCCCTGTGTCCTCAGCGCTTAGCAGGGGTTTCTGCACAGGTAGCCATCGGTAAATACCTGTTGAAGGAGGTGGGTAGCTGGACGGATGAGTGAGTGCACTGATTCCCCAGGATTTATCTGTTGCCAGGCTCTGCCTGTCCGCAAGCCTACTGTGCGCCTGGGACCCCCAGTACCTTACGCTTCCCTAGACCTGCTCTTTCACCCCCAAGCCCTTGGCCGGGCTGCTGTTGGCCTAGGACACTCCCGCCTGACCCCTCTCCACTAAACAGCCTCCCGCCATTCCTCCTGACTCTGCTTCAAGCACGACTTTTTCTGGAGCATTTTCCCACCCATCCTAGGTTAGAGAATAGCTAAGGTTTAGATTTTATTTTTTCAACTGTTGGCTCAATCCTTTACTGTTCTTTTTTTTTTTTTTTTAATTTATTTTGGCTGTGCCGGGTCTTAGTTGCAGCCACGGGATCTTCGCTGCAGCATGCAGCACCTTTTTTAGTCGCGGCAGGCATGTGGGATCTAGTTCCCTGACCGGGGATCGAACACAGGGCCCCCTGCATTGGGAGCACAGAGTATTAACCACTGGGCCACCAGAGGAGTCCCCTTTACTGTTCTTTTTGAAGGCACTTTGTTTTGCTTTCCTTTTAACATCGAGCTTTTTCTTTTTTTAAGTATTTATTCATTTATTTATTTGGCCATGCCAGGTCTTCCTTGCAGCACACGAGTCCTTTTTTAGTTGCAGCATGCAGGATCTCCTTCCCTGACCAGGGATTGAACCCAGGCCCACTGCACTGGGAGCACAGAGTCTTAGCCACTGGACCACGAGGGAAGTCGACAGAATGAACAGAACTTTTCAGATTCTCTTGCTATTACAGGCTTCATCTGCTACAGTATTTCAAAGAGAGATTGATACAGCTAATCATCCACAGAATTTTTAAATCTGTCCTTCCTGATTTTGTGCCGTTAGACAAAGAACTCATGCAGATTTTTCTTTTATTTCATTTACTTTCAAATCTTCAGGGTCACTTTGGAAATGGAGATCTAAGATAACTGCAAAACCTTTAACTGGAGATGACAGGAAGTGGCTGAGGTGAGAGTCACATCATATATCTCATTTCCAAAGTCTAAAGCTGCAGAGTGGGGCTGTGCTGCCTGACTTCTCTGGTCTACAGAAGACAAGCTTCAAACTCGTGTTAAACTTTCATAAGTGAGTTGAAATGAGTGCTTCGTGGTGAAGGATGAGATCTGGGTTCATAAGTTTACCCAGTAGCTCTGCCAAAATGTAGCAAAGCTGATTAGCAGCCCACCATCAGTCTGTTCCCAGCCTGCTCCTGGGGAAAGGAGGATTAAGAGATCAGGCAGAGGCAAGATGAAATAAACATGTTTTCACCATCGGGGGTGTTGTTCCGCCATCCTTCCTCTGGGGAGGCATGAGGAGTCTCAATGACGCGAACGAAAGCATTGTCGCTCCGGCCAGAAGGAGGAAAATCCGGCAATGGAGATATCAGCAGATTGTTTAGGTTCTGACTTCAGAAAACTCCTATTCTGGAAAGGGTTACCCTCATATGCTATAAAGGAAACATGAAACTTTGTAGCTCTTTTCAAAAGCGATGTGACAACAGATGTTTAACAAAAATACACAAACTCTTCAACCCAAAAATCTCTTCGAATCTATCCCACAGAAATTACATAGCTAAAAACAAAGACAGTTGTACGGGATGTCGATTCGTTGTTTATACTGACGAGAAACTGGACAGAAAGAGAATATCCCTCAGAAAGAGACTTTCTAAGCCCTTAAAACAACTGGGCAGATCGAGCAGCCTCACTGCAGCAAGAGATGGGGGTCCTCATCAATCTTTCGAAAGCTAAGCTAAAGCACGATCGACATGAATTTGCAAAGCAGGAAGCTAGCTGAGTAAAAGAAACCACTAACTCAGAACCTGTTAAATGGGTAACCAAGATACTTTGAGGGTGGAGCTAGAACAATGTCCACAAGGAATGGTTTCACTTCATTTTTACAATCCTAGACTAAGGTACTGTGGTCACGAAGACTGGCAGAAAGCCCAGCAAACACAAGCCCCACGTGCACCAACATCCAGCCGCCGTGTCCCCTCAGCCCTGCTGGTAGAACTGTCTTGGTCATGGGAATGTGACCTCGGAACGCACAGATGAAATCCACTTGCTGCAGAGAGACAGCAACCGACCCTCCCCTGCTGCCTTTGCTGGTCCTACTGCTTTGGAGCTGGACTCCTGAGCCCTCACCATCTCATTTCACGTAGACGTGTGGTCTGTGGGATCAGGCAGGCGTCTTAACTGAATCAATGCAACACAATCAAATCTCAGTCAAAACAGGGGAGGCACATTATTTATCATGCAACTACTGTCCTTTACTGGATTGTAATTAGGCTGATGCATTACCATCTACAGAGTGCCTGCACTTTTCCAGAAATATCTGAAAAAACGGCACAGTTCCTAAGACTTCTTTCAATAATTTTTTATGAGTAGAAGTCAAGGAGAGACTTATAATCCTAAAAGAGCAAGCACATTTTATGTTCCAAAGAAGAAAATTTTAAGAATTCAAAAGAGATTGGAGACAGGGAACATTGGGTGGTAATTTCATATAAGTAGTATTAATGTCCACTAATTGAACAATGTAACTAACAAGTGTTTCCCTTGAACCTGATTAATCAGCTAATCAATCAACAGGTACATGGTAGAGTCACTCCATACATGGTAGAGAGGGTCTTAGTGAGAACCTGAGCTGACCTTCTCTTCAAAGGAGGAATCGGACACAGAGGAGCTGTGTCACTAGCCCAGCATCCTGAGAATCCCGCTGGCTGCCAAAGGCTAAAACAACGAAGTCACCACCTGCAGCAGGGTATCAGTTACACGTTTTAAAGAAAACACTCGGGCTTCCCGGGTGCTGCAGTGGTTGAGAGTCCGCCTGCCGATGCAGGGGACACGGGTTCGTGCCCCAGTCCAGGAAGATCCCACATGCCGCGGAGCGGCTGGGCCCGTGAGCCATGGCCGCTGAGCCTGCGCGTCCGGAGCCTGTGCTCCGCAACGGGAGAGGCCACAACAGCGAGAGGCCCGCGTACCGCAAAAAAAAAAAAAAAAAACCTCATTGAACATGATTATTTTTAGCTTATAAAAGTCTATTCATTTAGAAGCATTCAATGCCGTAGATTATTGTAAGAAATACCTTTAAGAGGAGTTGCAATAATTTGTATAATTTACATACACTATATATAATATGCTATTATATGTATTTAGGGGGTCTTGCCTTCAAAAACTGTATACAGGAGTTGAAAAACACCGTCAAATAATATACAACAACAAATAATATTTAACACTGTCAAATAATATATACACGCAAGGTTGTCTTCACAACAGTCATTTATTGGTGAGAAATTACTAGTCTCTAGCCTCAGAACAAGTTGTATGGGAAGCAGCTGCAGAAACTCAAATAATGGAAAGAAGATTAATCTTAAGCTACTGCCCTAATCGTCAGCTCACACAACAGCACCTCCTCCATTCCCTCTCAGGGTTAAGTATCCCTTTCATTACACTGTGATGGAAACAAACCAGATGACTCCACTGCAGCCAGCGTCCAGCCAGAATAGAATGATTCTCTTCCTCATTGTGGGATCTCTGGAAGTTTCCATGACATGTAGATTGGCCTCAGAGGAAAGCTGCTAATGGCAGCAGCATTCTTGGCAAACGTGCATGTATACGATATACATGTGCTAAGAGGGATTCCCTGGTGGTCCAGTTGTTAGGACTCTACACTTCCACTGCAGGGGGCATGGATTTGATCCCTGGTCGGGGAACTAAGACCCCACCAGCTGTGCAGCGAGGCCAAAAAAAAAAAAAAAAAAGTGAGCCAAGATGAGATGGAGAAACAGCTGAAATTCATTTTAGTTCATCTCACAAATCCCCGTGTGGTCTTGACCAAGACAATGGAATATTACCTCATTAGTGGAACATTATCTCTTTAACAGACCAACAGGCCTGGATTTTAACATTGAGCATGAAACGACATATTGAGAAATGGGAAACTAGATTTTTGAATAATAATAACTATTGTTGCTATTTAATTATTAATAGTGTTTTTCTTACTTTGTGTCTATCGTTGTTATTATTTTCTGGAGCTATCTATTGCAGGTTTCCCTAATAATCTTCAGGTTCTCGTGTAGCTTGATGATTTTTTGTGATCAGTGAGCTTTGGTCGTGACTGCGTAATGGTTTTGCTTATAGATTCCTCAAATTCGACTTAGAAGAGTTTAGTCCCACGTCAGACCCAATCCTATGGAAGGATTTTCGTTTTGCAGAGAATTTAGAAAGAACCTACAACAGTCAAGTTTGTGATGGAATTAAATAAACTAAGAACATTTTGAGGTCTACGCTACTATCAAGTAGTTTGAAATGGATTTCTGTCCCTGCCCAAAGGCCTTGGTCTGTTACACCAAGCAGCTCAGTATGTAAGACGTTCTTTGCTGTCATTTTTTTAAACACTGCAGTGGATTCCATGCTGCTAGAGACGGCTGGTACACGAGGTAATGATATCCAGGTGTGCCGTCTGTCCGGGCAGGAGAAGTGATGACTGCCTCTGGACCCTTGTACGTGCACAGTTACTTTTGCCCACTTACAAGTGTAATTGTGGATGGTTAACTTACACGTAAGATTTGAATTCCTCTCTCATTTTGCCTACTAGCTACCTTTATCCACACCAACTATGATGGGCCAACTGGTACCCTGTGCAATCTAGTGAGCAAGTAAGATATTACAACACTCTGTAGAGATAATTCATCACAATTTGGTATCTGCAGTGAGAGACGGTTCAGCGCACCAGGACTTTCACTTTCATGTTGGTGGACATACAGACAAGAATAAAGAGCTAAAGATTCTAACATCATGCACAATGGCTCGTTAAGAACGTAGGCTTTTTGATAGGAAAATATCCTTCAAAACTTATTATAAGCCGTCTACTTGTGGTGAAGTTATGGCCATGGGTGTAGTTGAAGAATGTCCGGAGTCCTGGGAAATCAGAAGAGACTCCGCTCTTTGCACATACTTTGTTTTATAGACACCGTGGTTCTTGTAACTGATACCGGAGTGTCATTTTATGATGTGCAGAGCTAGTGTGGTGTTTGTTCCATCCCAATATATCTACACAGATTCAAAAGCCAGGAATTTCTTCACTTTGTCATCTGTTAAGCATCTCCCTTTTGGTACACTTAGCTCCAAATAGGCAATAAAGTACCTTAGCAATTATTGCCTTTTGTGCAAGTAATTAATGATAGACAATAACTAGACTCATAACTGGCTTTTTCTGGAAAGTGTTTAGCTTTGATTTCCAGTCTTAGTACCCTACCTTGGGATGATGTGAATATCTCTGGGTCCCTCATGAACCTCCCAGGCCAAGCCGCCAACATTCCAGGTCTTGATCGCAATAACTTCCTAGCTGGTCAATCAGCTCCCACACTTAGCTCACTACGGATGACTCAGGGGTGTTTTACAAATTGTGAATTTCATTAACAGAACCCTCCTCTGGGGTGTCCAGCCAGGATAGAGCTGATAGTAGCCACTAATAACCATCGCTGCTGATGCCCGCTCTGAAGAGGGGAAGCCAAAAGCCTCACTGGGGGCTTACAAGCTTGTTCCTCTCATGTCCTATCACTTTCAAGCTGAAAGTGAGGACTTTTTAACAACCACACACATAGAGCACTATAATTGAAATAAATAGACTAACAAATGATAGGCCACATAGATTTAGGACAATTACTAACCCTTGCTGATCTCTACTGTAAATACAACCAGCAGAGATCTGAAGTGAGCTAAAGCACTTCAGCAATCAAGAGTACGATCCCTGAGCTGTGGTACTCGTGCAAAGTACCCACCGTCTAAGCAGCTGTCATGGTTTCATAGAAATCAGCTGTCACAGAAGAGATGGGTTACAAGAATCTAATACGCTGCCCAGAGACAATGGACTACTCGAAGACAACTTAAATGAAAGATAATCAAACAATTATATCTAAAATCCTTAACTAGGGGCTTCCCTGGTTGCTCGGTGGTTAAGAATCTGCCTGCTAGTGCAGGGGACATGGGTTCGAGTCCTGTCCGGGAAGATCCCACATGCCGCGAAGCAACTGAGCCGGTGTGCCACAACTGCTGAGCCCGTGAGCCACAACTACTGAGCCTGCGCTCTGGAGCCCATGAGCCACAACTACTGAACCCACATGCCTAGAGCCCATGCTCCGCAACGAGAAGCCACCGCAATGAGAAGCCCGTGCACCGCAACGAAGAGTAGCCCCTGCTCGATGCAACTAGAGAAAGCCCGCGTGCAGCAACGAAGACCCAACGCAGCCAAAAATAAAAAATAAATAAATAACTAAAAACTAAAACCCTTAACAAGAGGCTTCTTCAAAGTGGGCTTGAAGCTAACATCCTCATACTTAAGAACTGGAGCCCTCTGCTCAAAGCTCACATCTCGCGATTCCTTTTATGAAGATGCGTACACCTGGACGAGAATTAAAGAGGTGTGCTGCTCTAATTAGATGAAAAAACATTCAGAAATATTTGCAATTCTCTCTCTCCCTCATCCCCACATCCATCAGCATGGATTCCTTAACACACCGAAAATCATTCAAGAATTCTACTCCAGGGCTTCCCTGGTGGCGCAGTGGTTGAGAGTCCACCTGCCGATGCAGGGGACACGGGTTCGTGCCCCGGTCCGGGAAGATCCCACATGCCGTGGAGCAGCTGGGCCCGTGAGCCATGGCCGCTGAGCCTGTGCGTCCGGAGCCTGTGCTCCGCAATGGGAGAGGCCACAACAGTGAGAGGCCTGAGTACCGCACAAAAAAAAAAAAAAATGTATGGCTTGTTAAGGTTCAAGAAAATACATCACGGCCCGTATTATTATGCACAAAACGAGAAATTATAAATGGGTGTTCATGCATAAATGCCAATTTCTGCCTCTGCCTCTCCGTGTAATGATGTTAAGGGAAAATTGCGTGGAAGCAATTAAGTCAGCATATTTTCTAAATATTTCTTCCAGACGTTTATAGGGTGAATCTACACTCTGTCTGAGACAAACTATTATACAACGCTAGCAATTAGCTCACTGATAAATGAAGTTCTTAGCAAAGTATTAAATTGTATTATTTTGCTTTAGAAACGCACACATTTTGTACAAACCCCAAAACATCTAAAGTCTTGATGCTCAAACACTGGCACAAAATACCCCTGAAACAAAATCTATTCATATTCTCTAAACTAGGGCACAGCACAAAAGAGATGACTCCCCATTTTGAAAAATGGTCTATCTTTACTTATTTACGTATCTCCTCTTCAAGAAAAAAAAATATATTTTCAGATGGCTCACAGTAAAACAAGTGTATACTAAGATAGCAAAACAAAAATTTTAATGTCGAAACAATGATCAAATAAAATTTTCACCTTTTCCCTCTTTTCTCTAAATTTACTGTTAGTTCTTCGGAGGTGAGACAACATTGAAAAAAAAACCTTGAAAGAATTATTTTCAAGGTAAACCTAAACTAGGTCAGATTGTAAAACAACTGTCTACTAAAAAGGCAGTAACTTGTTTTGAGATAAATGCCATTTTACTGAAAAAATGAAATTAATGAGTCAACCCCCCCAAAATACAATTAAGTTAAATAACCCAGAGGTCCATCCACTGAGGAATGTATTTTTAAAGAGGCAGTCTATCCATACAATGGAATTCTGTTGGGCAACAGAAAGGAATAAAGTACCAATTCACGCTACAAGGGGAATGAACTTCAAAAATTTTAAGCTAAGTGAAAGAAACCAGTCACAAAAGATCGCAGATTGTATGAATCCATTGATATGAAATGTCCATAAGAGGCAAATCCGCAGAGATAGGAGTAGATCAGTGGTTGCCTAGGGCTGGGGGTGGGAGGGAAGACAGGCAGTGATTGCTAATAGGTACGGTTTTATTTCCTAGGAAAATGAAAATGTTCTAAAATTGGATTACAGTGGTAGTAAATATACTAAAAATCATTGAACTGTACACTTCAAAAGCAAGACTCTTACGGCATAAAAATTATATCCCAATAAAATACACAAACTATAAGGCAGGCCACAGGGGCGTCTGCACGCACAGATAGGGCTTTCCCTGGGCTCTGTCCCGATGCTTGAACAAAGTCTACTTGAGTCCCCATATGCTCGTCACATGGCCATGGACCGCGACAGGGCTCGTTTTGACCAGAAAGTCTTTCCAACCAAATATCATCCCTGTCTCATCCAGAAGAGGGAAAACCTCAGCAGAGTCCCCAGAGAGCGGCCTATTCTGGGTAACGTGACTTCTCCTTGTGCCACTGATGGAGAAAATGTGCACATGTTGAGCTATGGGGACGTGCTTTTGGCTTATACGTGGTTCAGGTTGTGCTTTGTGTGAACTCAAGCAGCCTGACTCGGGGCCTGTCAAACGCACGCAGCACATCTGCCTTAACCATTAGGGGAAAAATGTCCAATATAAGGGTAATTACCTCCCTTCCTGCGGCACCCACGTTCACACTCCTGCCCCAAAGACAAGGTTCCCTTCCCAGACACCGGCGTCCTGCTGCTGGCTTGCTGTATTCATACTAAATCTGTCTCTTTTGCACCCTTGAAGGATGCACCCCTGCCGTGTTTGACAGTCTTCATTCTGATAAGGTGGAAGACTGGGTGAAATCCACGCTTCAGTGAGTGGTCCTCAGAGCTGCTGAGAGGCTGCCTCCCAGGCTGTGTAATCCTCAGGATGGCTTGAATAAAACCCTTTTCTATTCCTTATTATGGATTGATTGTTGGTTTTTTGAGTTGACACCACCAAGAAGAGCAATCCCCAGGTTTCTAAAGACATGAGTTGCCATATGAAATGACTTACCACTCACCAGCAGTGACTTTGAGAAGATCTGCCTGTGGTTTACGTGCATTGTTTTTAGTGTCTAACCTGGCTAGTAAAAGGGGACTCCATTCCCTGGAATATCTAGGCTCGGGCTGTGAAGTAGGAAGAGCCCTCTCTTTGTTGACTACCCATGCAACAAAAATCTAGGGAACTCGGAAGCCAGTGAACAAAGCTGGGGCCAGAGTGAAGGGGGAGCCAATATGATGCAGCAGATGGACAGAGTCCGACAGCACTCAAATTCCTGACCCAGGTGAGCCTGAGGCCTCTCTGTATCCCCATCCTTCTTACAGCTGCACTGGGTTCCATGGCAAAGATTTACCCTTGTATTATTTCATTATTTCATTAAATTTCATTGCTTCATTAAATCTCCTTTTCATTTATCTTGTTCCAGTTGAGTTTCTTCCACTTGGTAATAAAAGTTCCAGCAGACAGACTATCAAAAATGATTCATTTTGTTGTATTGACCATCATCTATTCAACAATTATTTATTGAGTGACTGCCATGTGCTAGGTTCCAGGTACCAGGTATATAATCCAGGAACCAGACAGAAGCCCTTGCCCTGTGTCATCTGCCTACAGGAAGTCACTCATTCTACCATTCACTCATGGATGCTCACAAAACCTTCATTCAATCAGTAGCACTGGCTGAGTTTCTTGAAGCCAAAATGTCCACATTCTTGGTGATGTCATCCATGGTCTTGGTCACCACTCACATCGAGGGCATGCACGGTCTGGGCTTCTCACCGAACTACCTTAGTGACCGTTCAGTGACTTGTCAGGCGAGACTTCCCACCAGTGATGGTCAGCAACACAGCAGGCTCAGTCCCTTGAGTTCATTTCGGGTCACTGGGTCTCAGCTCTCAGGGCCTCTTCAGACCCTGTGGAGACCCAGCTGAAAGGCAAGCTGAAAGAAAGAGTTTTCAGGGACTTCCCTGGCAATCCAGTGGTTAGGACTCTGCGCTTCCACTGCAGGGGGCACGGGTTCAATCCCCTCTCAGGGAACTAAGATCCCGCAAACCACGTAGCGTGGCCACAAAGAAAAAAAGAAAACAGAGTTTGCATATCCATCAGTTACCTGCAATTTCTAAAAATGTAAAATGGTGTAAAGACAATGAACAAAGCTGGAATCTGATGACTCAGAAGGGTGTGCTATAGATGATGCACAATTTTCCACTGAAACACAAAATTTCTCTCTACAGCCTTTTGGTCAAAAGCAATCTCAAAGAAAGATTATTCTTGTTCACAAATTAAGGCTAGTCTCATCGGACTTGGCTTAAATTTTTACGTAGGTGTTGCAAAAATGGTAATTTACTGTAGGTCTTATTAAGACTGCTTTGCTTAAAGTTTTCATAAGGAATCTCAGATTGGATTATAAAATCCTCTTAAGACGAAGAAGACAGGACAAGAACTTGACATCATATTTCACCTGCAGTATGTGTACAGTTGGGTGAATCCCTCTCTTCTTGAGGTCTCCAAAAGATCCTAAGATTCCTGAGTCTGTCAAGAAGTGACCACCCTTACTCACTTGTAAGGCTAGGAGCCCTGGAAGCCAAGAACCAGACAGTTTTTCCTAAAGGAGTTTGTAAGCACCAGCTCCATATAAAGTCACTGGTAGCTCCTTAAAAGTCACTCAACGAGCATCATTCTCAAATATGACATTCCAGGCCAAGTCTTGATTGCATAACCAGTGTTTCTAATTATGTCCTCTTAACAGGGAGACCAGACTCTTTTGAACCTGTGAAAATAACTATATTGCCGTGAAATAGGAACACTAGAGATGTCAGGCAAGGAGAAAACAGATAGGAATTCTAGAGATGTCAGGCAAGGAGAAACAGATGTCATTTAAATACTGCATTTCAGGACTTCCCTGGTGGCGCAGTGGTTAAGAATCCGTCTGCCAAAGCAGGGTTCACAGGTTCGAGCCCTGGTCCGGGAAGATCTCACATGCCACGGAGCAACTAAGCCCGTGGGCCACAACTACTGAGCCTGTGCTCTAGAGCCCGTGAGCCACAACTACTGAAGCCGGCGTGCCTAGAGCCCGTGCTCCACAACAAGAGAAGCCACTGCATTGAGAAGCCCGTGCACCGCAACAAAGAGCAGCCCCTGCTCGCCACAACTAGAGAAAGCCCGCGCGCAGCAACGAAGACCCAGTGCAGCCAAAATTATAAATGAATAAATTAATTAAAAAATAAAGTACTTCTCATTAAAGAAAGAAAGAATGTCTGTTAACTCAATTTAATATCAGTTCTAGGTTTTTAAGTTACAAAAAATTCAGGACATTATCTTCAAGTTAACATAATTACTATTGAAATAAAGTTTGTCAGAATAATTATTCAATTCTGGTTAAGTGTAATTTTGCATTTTTCATAACCTTAAAAATTCACTAGAAGCAATGCGAGCTTATTCAATAAGTCCTGCATAGGTTTAGGAAGAATATACCCAAGTAGAATCCACACGTATTTACTGAACACTCAGAGAACACACGGTTTGTTTTTATTAACACTAGTAAACAAACTAGTGTTAAACTAGTCTTGTTTGCCAAAGACATATCTAAATTATGTGAGCTTGAATTCTTAAAACATGTTCAAATTATTTTCCAAAAGAATAACTTTTTTCACATTGAAAGCATTACAGGTTCAATTTATTTAATTCCTAGGAATTTTAAAAATTGAACTGCATTTATATAAGCGCTTTTATTTATCTGCAAACTAATCAGGATAGAGCTTCATTAAGAGACTTTATAATCTAATTTGGTAGTACCCGCAGTAGGTAGGAAAATACCAATACTTACACAATAAAAAATAAAGGCCTTTCTGAATTAGACATATAAGTCTATAGACACAGAGGGAAGGCTGACAGTTTTAACTCTAAAACCGCAGCCATGGATCAAGCATAAACACAGAGACACAAAATTTACCACTTCCCACTGGGCATGAAATTCTTAATTTGAGCACCAAATAGACAAAGAGATCACCAAGTGGTTAGGCCACAGAACCAAAAGAATTCAGCATCCACAATCAAGCAAGTACGCAAAACAACCAAACTCAAACCCACACCAAGCTATCGATGAACAAGTGTCCCGAGCACAGGACCAAGAGTAAAACTCACCATCACCAGGTGGCCCAGCAGGAACAAAGCACAGAGGGCCCGAGAGCCTTGTTATCCAGATGGAGAAAACGCAGATCCCAAGACAAGGTCCAACCCATCCGATTCAAGACACCAGCTGTGAAAGACAAAAATGCACCGGACAATTTAGTAGACGATTTTATTCAGGCCGTTGTGATAGAGAGAAGTGCACTCATGAAGGTTTCAAGCAAGAGGGGGGAAACCTGGAGTTTCCTGAAAGGAGAGAAATCTTGGGGAAGGTGGAGTTTGGTCTCATCTCTCAGAATATGTGCTCAGCCATTTCCCAGAATGCATCACCACCGTCTGGGAGAACAGGGCTCAGATGAAGTTTAACATCATTAACGTGAAGAAAGCAATTCGATCAGGGTGTGTGGGTGAAAAATTAATCAATCTATGAAAGAAATGGAAAATTTTATTCGAGCCAAACTGAGGATTATAACCAGGGAACAGCATCTCCTAAAGCTCTGAGAACTGCTCTGCCCATGAGAAGTCAAAACACAGTTATATTTTTCAAGACAGAGGCTGTATGTTAAATGACGTATTATTGAGAGTTTACACAATCCAGATCTGCAAGTACAAAGGGGTGGGGTCATCATGACCCCCTGCAAGATCAAGAAGGAACGTTATTTTTTTTTAACTTATTTTTTATACATCAGGTTATTATCAGTTATCTATTTTATACACATCAGGGTATATATGTTGATCCCAATCTCGCAATTCATCCCACCACCACCATCACCCCACCACCACTTTCCCCCCTTGGTGTCCATACGTTTGTTCTCTACATCTGTGTCTCTATTTCTGCCCTGCTAACTGGTTCATCCGTACCATTTTTCTAGGTTCCACATATACGCATTAACATACGATATTTGTTTTTCTCTTTCTGACTTACTTCACTCCATATGACAGTCTCTAGATCCACCCACGTCTCTACAAATGACCCAATAAGAAGGAACGTTATCTTTTAAGGAGTCATCTTGTTGATGCTGAGAGAATGTTGTTCTTTACAGTTGAGCAGGTATTTCTGCTGATGGGGGAGGTCTGGTCAATGCACAATGCAGATACACAATGCACAGTGAGGGGACAGAGGAGACCAAAGGGCAGAGAACATTTTTACGCTTATATTTTTTCTCGTCCTACCATAAAATACAAATTTTATTTCACAACAGGTGCAACAATCAAATCTGTCACCTGCTAACTGTAGTCCAGGGAAGTGAAGACTGAGACATGGAGCTGAGGGGGTCTTTGCTGGTTTTGCTACAGAACTCGTCCATGCGCCCCACACACAGTGAGGCCAAACGGATCACAACATCAGAGTTTGGAGCAGAGAAAGGTTTATTGCAGGGCCAAGCAAAGAGAAAGGATGGCTTGTGCTGAAAAAAACCTTTGGGGTGAGGGCTGTGCAGGGTGTGTGACTTTCTTCTGATTGGCTGGTGGTGAGGTCACAGGGCGGAGCTCCAGGAATCCTGTGCTCAGCCTTAAGTTACCTTCCTCCACCTGGGTGGGAGCCTCAGTTCCTGAAGAACTCAGAGATATTGTTGTGTACATTCCTTCACGTGGAACCAGGACCCTGCCCCAAGGCAGCACTACTTTTTCTTGACTGTTCCTCCTTGCTTTCTGCATCCCCTGCCTTCCCTGATCAGCAACAGTTTGACTCTGCCTTTTGGAACTCAGGGAAGGTCTTTGGAGGCTGAATGAAGCCTATTTCCTACAAACAAGAAGCGGGGGACAGGGAAAGGATTTGCACCCGGGAGTCGCACGGGGTCAGTTTCAACAAGACCAGTTTTGGTTCCAAGATGGGAATAAAATCTCCTGTCATTATCAATTTTACATAATTATTGATAAATCAGCTTTTCCCTCAGCCTTTCAAAGACTAGAAAGTGGGATGCTCTACTCTCTTTATATATATCGAATATTTATTTGCAAAGAAATTTAACAAGTTTTTCGCCAATAGCAATATTTATAAATATATTTTGTCTAGTGTCATGAAAATTAAAATGGGCCTTGTGCCATGACTTTCACAGTTTTTCAAGTTTATACTATTTATATTCTTCACTTTTTAATCACTTATTCTGGCCGAAATGTAGTCACACAATACGTTATCTGAATGCACTACTTTGCCATGTTTGGATGGGACTTACTTTCTATCAATAGGATTATTTCTGAGCAAAGGACATGCTAAAAATGCACCCCAAAATCCATAATATGATTCATAATCCTCCCGAATTCTTACTTTGTAAGGAGTCATAGGATTAAAGAAAGTAATTTTGTAACATTTAAATGTTCATTTTAAGAAGGCTTGCCTGAGAAGAGGAAGCATTTTCTCACACAGCCATAATTAAACAACAAAAAAAGAAAGTGGTAATCACAATGCCTTGCATTTAAACACTGCTTCCTTCCGAACAGCAAAGTCATGGGAATCAGAGCTGGGAAGGACCTTGCAGAGAGAAAATCAAGTTCAACCTACCATTTAAATGATGGGAAATTGAGGCCTAGAAAAAATTAAGCGACTTTTAAGGCCTTAACTTTACCAGCTAATGGCTGGGACCGCTTAAAATAAATGAACTTCCAAAAATCTCTGCTTCAGGAGTCATATAATTAAGCTGTTAATATTATCACCTTACTTCTAAGCAACAGAGGAAATAAGTTAGAAACAGGTGACTATAATGTATCCAAGTTACAAAGTAGCAAAATGAGAGCTCAGAATTCTTGCCTCTTGTCTGGATGCTCTGACGGGATCCCCACCTGCAGTACTGGGCTGCATTGATCAGTTTCGTTCAAATTTACCATTTACAACCCTACTCTTAGTGTTATCCCTCGCTTTAGGATGTAAAAGTGTGAGGATGGACAGTTTGTATGTCCTTATTAATCACGATTTTAGGAGCGTGTAAAAATACAGAATCAAAGACTGTCTACAGATGTCTCCACATCACAGTGATGCTTCCTTAAAAATTCAGGAATCCTCACTGGAGGACAGGAGTAAACCCAGCTGCCAGCAAAGGCTTAAGTATGGGTCAAATAGGCAGAAGCACCAGTGATCAGTCTTTATTTTCAAACCCCTTGCCTTGTTGTTTCATTTTAAGAGTCCTGGGTAACAGACAGTAACTATGGGATACGTGTTTCCCAGGTAGCCAGAGCTTTTTAGAATCCGAAAAAAAAGGTCATTAGGGAGGTTATTCCCAGGGGTAAAGCTGGATATGCCTGGGCATTCAGGCAGCAAACTCACAAAAAAAGACTGGAAAGGACTTGGGTTCGGATTTCAGAGGTCCAGCTGAGTCTCAAACGTTCCTAAATTTAGAAAGTAGATGTGGAAACCGGCACAACTTGAAAAACAGGTAAAAATCATAAAACATTTCTGTATATTGAAGAGTATTTTAATTTTAAAATATTATGTCAACTTCCTATTCCAAGAAAATGGAGTAGAGTATGTCTCCCTATACCCCCAGAGAAGCACAACTAAAAATCCTGGATGGAATATACGCAACAAAAACAGAAAGGTTCTAAGCGGAGGAGAGAAGAGGAAGATTGGTCAGGAACCAAGGAATAACGCGGTGTGAGCCCAGGGTGTGAGCCCCAGGGTGTGAGCCCAGGGTGTGAGCCCAGGGTGTGAGCCCCAGGGTGTGAGCCCCAGGGTGTGAGCCCCAGGGTGTGAGCCCCAGGGTGTGAGCCCCAGGGTGTGAGCCCCAGGGTGTGAGCCCCAGGGTGTGAGCCCCAGGGTGTGAGCCCCAGGGTGTGAGCCCCAGGGTGTGAGCCCCAGGGTGTGAGCCCCAGGGTGTGAGCCCCAGGGTGTGAGCCCCAGGGTGTGAGCCCCAGGGTGTGAGCCCCAGGGTGTGAGCCCCAGGGTGTGAGCCCCAGGGTGTGAGCCCCAGGGTGTGAGCCCCAGGGTGTGAGCCCCAGGGTGTGAGCCCCAGGGTGTGAGCCCCAGGGTGTGAGCCCCAGGGTGTGAGCCCCAGGGTGTGAGCCCCAGGGTGTGAGCCCCAGGGTGTGAGCCCCAGGGTGTGAGCCCCAGGGTGTGAGCCCCAGGGTGTGAGCCCCAGGGTGTGAGCCCCAGGGTGTGAGCCCCAGGGTGTGAGCCCCAGGGTGTGAGCCCCAGGGTGTGAGCCCCAGGGTGTGAGCCCCAGGGTGTGAGCCCCAGGGTGTGAGCCCCAGGGTGTGAGCCCCAGGGTGTGAGCCCCAGGGTGTGAGCCCCAGGGTGTGAGCCCCAGGGTGTGAGCCCCAGGGTGTGAGCCCCAGGGTGTGAGCCCAGGGTGTGAGCCCCAGGGTGTGAGCCCAGGGTGTGAGCCCCAGGGTGTGAGCCCCAGGGCTCCCTTTTGGACACATGTGTCCCTGTCTTTGAACTGAAAAAGCTACAACTGAGAAATGGCAACGGAAGCAGACAGAAAAAACAACGGCAGAAGCCTGCTCTGTCTGGTCAAAGGCAGGGGAGGGGCAACCAAGCAGGCAGAAAACTTTCAGACAACAGACAACTGCTCCAGTCCAACTAAAAACCAGAGAAACTGGTGTCCTCCACCCACCCCCCTCACAACCACACAGGCAAAGGCTAAGTAGGGGGCCAAGATGTGCCCTACACAGGCTGGGACAAAGGCTCAACACCCTGTCTGGGATGCTGTCCAGGAAGTCAAGTAGGGGCCGAGACATTCCTACCCTTAGCTGGTAAGGACCACCCACCCCTGCCTGGATCACCGACTTAAACATACAATTATACAACTTCTAGGGAAAAAATGAAAGAAAACCTTTGGCATCTAGGGTTAAGCAAAGAGTTCGCGGACTGATACCAAAAGCATCATCCATAAAAGGAAAATGTGACAAATTGGCAATTTCACTGAAGTTTAAAACTTTTTTTGCCCTGCAAAAGGCCCTATCCAGAGGATGAAAACACAATCTACAGGATGAGCGAAATCTTTGCAAAACAAATATCCAACAGAGGACAAGTATTCAGTATCCTACTGAGCTTTGGGGTGACTCTAAAATCAGGAGAATATTTTTTTTAACAAACGGGATGGAGTTTATACCTACAAAAGTGTCATCTTTCATAACTGTCACCTTGGGAAGTTACACAAACCTTGAGAAGTTATGTGCTTGGAACAAGGCTCCAAACATTTTGAAGCTCCTCTTTGGAAATTACCTTCAAAAACAGCTAACGAAAAAATCATGTCAGACTTCCCTGGTGGCGCAGTGGTTGAGAGTCCGCCTGCCGATGCAGGGGACGCGGGTTCGTGCCCCGGTCCGGGAAGATCCCACATGCCGCGGAGCGGCTGGGCCCGTGAGCCATGGCCGCTGAGCCTGCGCGTCCGGAGCCTATGCTCCGCAACGGGAGAGGCCACAGCAGTGAGAGGCCCGCAAGTTATGTGCTTGGAACAAGGCTCCAAACATTTTGAAGCTCCTCTTTGGAAATTACCTTCAAAAACAGCTAACGAAAAAATCATGTCAGACTTCCCTGGTGGCGCAGTGGTTGAGAGTCCGCCTGCCGATGCAGGGGACGCGGGTTCGTGCCCCGGTCCGGGAAGATCCCACATGCCGCGGAGCGGCTGGGCCCGTGAGCCATGGCCGCTGAGCCTGCGCGTCCGGAGCCTATGCTCCGCAACGGGAGAGGCCACAACAGTGAGAGGCCCGCGTACCGCAAAAAAAAAAAAAAAAAAAAAGTCATGTCATTTTTCATTGAGAACAGCATCGATGCTCCATTAGTCTTACCTGTCCCTCAAAAGACCAAGACGTGCACTTCCAAGAACAGTCAGAGATTAGACATCACAACTAATGTACATGTTTAAAAAGAGTAAACCCCCCAACAAAATAAAAAGAACCGTTTTTTTCCAACTCATATCATACATAGCTCATTTCCCTCATGTAGAACTTCTAGAAAACATTAAGAAAAAGGCCAATAAACTCATAGAAAAACATGGTTAAAGGCCACGAACAGATAATTCACGTGAAAGGCATTAATAGTGTGAAAAGCAGCTCAACTCACACGTGATGAAAAGTGCGCTGAGAACTTGCTTTCACCTCTCACGTCAGCATGTCAGAAGTTTGATGACACAGTGGGATGGCGTCTTCAGCCTGCAACTTGGCAGTATTTATCCATATAATGTAAGTAGTGTTGTTTTGCAAACCCGCCCGGACACTGAGGGCAGGGAGACAGGGAAGAAAGAGGCCGGCGCCCCAGGCCATAGGCGGCAGGTGTTAAGAAGCAAGGAATTTACAAGCTGGTTTCCGCCCCCGCCCCCGCGGAGTCTCCAAGTTCATCCAGAGGCCTCAGCAGGGTCCAGGCCCAGCCTGGGTGGGTGGTGGAGGCGGCGGTGATCTCAGTACCACATCACTCTCCGAAGCTGCATCCCTGAAAGTGGTCCCCACGGTAGGCGCGGTGGCCAGAACCCACATCCCAAGGACAGGGGAGGGGTGAGGAGAAGGGACGAGCCTTGGATCGCCTGGGGCCGGCGGGCAAGCCAGCCTGCAGTCATGTCTTCTCCGTGACCTGAAGACCTCCAGCACCGACCTTTGACCCAGCAACTACCCCACAGATACATTTCCATGTGTGTCAATGACATAGGTGTAAGGTATTTCAGCTTTATTTGTTAAAAAAGATGGGAAATAACCTGCATGCCTCTCACTATGGGGCTGATAAATAAATTATGCCACATTCATAAAATAAAATTTTATGGGGATGTTGCGGAAGGAGTATATTCCTCAAGCACTAATATATTTGCTAAGTGTGAAAAAAAGCAATGTGTGCAGCAGTTTATAAACTTATGTCATGGATATAAGCTTTTTGTAATGCCATAGGTGTTAAGGAAGGGAAATGTATTTATACATGATATATAGATATATACATGATGTCATTGTATATAAATAATGCATACAGAAGCAAACACACAGTCATGGCATATATATTTCTGGGAGGATATGTCAGAAACTGATAATGCGGCTGCCCTGGGGGCACTTAAGGCTGAGAATGAATAATGAGAAATCGTGCTTCCGCATCTGAGTGCCCGTGAACACTGAGCTATTGGCAGCCACACTCTTTGCTATATATCCTATGACTCAGACCTTATTTTAGGCAGCCTTTCCAAATGATGAGTTGTTACGAAAGTACTTTGAATGACACAACTTTTTGAATATTGTACATGATCTCCCTGAGCGACTGCAAAGATGGCATCTGTAATTTTTACATTAAATTTTTCAACTGCTCGCGTTACTTTAATCTCCCCCCCAACACGCCCCCAGTATGAATACGTAAATAATTGACATGGAGAAAGTCAGTTTTTCCATTGTTTGTTTGGCTTCCAATCATCAATAGACTAAATGACCATGGTAATAGCTTTCAGTTTATTTCTAATAAGAATCGACTGAACCTCAAAAAGATTA
The DNA here is from genome assembly GCF_000442215.2 of Lipotes vexillifer. Classification (NCBI taxonomy): domain Eukaryota; kingdom Metazoa; phylum Chordata; class Mammalia; order Artiodactyla; family Lipotidae; genus Lipotes; species Lipotes vexillifer. Next base: position 652,625 of record NW_006775077.1, read on the forward strand.
AAACTTACAACCACTAAACATGATTTCATGCTTTGTAAATTATACTCAAAGATTCAGAAATCTTTTACGATATGCTCCTATTTCTGTGAGATTCCAACTTTTCATGATTTTCCTGTCTGTATTCCAAATTCAGTACTGTAGGCAACACATTCTTATAAATCACTTTCCAAATATAAAATTACTAAAATGTAACTCAAATGTGTTCTGTTATTTCATTCAACAAGCACTTGTGGAGTGTTTGCAAAGTGCTGCATGAAATTAATACTCTATCTATCTCTATCTCTTAAAAATGACAACGAAGAAAGAGAAATTTCAATCAATAAATAAGACAAACAAAAAAATTCCAAATCATAATGCAACCTGATGGTGGTCCTGGTTATGTAAATACTTTCCCATTCTTCATTTTTTTTATTTCCCTATTTCACATGCAATCGTTCTCCAGGCATTTTCTGACTAATTAAGGATTGCTGGGGGTGCAAGAATTAGAAAGCCACTCAAATCAGCTCAAGTAAAACTGGATTTTCTGAGCAGACACAAAGGAATTCACTAGAAACAAAGTCTGTAATACAGCTGGACCTCTGGGAAGTGGATATTTCTTGAAAATGGGTCTCTCTTTTCTTTCACTCTGCATCAGGCAGCCTGGTAAGACCAAGGTATCCAGAAGGGTTATTCCAGAAGTTGATGTTTGTGTCAATCATTTATGTAAATATTTAAAAGGTATTACATATTTTCCTGCAAATATGATCTGATACTGCCTCACCTGTAACTTTTTGATAGCTAGCGGTTATCCTCAGTGTAAATCTCAGAGCCCTAAACTTTAAAGATCTTCCCTCTGCTTACCTAACCAGCCTTACTTCATGATATTCCCCCTGCCCCACTACATACCCTCCCTCAATCTCCAGACCTTTCTACATCCTGTAGTTATGCTTTGAACCGTTAGCACTTTAACGTCGTATAACTTATACTGAAACACTTCCTTTTGTTTTTACATTTTTAAAAACAGTTGCAGTCAGGCCTGTTCTGGATATAACTGGGAGTAGAGGAAAAGATGGCAGGTAGCACAATGATCTCACGTTAAGCCTGTCTCCGTGCCTACACACTCACCAAGAGCCGGTTCACCTCCCCGTCTTTCCTCCATCCTCGTGAAATCAGATCAGGGAAGATCCGAAACCCAGTCACCCAAAATGAACATGGTTGATAGTTTCCATTTCATTTACCTCTCCCAGTGGTATTTGCATTTTATCATGAATCAAAACTTTAAAATAAAGTTAAAACGTTAGAATGTTACCATTTCCATCATCAGCCAGTAGAAAATTGATATGATTGGGAAGGCAGGCGAGGACCTTTCAGTGGCCCCTAGTTCAAACCATATTCTGCCTTCATAAAAGGCTGACCTTGGCTGTACTCCGGTTGTCAAGAAAGTATATATCGCACAGATGAAAAAACTGAATTTCTCATAAAGCTGGCCATTATTGCATCTGTCGGAGCAGGGCCGCAGAGCTACCCATCAACACACATCTCAAATGAATTTCCACAGTAGGCCAGAGATGATTAAATAATTTTTGTAGAACAGCATTTGAAATTTTGCTTTTATCTATATTTTTTATAATAGTCAACAGAGAACGGATTGCATCCCTCCAAGAAAAGAATAATCTAGCATTTTAAAGAAGTCCTGAGGCACACATTAGCACAAAAAACCCATCCCGCTCCAGTGTGTCAGGCACGCACATCTTAGAGGCCTCTTCAGGTACTTTATCTTTCAGCTTTTCCAAATGGTATTTTTTAAAAGCATCCAGATGTCTATCCTAAAGGCAGTTATTTCCTTAAAGTTCACAGAGAGTCGGAGACAAAGGAAAAATACATTTTAACATTTGTATGTTTGTCCTCCGGCAACAGAAGTTAAGCATTAAATTGCACTATGACTCAAAAAGCTGTAAGGAAAAAGGGACCATGGATAACTCTAGTCAATGACTTTAGGAAATCCATGTTAGTCAAGTCTGCACAAATCCTCACATTTCCTTCTGAGACACAGTCAGTGCTTCCATAGTGGGTAAATACATGTCTCCTTGGCTAGGCTAGAGTGTCCCGTTTTTCCATCAAACACCAACCTAGATGTTGCTGTAAAGATATTGTGTAGACATGATTAATATCTTCAGTCATTTGACTTTAAGGAGATTACCCTTGATGATATGGGTGGAACTCATCCAATCAGTTAGAAGCCTTCGGAGCAAACACTGAGGTTTACTGGAGAAAAAGGAATTCTGCCTTGAGACCTCAGCGTCGGCTCCAGCCTGCTGACCTGGAGACTGACCAGTGCCCACAGTCTTGTGACACAGCCCTTGAAGGAAATCTCTTTATAGGTGACGGATGGATCAGCTGATAGATAAATATCTCCTTCCCCTCTTGGCTCTGTTTCTCTGGAGAACCCTGACTAATACACCTTCCCATGCCATCATACTGATTAATTTACGTGCCACATCTGATAGTTTTTGCAAGGATAAGAGCTCTGTGAATATATTTAGATATATCATCATAGTGAATAGATTATTTACTGCATTAAATCAGCGTTTTCAAGCCGTGATCCCAGAGTCGTAAACAAATTGCCTGAGTTCATCAGCTTGAATTACGCTTTTCTGCCACTTTGATTATTACCTATTTGTCTCATTTCCCGATCTAGATCATAGGAGTTAAATTCAGATGCGCCAGTGAAACAGCCTCGTTAACTCTTTGCAAGAGCTCTGCTTAAATAGTTTTTACCCTCTGCCAATAACTTCTCTTTAGCTAATAATGCCTGTAAACATTTTAAATGAAAAGGGGGAATTGTGGATCACCTCCCAGGAGATTAAACTTCCATTTTCTAGAAGATGGAGGCACCAGATATTCTCATAAAGATAAACCAACACATCTGACAGGTGGTTTCTCCATCAGCCTCTTACACCTCATAGAGTTCTCACCTTCCTAACCTCCTACAGTGTGACATGTTACAAGATACTGTGGTCTCTGGGCTTAAATCCATGGTATCCGTGATTTTACAAAGCCAGGCTGGAACTACACATAATTCACTTAGAATGAATGAAGGGACCTTTCATTTCAAAAGAGTCATTTTTTAAAATTCTCTTGGTCAGTCTGGACTTTTGCTGGCTGTGCTCAAAGCTGGGGGCACGTGTATTCTAATAGAATGTGTAACTTCAGCTTTCTCTGAGCCCACTGATATCAAACTCAAGCTAGTAGATCATTCTAGCAATATTCATTCTGTGATTATTACCAAAATCACCATGAGTGCACTTACCTCTTTTCAGAGTGAGACTTTCATCCGGGACTCTTGGGTAGATTAATCAACACAACTCCAGACTTTTTGTTATTATTATGTATCAACAAGGATGCCATGATTCCACTGGTTCTTCAAATTTTTTGTTCTGATTTCACACCCATTTTCTTGCTTACTACTCACAGCATCTTGTAATTTTACTTTACAGATGAGGACGTTGTGCCCTAAAGAGAGCATGTGACTCCTCCATCAGGACTTGGTAAATCAGAGGAGTCAAAGCAGGACCAGATTGCAGGCCGGCATCCTCCCCGTTACACCCTCTCAGGTTCAATACCCTGATGTTCATCCGAGCTCTTCCCGGACACCTAACCGATCCACTCGAAGCCTTCTGTGTAAGGGCGTCTCATGTCCCAAGACCACTTTCCTCCCCGTGGACGCCTGAGGAGGGTCTGCGCTGCACATACAGGTCTTTATTCTGTCGGGTCTAAGGTGTTACTGTAGCAAAACTAGCTACCCTGGTGCCATCTTGGAGAGCAGACGGAGTAAAGAGGGACTGACTCATATGAAACGCCTGGGGACTTTTCAATCATAGACTCACATATAAGAAACTAAGTCCAGGCAGTTAAGAATCTGCCTGCCAATGCAGGGGACACGGGTTCGAGCCCTGGTCCGGGAAGATGCCACATGCTGCAGAGCAACTAAGCCTGTGCGCCACAACTACTGAGCCTGTGCGCTAGAGCCCACGAGTCACAACTACTGAGCCCACGTGCCACAACAACTGAAGCCCGTGCGCCTAGAGCCTGTGCTCCACAACAAGAGAAGCCCCGCTGACCACAACTAGAGAAAGCCCGTGCGCAGCAACAAAGACCCAATGCAGCAATAAATAAATAAATAAATAAATAAATAAATAAATAAATAAAATATTTTTAAAAAAATAAAAAAGAAACTAAGTTCACAGCAGGCCCCCAGCCAGTCCCCCAGGAACGCAGTGAGCAGTGAGCATGCTTGCATCTACTGACACAGAGAGATAAGTTTATGATACTCTGCTAAGTGGAAAAAGCAGCTTACAAAGTAATAGTTACAGCACCGTCGCAATTTTATAAATAGAGAGTAAAAATGTCTGAAAGGGCGAATGCACACTATGTCCACGTAATTACTTCTCAGTAATTATAGTATAATCTCAGAAATAAAATCGTTTTTAGTTTTTAAAATGTTTTTCTGCATTTTCTAACTTTCAACAATGAATAGGTAGTGTTGAGTAATACAGTGTTTAAGGGTCATCCGGGGGTCTTCCCTGGTGGCGCCGTGGTTGAGAGTCCGCCTGCTGATGCAGGGGACACGGGTTCGTGCCCCGGTCCAGGAAGATCCCACGTGCCGCAGAGCGGCTGGGCCCGTGAGCCATGGCCGCTGAGCCTGCGCGTCCGGAGCCTGTGCTCCGCAACGGGAGAGGCCACAGCAGTGAGAGGCCCACGTACCACAAAAAAAAAAAAAGAGTCATGCTAAGTTAATCAGTTCTAATCAGTCATATGTAGGTTACTGGCCTTACCAACCACTCTCAGGCCAAGGTCCCCTCGTCCCGGTCGGGGGTCAGGTCATGAGCGGCTGGGTGGGCCCTGGAGGCCCGGGGCGGAGCACGGACTAGGCTGGGATGTTCCCTCGGACGCGCCTAAGCTTCTCTTCACTTCTAAAGCTGCTCCCAGGCTGTGGGGTAACTATCTTCTGACCTCTTCAGGATGGGGAGGGCACCTTCTCCTAAGCTGACAGCCTGTGGTGACACTGCCAGCACCAAAGGACCGCCACCAGTTCCCACCCGTGGCCTCCGCACTCAGGCCCATTTGTAAGGTGGGTAGCTATATTCACAGCTATATAGGTACAGAGAGAGATGCATGGAGAGAGAGAGAGAGAGAGAGAGAGAGAGAGAGAGAGAGGAAAAGGAACCAGAAAATATTTGAAAAGGCAGAGGGTGGAGCCAGCTTCATCTCTCCACTAAGTATTAAAGCTGTAGCTTCCTTTTAAGCAGGAAGTGGCCTTGTCCTACGTATCTTCCAGGCGTGTGACCTTGGAGGCAGCCTGTGCAGGAAAAGGGAAGGAGGACTGCAAGCTCCTTCTCTTCCGTCTGCAGGTGACATCAACCACCTGCCCATGACCTGGCCAAGGGCCGCTGTCAGTCCAGCAGAGACCCTGACTCGGCTTAGGGAAGAATTTGTACTCAGCACGTGGTTCTGACCCAGAGAGCAAAGCTCCCGGAACTCTGGAAACAGCGAACGCTTTTCTTTCGCTTGAAATCCATGTAATTTCAAATGTCATCAGCTCTGAATTCATGTGCAAATAGTATGCAATGTTTCAAGCGGAATGTTCCACCTGCTTTAGGGGATAAACTCTTTAAACCTGTTCTGGTGCTCATTTACACGCACCCTAGGTAATGAGAAATAGCTACTGTCTTTACTACTCATGTTTATTCGTGGTTAACAAGGCCCTTCCCTTAAGGCCTCTGTTCCGCTGTGATCTGTTTCCCAATGGTGGTTATCCCATGCCCTTTAGACTAATAGTATTTACCTCCTTTTACATATGAAAAATACATAGACACAGAGCAAACCTAGTCTTTACTATGTACGGGGCCCTGCTGAAGCATCTCCCATACACTGGCTCATTTAACCCTCAGGACAATTCTGGGATAAGGAGGTATTACTATATCACCATTTCACAGATGGAGAAAGTGAGGCCCATGGAGGTTAAACAACTCACCAGGGTCACAGAGCTGGTAAGGTGCGGTGCCAAGGTTAAAGCCAGGCTGTCTGGCTCCTGTGTCCGTGCTTTCACTATGATAAACCTCTATTCCGTATGTCACAGTGACAAAAATCATTCTTACATGAGTGTCCACATGTAAACGTGAGCTCCACCTTCGAAGTTGCTCCCTGCTGCTGGCAGGGCTAGAAGATCCTTCCCAAACTAACCAGAGTGATTCGATCTGTTCTTATCCTCATGGTTGTCCCAGAGGCAATCACACAGCCTCGGCTGGCCCCACTGGACTAAAGCTCCAGGCTTCTGTTTGAAGATTGAATCTAAATGAGAAGCCTGAGTTGCCATTAGCCCTTGGGGAAATGAGAGAATCCTGCCAAGGATGAAATTGCCCTGAGGTAGCAGAGCTGCAAAGTGGAGAGAGTGAAGGGGACCCTTACCAGGTCATCTGAGCTGCCACAACAAGCCGTACCTGAAGCTGCCTTTCCCTTTGAACTTTCTAGTAACATATGCAGTGGAATCCTTGTATTGCTTAAGTCACCGCTTATGCTGGTTTTCTTGTACTTGCATCTAGTAACTAATTTGGTCCAGGAGTGGGATGTTTATTACGCACAGTCTTTTAAAGATGGACTTGGCTGAGTTGAAGACAGTGCAGTGATGGGCCATCCTTGACATTTTAAAGGTAAACGTATGGCTAAGTTCCTCCAGGTGTGTGTTGACACTTGAACAATGCCTTGCTGCAGTGTAACAGGAAAGGGCCAATTCTGACTCCAGGTTGGATCTGTTTCTTTGACTTTAGCCTTTGCTTTTCCTTGCTTTTTTTTTTTTATTACAATCATACATAATGGCCTGCCTCAGGGAACGCTACCCACCTGTGAATGGCTGGAAGAAAGAAGAAATTAACACATCCCCTCCCCGAGGCTGGCCATTCCAGGAGATGTTTTGCAAGACTGGTGGCCCTTTTACTTTGCTTCCTCCCTGTCTCTCCCTCTCTATCCTCTCTTTTTACTTTATACTTTTTTACTTTATTCTATAAAAGAAACCGGCACCCAGACCCCCATAAGATGGTTTTTCAGAGACACTAGTCTGCCATCTTCTCAGTCCGCCTCAACAAAGTCATATTCCTGACCTCAACACCTTGTCTCCGATTCATTGGCCAGTCGTGCAGCGAGCAGAGTGGAACTTGGACTCTGTAACAGTTATGCAAACCTGCTCATATATTGTGCCAGGACTCTGTAACAGTTACGCAAATCTGCTCATATATTGTGCCACCGAGAGATAAAAATCACTGATAATTACCATATAATCCATGCTCATTTACATTTATTTTAACAGCCTGGCTGCGGGTACTTCTGAAAACACAGAAGCAAATTCTATTTCCCTAACCAAGCGAACCTCTGAAGTGGTAGCTTCTGGTTGCCATGAGAACAGTTATATTTAAATGTTCAGTCCCAGAAGCAGTACCACAGATACGCAGATTCTCTGAACCAGCCTGTCCTCTTCCATTTTCACCAATTCGCATCAAGTACTTTAAGAGGTGGCAGAGTTGAAAGCTGGAAAGAACCGTCATTCAGTAAAAACTCCTGGGTTCCACTTACCTTGCAGGACTTGGCCAAAAGTTTCAAATACAAAATCCTTTTCCCCTAACTGGTGGTGGTGAACGATTTATAAACCATACTTGGAAGTGGCGGTGTCCCCTGAAGGCTGACGGGATTTGTAAAGTGTCACGTAACCCTTAGTCCCACATCACTTGGTCTGTAAGGAGTGAGGTCACGTGGACACTGGGTCCAGGGAGAGACATACGCGTGCGGCCAAGGAGGGAGCAACAGGAGGGTTTCGGGCCCTAGTTTTTTTCATCAGTGCTTTACCTGCCGGGACCACAGAGCTGTCAGAGGCAGATGGCCGGGAGCTGATGAGCTTCAAGGTCAAGGTCCCTCCCACACTGGGACCTCACTGCGCGTTCATAGTCCTGGGTTCTGTTTCTTAAAAAGGGCTCCCAAGTTTTATAGGCTTTGCGCCCCAGCAAACTTGGAGGCACCCTTGTGCCCACAAGCAAAAAAGAAGGTTAAAGGGCGGATGTTAATTTCAGACACTTACTATCTTTAAGAAGCACTTTCGAATGTGAACACAGGGAACAGCAGATCCTTCTGTCTGGAAGATTCCGACCAGCATTCAGACATGCTGTCCTTTCTCTCATCCTAAAACAGAACCCTTTCTTTCCTCCCTTTACAAAAACTCCCTGGGGCAGGGGATGCCACCCCACTCCAGTCAGGATGTCCCCCCACCCACACCCCAGTCTGGGGAAGGTACAGCCACCTCCGCGCACAAAAGCCGGTCACCTCGTCAGCCCCCGGCCATCTCTCCTCCAGAGGCCCCTTCCGCACGCCCTTCTCGCCCCACCCTGGTCCCCCATCTGCCTGGTCTTCAGTGTTGGGATGAGCTGTCGGATGCTCTGTTCTCCAGCTGATTCACTCCCCAAGTGACCTTAGCCGGTCTCCAGACTCACGAGGTGCCTACATAAGAGCAACTCCCCCAAACTGTAGCTCCCATCAGGACCTCTGAATCAAACACGCACCCCATCTCCCTTGGACTCCTAAGAGGCACGAGCAAAAGAAAGCTCCTGACCCCCTCGCTGGTGGCGACATGATCCTGCAGCTGCTCAGACCAAGCCCAGGCCATTCTGACCCTCCTCCCTGGCCCTCGCCCCACCTGTAATCTGTCAGCCCACCCTGGCTCTTACCTGTACGAACACACAGCACCTGCTCCACCTCCACCCAGGACCACTGCAGCAGGTTCTAACTGACTTCCTGCTTCTGCTTTTCCCTGCTCCAGTCTATCCCCAAACTTCAGCCCCCTCCAAGCAAGGCCCAGAGCAGCTGCAGTGGACGGCAAGGCCCTCTGTGTGACCCCCGCCCCGAATATCCGATCTGCCTTTTAACATGCTCCCTCCAGCATGGTGGCTCCCACGGTTCTCTGAATATGCAGGCATCCCTGCCACCACAGGGCCTTTGCACCTGCCACCCTAGGGTGTCTGCACCTGTCACCCCGTGGCCTTTGCACCTGCCACCCCGGGGCGTTTGCACCTGCCACCCCGGGGCCTTTGCACCTGTCACCCCGCGGCCTTTGCACCTGCCACCCCGGAGCGCTTGCACCTGTCACCCCAGGCCTTTGCACCTGCCACCCAAGGGCCTTTGCACCTGCCACCCTGGGGCTTTTGCACTTACCACTGATGTGTCCCAGAATGCACTCCCCCACCCCCACACCCCAAGATGTGCTCCCTCACTCCCTTCCATCTGAATTGAAAGAATCCGCCCCCCCATCCAGCACTTCCTATCCCCGTCCCCTGCGTCCCCCACCCCCTGGGGCCCCCTTATTGGCACTTGCCGTGTCCTCCCAT
>NW_006775077.1:662375-667636 GCF_000442215.2 Lipotes vexillifer
TACTAACTGACACAGAGGCAGGCCCTCCCTCCTGTGGTCTTTCTGCTGGGTGTGCCCCCCCCCGCCCCGGCACACACAGCAGTGGGGCAATCACGGGAACATCAGGACCCCAAGGAGATGCGTCCCAGCCCATGGGAGGCCTGGCACTGCAGAGAGGGCTTCACAGAGTGCCCACGGCCAGCCGCTGGGAGACGGAGGGCTGTGAGCCTGGCTGAGAATGTGTGTAAGGTGACACCCCGCGTGCCTGGGAGCGAGAGAACTTGGGTGTGTTATCTGAGCCACCAGGACCCCGGCGTGCGGCCTGCCCTTCAAGAACCATCCTCCCCCGTGTCTCCATCAGACCTGCTCTTCATCCAATATTCCCCATCTCGGCCGGCATCCCAGCCATCCTGCCAGGGACCTGAGTGCCACCGAGACCCCTCCCTCATCCTCAGCCCCCCTCGCCCCTCCCCGTCCAGCGGGGACTGCCTGCTCTCTGCCTTTAGCAAAGAGGGAATCACGTGGGCTCTGTAGCCGGCCCGCCAGCCTCGGAAGTCTGAGCCCAGTCCTTCCGACGAAGGCAGCAGGTATGTCCACCAGCCAGGCCCTTCCCAGGGCTTGACGGGCAGGTGGTCCTGACAGCAGAGACGCAGGTCCCCGAGCAGTGTCCCCTTCAGCGGGTGCCGCAGGCAGCCCCGGACCCTGGGAACCATGGGAATCGGGGATCTCATCCCAGAGGTGCCGTGAGGACCCAGGGCTGATGCAAGGAGTTGCCTCAGTGTTGCTGGAAGCAGGTGACACCTCCAGCAGAGTCAGCTCATTTTTATGGTCACTATTCTTCTCCTGAGGGTTCTTTCTGCCCTAATCTCTCCTGTGAATCCACTCCCCAGAGCTGTGGAATGACCGTCCTGAAGCTTCCTCGGCCTCAACCCTTTGCTCCAGGGCAGCCTGGCCTCACAGTCCCTCCACAAGGTCACACCCCTGAAACCTGCAGTTCCTCAGCATCTCACACCTCCGTGCTTGCCCGGGCTGGTGCCCCTGCCCTCCCCCTTCCCCCGCGGCCCTGCACCCCAAGAAGCACAGCAGGGAGACCCTCGGGTCCTCTCGGACCTCAGGCTGGCTCCCTGCCCACCCGCCTGCTGGGGCTTCCAGGTGCCCAGGTAGATGCTCTGGTGCTGGCCCAGCCTTGGGGGCCTGAGGCTGCAGCCCGCCTGCCTGAACCAGGAGGACGGCAGGTGGGGAAGGCAGTCGGGGCCTGGGGCGGGGCTCTCGGGGCCCAGGTGGCCGGGGTCCCAGATTGAAGCAGGTCTGAGACCCTGGATGCCCCTCCATCAGGCCCCAGGGTGCCTCCCTCTGGCCTCCTCTTCCCTCCTTCATCCCACGCCCCACCGTTTCTATCATCAAATTGTCCTGTCCCCGTTCACGTGAGGTTTCTTTACGCGAACGGCTGGTCCTCTATTTTTCCTTCTGTGACTCCAGGGGCAGCCGTATCAAAGTGCCACAAACCGGTGGCTCAAAACAACGGAAAGAGCCTCTGTCGCTGTCCTGGAGCTGAAGTCCGGAATGAAGGGGTGGGCGCGCTCCCGAGTCTGCAGGGCCGGGTCCTCCCCATCTCTTCCGGGCCCCAGGGGCCCGGGCTCCTTGGCCTGTGTCACCGTGCAACCGTGTCACCGTGCTCGCAGATTCAGGGGGTCAGGGGTGCGGGGAGCACACAGGAAGGACAGACAATTCCTGCTCTGTGAGGCCTGGGACCTCAGCTGGGGGGACCCAGAGGCCACGGCGACTCAGGCGGGGTCCCTCCTGAAAGCTGCTGGTGTCTCCTGGGCTGGCACAGGCTGTCGTCAGAGGACGGTGGCTGGGTTCCGAGGGCGCTGGCCCTGGAGAGGAAAGCAGATGTGCTCGGCATTGCTGTGACCTCGCCCCAGAAATCTAGGGCCTGACTCCACGGCTAGGACCGTCACAGGGATGCGCCCAGGTTCAAGGGCAGACACTCACCTCCTCCTTTTCCATGGCACCGGCCTCGAAGTCACAGAGGAAGGAGAATGAGGGATTTGTGGGATTGGGGTGGCGTCGGGGCCACGTGTGGAAGCTACACCTGCCACATGACACCCAAGATCGTAAAGCCTCTGCTTGTCAGCGCAGATGAGCCCCAGAGCTCACCAGGCGGGTTGACAACAAGCCATTCAGGGTTGAGAGCTCCCTGGAAGAAGAAATTCTAGAAGCAATTAGAGTGGGAGGATGACATCTATTGAATGTGCACAGAGTTCCTTCAAAAATACACTGAATCCAGAATCTACTTCTGTAGTTCAAGAGTGACTTGGATCTTACGGAAAGCTGTTTGCTTTTATTTTTATTAATAAAATTAGGGAGCTATAAAGAAAAATACTATATGTGTGTGTGTGTGTACCCTTTGTAAAACAGTTTGTATAACAGCAATGTCAAAAAATTGATGGTAGAAAATGTGTGAAAGTTTTTTAGTTTTTTCCCACACAATCAAACTGGTACAAATCTCCTCTCCTTTCTTTCTTTTTTCCTGGATAAAAAGAAGTGAAGTGACAAGTGGCTTGTGTGTGTGTATGTGGTTGTGTGTGTGAATGTGTGTGTGTCTGGTTGTAGCCTAGAAGCCTCCCTCAAACGCTTTCCTTGTTTACATAATTTTTTATGTTGCACTTTGTGGAGTTCATGCACCTAATTTTCTTGCAATCATGACCACAGCAGACCCTGTCCAGTTATTAACTGGAATTTAAGTGGATTATCGAGTCTGTGGATATCACCAGCAAACTGTTAATTACAAACCAGAGATGAAAGTGATTTCAGGGTTTTTGTAAGCAAAAATATAATTGCAGGGCTTCCCTGGTGGCGCAGTGGTTGGGAGTCCGCCTGCCGATGCAGGGGACACGGGTTCGTGCCCCGGTCTGGGAAGATCCCACATGCCGCGGAGCGGCTGGGCCCGTGAGCCATGGCCGCTGAGCCTGCGCATCCGGAGCCTGTCAGTGAGAGGCCCGCGTACCGAAATAAAACAAAAATATAATTACAAAGATAAATCTGTTGATGAAGAAAATTTTTTAGAAACTCAAAATGCATGTAGTGTGGTCTCTTGGAAATTATTTAGCTTCCTTTCTTCCTTCAGTTTGGGTAATATGCAGTTTAATAGGACTGAACAAAAATGAACTCAATGTGTATCATGCAGGAAACTTTGTGCTCCCTGCTACGACATGAAATGCTTAAGGCTGCTGCTCTCAGTATGTGAAAAGCAGTAAGAGATGGAGGGAACGGCCATATGATTTTCTTAGAAATATCAGAAACAATGAAGTTTGGATCATTTATCTTTTACCTGTCAAAAGACCCATTTTGAATAAAATCAGTCTCTGCCATTGCGCTCAAAGATGCAAGGCCATCTTCATGTGAAGCGTGACAGCCCTCACAGGGAAGCGCCCGCTTTCCTACTCCCTGGGTCCTTTCCCTGGCATGAGGGACCTTCCAAATGCCCACCAGTCACTTTATTTTATTTTTTATATAAATTTTTATTTATTTTTGGCTGGGTGGGTCTTTGTTGCTGCGTGCGGGCTCAGTAGTTGTGGCTCGCGGGCTTAGTTGCCCCCCGGCATGTGGGATCTTCCCGGCCCAGGGCTTGAACCCACGTCCCCTCATTGGCAGGCAGATTCTTAACCACTGTGCCACCAGGGAAGTCCATCTGTCACTTTTTAAATCGTGTTCCTCATTCCCTCACATTTTCCTTGAAGTTCCCATGCATTTGGGGGCATTATATCCCCCAAATATAGGCATGGTGGGATCTTATAAATACTTTAAAAAGCATTTAACTGGAGCTTGGCAAGCCTGACATTTGCAGAGACGGCTGTTGGCATATGCGAGGTTTCTACACAGCATGAGGCGGGACAAACCCTGCTGCTTCCCTGTGGCCTGGACTCCCCAATATCCAGTCTTCACTGATGTCTGCAGGGCAGGGGCCCTTCTTCCCAAATCCCAGTGACCCCAGGAAGAAGCAAGGAGACATCTCCGGGGAGAAATGCTTTGTGATCCTAAAACCGGCGTCCAAATGGAACGCACTATGGCCTGAGCTTTAAGAAATATCAGCGTTGCGGGGGAGGAGTGACTTGAGTCAGGGACCCGGAAGCGGCCCGGATCAGAGTCACTGCCCCGCACACCCTTGGGCTCCTCTGGCCCCCTTAGCCCCGCCCGTCCACCCTCTGCTGCAAGTGGGCTGAAGGCTTGGATGGAGAACTGGGAACAGGCAAACTCTGTCTTCAGCACAGCCAGCATCCCTGCTCCGCCGCCCTGCTGACCTCCCCTCTCTAATTCCTGAAACCCCCAGGCCAACCTTTTCTGAGGAAAGGATCAAATATTTATGGGATGGTGGACACATTTCTCTTAGAATCACCAGCATTGGAACGTGTTTGCTAAACGCCCGGCCTGTGAGGGCGGCTGCTTGGGGAAGACAGTCCTGAAACCACACTGGGAGCTGGGGCCCTTCTGGCCGGCCCGGGGGCACCAGGGCTGAGTCTCACCAAGCACCAGACTTCCCCTCCCCCTAATAACCAGGATGGGTCCCTGCGTCAATTCCCTGACCTGCAATCTAAGCCATGGGGGACGCCAGGGTCTCGGTCTGGTCTGTGTCTCCCCTCAACATCCTACTTTTCCACCATCAGGAGGAGGATGAGAATGCAGGGGAAAGGACCACCGGGCTGTGTGCAGGTGACTAAGGTCCAAACAAGAGGCTTCCTCTGGACCAAGAGGATGACACTGACCACAAGCCAGTAGATGCTTCAGGCCGCAGGCCCCAGGGCCGCCCTGCCAAATGCGCGTCTTCTGGTCTGCGAGCTTTGCGAGCGCTCTTCGCTGGCCTCCTCTGGGAAGCCTGTGTTCTCCAACGGAGCACCTGTCCGGGTGCTGGGATGCACGAGAGCTCCCCGGGTGTTCTCCAGGGTCCAGGCGTTGCTGGGGCCCCTGGAGCCGGCGCTGGCGGCCGTGGAGCGGGCTGTGGAGCAGCTGCTCTCAGGGCTCCCTCCCTGCGCGCTCGGGCGGGGTGACTCGGAGGCTCAGCCGCGAGCAGAGGCTCAAAGAGCCGCAGTTCAGCCCCGGCCGGAGTCCGCGCCCGCCTCCAGGGGCTGCCCCCGCGCGGGGCCCGTGAGTGCAGCGAGCCCGCGTGGCAGAGCCACCCGGAGGTGGTCCCGGCCGGCGGGCAACAGATGGGGCGCCTCGGCTCGGCCCGGCCGTGTTTACCTGGCTCGCAGGAAGCCCGGGGGGCGGGGGCGGGGGCGGGG
>NW_006775077.1:668303-690223 GCF_000442215.2 Lipotes vexillifer
ACACACCTGGAGCCGAGCGGACGACTCCTGCCATCCCCCCCTCCCCTCCCGCCCCACGAGCCGAAACCCAGTTTCCTTTTGAGCGCCGAGGGCGGCGACAGGCGACTCTCCGGGCTTCCTCCTTCCGGGGGCCCGTCCCGGCTCGGGCCGCGCCGCCTGCGCCCACCTGTGCGCCTGGCGCCCCCGGGCGCGAAGCCCCCTGGGCCCGGCGCCGGGTTGGGTGGCCCTTAGGGTGCCCTGTGAGCTGCACGATTCCCTGACGTTCAGTGGCTCTGGGTCCTTTGGGCTGCTGCTGGCACTGCCTCGTTTCTTTCAGCGTCTCCTTTCACCTCCTTTCAGAAGGCAGAGTGGGGCAGGGAACCACGTTTGCGTTTCTTTGGTGATCTCAGTAGGAGTCTGGCAGGAAATAAGCGCTTTCTGGTTCCTGGTTCTCTGTTTTCCAAATGCTACAACGTGAGAATCGACAACGCCTGTTCAGTTTGCCTCTGCAGCTGTGGAAGGCACGGGCCACAGCCGGGATGTGCTGGGAGAGGTGTAAACACGGTGCAGGGGGCCGCTGGCTGTTCTGGCCTAGAAAGAGAGATTTTCAGACGGAGGGAACTTTAGGGTGCGTCCTATTTAAGACCTGTGGGTTTTGGAGCAGACTTTAGCCCCCCAGCTCAGGGAGATAGTTTACAGAGTGACCCACAAGTCTGGGACCCTCCTGAATCGGGCTCGGTCCTGACCCCCCTTCTCCCTGGCAGGACCACCTCTGAGTGCTGGGGGCCTCCTCGGACGTGGTGACCCAGGTGCAGAGCCAGCGGGAGCCTGGGACAGAGCAGCTCTTCAGGGAGGGATGGGCCCAAAGAATCAGCAAGTGGGCCGCAGCCTCACAGCTGTTTCTCCCAACCCAGGAGAAGTGCCCATCAGTCGTCGTATTTTTTTTAAGTGGCATACACCAAAACCTGAAGGGAGGGAATCCAGTTCAAAATTATTGTAAAGTGTTGTGGCCACAACAGTCACTCCCAGCGCTTTACCTGTTCTGAAATGACTCCCCTTATTAACTCAGGGTTAAACAAAAGCTGTTTGGTTCAAATCCACTTTAGAAACCTTTTGTTGTTTGACTTTTAGTTTCTCTTTAGATTCTTCAAAAATTTGACACAGTATCAGCCACCGTCTCTGTGCCTTTTCCACCCAGGTGTCCAGGTAGCATTTTTGACCACTTACAAATTGCCAGGCTGTCTTCTTAGAGCTATGTATCACCTCACTGATAGGCAGGATGCCCTGGGATACCCTCATTTGATATAACTACCTTATCAGTACCCTCATTTTCACTGACTAGGAAACCAAGGCATGGAGACACCCAGGGTGCCCAGGACTCAGTTCTGGGAACCTGCCACCAGCCCTTTGTTGCTGCCCTGCAGGGCAAGTAGGTCGCCTTGCAAAACCCACAGGGCTACCTTCCACTTCTCTGTTAAAATTCCACCGCTAATGAGCGGCCACGCCCAGCAAAATATGCTTCCTCCTCAGGCTGGTTGGCCTCAAAGGCTGCTGTCAGGTCTCTCTTAGTCATCTTTTCTTAACTTCCTCAGTAAAGTTGACAGTAAAGAAGGAAAGACGGTTCTCTAATTCCTCATTAAGTGGGAAGACACTTCTACTGGTCCGTGAGAGCCACTGAAGGAAGCTTAAAGCCGCCTGAGTTTGGGGCCCCAGGAGGTGAGTTTAAAGCAACAGTAATTATACACAGGGAGACCCTGGTGGTCCCATTCAGCAGAGATGAGCAGAATTCAAACTCCACCTAAACATGTAGCCGTCAGGCTTTAGCCAGAGAAACGGAATCAATGGGAGATGCACGTGAGTGACTTATCGCAAGGAATTGGGACTGGAGAGGCCGACCAGACAGGAGGCGTGAGCTGAGGCCACATCCAGAGGTCACGCTGCAACCAGGAATAGGGAACAGTGTATATTCTGAAGCTTTTAGCAAAGTGTCAGAGTTAGTAATTGCTAAAAATTCATAAATATGGATCTGGACTCTGTGAACACCTCTGAGTAAGTGTGAGGCTCTATTATTAAAAAAAAAAATAGATGGATGCCTAGAGAATGAGGATAAACAGACTTAGGTGAGGTATCTGGAATGTATCAAACATTCTAAAATTCAGCAATATAAAACAAACTTCCCAGTAGAAAAAGATGTGACTGAACAGGCTGGCCTAGAAGAGAAAACCCAGATGGGCTAGTAAAATATGAAAAGATGTTTAACCCACTAGTTCCCAGGGAATCAAAAATCACATCAAATGGGATAATTTTTCATATCCATCATACTGGTAAAAATTTTAAATTCTGACTATACCAAGTATTGAGGAAGATGTAGAGAAATGAGAACTCACATTATTGTGAGTAGGAGTGTAAATAAAAACAGACACTTTAGAGAAGAATCCAGGAAAGCTGATGACAGACATTCCCTATGACCTTGTGATTTCACTCCAAAGTTCACACTCTAGGGAGAACCTGGTCTGAGTGCATAGGGCACGTACAAAGGTTGCTCATGGAAGCAATTTTAAAAACCTTTTTATTTTGAGATAATTGTAGATTCACATGCAATTGTGAGAAATAACAGAGATCCATATATGCTTCATAACATCTTGCAAAACTATAGACAATATCACATCCAGGAGATTAACATTGGTACAATCCATCAGCTGTGTTGAGATGTCAGATTTTGCTAGTTTACGTGTGTGTGTGTGTGTGTGTGTAGTTCTATGTAATATCACACATGTACAATCGTGTGACCACCCACCTCAGGTAGGACAGCTCCATCACAGATTCCCTAGGGCTGCCCTTTATGGCCACAGCCAACTTCCCCCTTCTCCCTCCCTATGCCCTTGGCAACCACTAATCTGCTCCCCATTTTCTATAATTTCATCATTTCAAGAATGCTATTCAAGTAGAGTCACGCAACCTTTTGTGATTGGCTTTTTTCACTGACTGCAATTCTCTTGAGATCTCTCCAAGTCGTTGAGTATACTGATAGCTTGTTCTTTTTTTATTGATGAGTAGTATTCCGTGGCATGGATGCCCACCCCGCTCCTGTAGTTTTTTGGTTTTAAGCATTTGCCTTTTGAGGGTTTCCAGTTTGGGGCTATTTGAGTAAAGCTGCTATGATCGTCCACGTACAGGTTTTTGTGTGAACACAGTTTTCATTTCTCTGGGATAAATGCCCAAGCAAGAGTGCCGTTGCTGAGTCAAATAACAAACACGTATTCCATTTCATAAGAAACTGCCCTCCTCTCTTGCAGAATGGCTGCACCGTTTTACATCCTACCAGCCAGGTGTGAGTGATCCAGGATCTCCACGGCGGCCTCTGGCACCGTCACTGTTTTTTATTTGAGCCTCTAACAGGTGTGCAGTGATACGCACCGTTTTACATCCTACCAGCCAGGTGTGAGTGATCCAGGATCTCCACGGCGGCCTCTGGCACCGTCACTGTTTTTTATTTGAGCCTCTAACAGGTGTGCAGTGATACGCACCGTTTTACATCCTACCAGCCAGGTGTGAGTGATCCAGGATCTCCACGGCGGCCTCTGGCCCCGTCACTGTTTTTTATTTGAGCCTCTAACGGGTGTGCAGTGATACGCACCGTTTTACATCCTACCAGCCAGGTGTGAGTGATCCAGGATCTCCACGGCGGCCTCTGGCCCCGTCACTGTTTTTTATTTGAGCCTCTAACAGGTGTGCAGTGATGCTTCACTGTGATTTTAGGCTGCGTTTCTCTCACAGATAAAGACACCAGTCTTTACATGTGCGTGTCTGCCGTCTGCACATCCTCTCAACGAGCAGCCTGTTCTCATCTGTGCCCTTTTTCTGATTGGGTTGTTGGGTCTCGTTAGTTCCTTGTATGTTCTGAATACGGTTCCTAGTTGTGGTTTGCAGTTACTCTGTCAGTTTAGCTTGACTCCAACCTCTCCACAGAGTCTTTTGCAGGAAGAAAGCTTTTCATTTCGATGAGATCCAGTTTATTAATGTTTTCCTTTTATGGATTGTGATTTGTGTGTGAAATGCAAGAACCCGTCGCCTAGCCTGAGTCTGGAAGATTTTCTCCTTTTTTTTTCCCCCCTACATGTTTTATAGTTCTGCATTTTACACTGAAGTCTGTTGTCCATTTCCAGTTAATTTTGTATAAGGAGTGAGGTCTAGGTGGAGGGTTTTGGTTTGGTTTGGTTTTTGTGCCTACCTAGCTAGGAATGTCGAATTGCTCCAGGACTGCTTGTTGAAAAGATGATCCTTCCCCCATAGAACTGCTTTCGCATCTTTGTCAAAAATCGTGTCCCCATATTTGTGTGGGTCTGTTTCTGGTTTCCCTGATCTGTTCCCTTGATCGAGGCGTCTGTTGCGGCACCAGGACCACCCTGTGCTGATGTCCGTGGCTGGAGGGTGAACCTTACCATCAGGTAGCGTGAGTTCTCCTTCCTTCTTTATCAAAATCCTGTCGGCTGTGCTGTGGCTCCTGCGGCACACGTTTTAGAATAAGCTTGTTTGTGTCTACAGAACCCTTGGTGGAATTTTTATAGGAATTGCATGTTCCAAATCTATAGATGGACTTGGGGAGAATTGACAGTTTTACCGTGTGGAGTCTTCCATGCTGTGATCACAGGTTGTCTCTGTTTATTTAGATGTGCTTTTGTTTCTTTCATCAGTGTCTTGTAATTTTCAGCATATAGATTCTGAATCTGTGGGGGGGTTTTTAAGAGTATACCTAAATATTTCTCTTTTTTTTGAGTTATTTTTAAATAGCGTCATGTTTTTAACTTCAGTTTCTACATGTGTGTTGTTAGTTTACACAAATGTGGATGATTTTTGTGTGCTGACCTTGTGTCCTGCGACCTTGCCCAACTCCCTCACTAAGTCTAGATTTCGGGGGTAGATTCCTTGTGATATCCATGCAGACCGTCATGTTACCTATAAATGGGAAAGTGTTATTTCTTCCTTTCCAATCTCTATCCTTTATACTTTCTTTTTCTTGTTGTGTTGCACTGGAACTTCCAGTGCTCTGTTGAATAAGAGTTGCAGGAGTGGACATCCTTGCCTTGTTCCTGATCAGAGAGGTAAAGCATTCACTTTTTCACCACTAAGTATGATATAGCTTAATTTATTTAGGGTTTTCGTAGAAGTCCCTCGTGACATTGAGGTAATTCCCCTCTATTCCTAACTTGCTGAGAGGTTTTGTCATGAATGGGTGTCGGATTTTGTCAAATATTCTTTCAGTCAGTTGACAGGCTCCTGTGATTTTTCCTCTTTAACCTGTTAGTATGATGGATTATACTGATTAATGTGCAAGTCGGTGTTGAACCACCCTTGCATGTCTGAAATAAATTCTACTTGGTCATGTGTATAATTTTTTTGTATGTTGCTGGATTCACTTTGCTAGTATTTTGTTGAGGATTTTGGCTTCTAAGTTCATGAGAGAGATTGGTCTGTGGTTTTCATTCTCTGTACAGTCTTTGCTGGTTTTGATATCAGGGTAATATGAGCCCCATAAAAATGAGCTGGGAAGTGTTCCCTCCTATTCTAATTTCTGAAAGGGTTTATGTAAAAATGACATTAATTCTTCTTTAAATGTTTGGTAGAAATTTCCAGTGAAACCATCTGGGGCTGGAGATTTCTTTGGAAGGGGCATTTTCTAATTACACATACAGTTTCATTAATAGTTGTAAGATTATTCAAGTTATATATTTCATCTTGGTTGAATCTTGGTAGTTTGTGGGTTTCGAAGAATTGGTTCATTTCTTGTAAACTGTAGAATTTATGGACGCGCTGTTGTTCACAGAATCCTTTATTATCCTTTTAATGCCACAGGATCTGTAGCGACATCCCTAGTTTTATTCCCGATAGTGATGATTTCTGTCTTCTCTCCTTTTATGTGAGAATCTTGCTAGAGCATGATCCATTTTACTGATTTTTTTTTCAAAGAACTATAGCTCTTTGTTTAATTGATTTTTCTCTATCGTTTTCCTGTTTTTGGTTTCATTGGTTTCTGTTCTTATCTTTACTATTTCCTTCCTTCTACTTTCTTTGGATATATTTAGGTTTTTTTGTTTGGTTTGTTTTTTGAGTTTCATCAGTTAGAACTTAGATTATTGATTTGAGTACCTTTCCTCTTTTCAATGTCAGCATTTTAGTCCTATAAATTTCCCTCTCAGCACTATTTTAGCTGTGCCCACGTATTTTTTTTCCAAATGGTTTAAATGTTTATTGAATCGAGATTTTGTGTGTCCAAGGTCAGGTCAAAAAGTGAACAAAATGTGGAAAGGGTTGGCTGGTTGACGGCTCCCAGAAAGAGAGCTGAGGTTCAAGGTGTGGCTCTGCCAGGCTCCTTGCGGTGTTGGGTCAGGTCTCAATACAGGTCAAAATCAAAGCAATAGCATTGAGTGGGAAGCAGCTAAGTTACAGATGAATAAATACAGTATCATTCTATTTATTGAAAAACTTTAAATACATAAAAGAACACACTACCTGTCGTGATCACACAGAGATGAAATAAATACAGAAATCACGCAAAGTGGGCTATCCGTCAACATCAGCAAGCTGCATACCTGTGTCTGAGGACGGATGGGTTTGTATGAAGGGAAGGGAATTTGTTTTATTTCTGAAACATTTTGAGATTTTAGACAAAGAAAGGAATGCGTCACTTCTTTTGAGGGAAAAGGTAAGCCAGCTGTGTATTTTCTTCTGTACCTTTTGTTTGCAATAATGAATCACTTACGTTAACAATAAAGAAGCCAATGCCAAGTTTGGGGGTATATGACACTAAAGAAGATGAAATGGTGAAAAGCTGGGAAGATTAATAGCCTCAAAGAAGAACCTGGAAGTAGGTTGGGGTGAAGTTACTAAAATTAGGTAAAAGCAAGAGCAAAGAAAAAGAGAGTTGGGGAACTTCCCTTGTCCCCATCATCATTTGTAAACGGGGTACAAACAAGGAAAACTAGAAGCGGAGTTAAGTAGGGCGATCTCAGAAGGGCTGTGCCCTGTGAACCAGCCACGGGCTGAGATGTCGGGGGGCGGGGGGGGAAGGTGGGTGCCGCGCCTGGCCCTGCTTTCAGCCTGTGAATTCAACTTGCGATCCTCTGTCTTTCTTTTAAGAACCGTTTACATCTGCGTAAACATGAAGGACGTGAGGGGGAACTAGCACATTGGGACCCAGCTGGTTTTCCTTCTTTACTGCCTGAATTTTTCCTGAGTCCCTCATGTCCATAAGTTTGGTCTCTAAGTACCGTCCAGCGTGTTTTAAATAGAGGTCAGCAAGCCAGGGCCTCCCTTCTCGCTCCTCCCCGGCCCTGGCCGCGTCCGCAAGTCCACAGGTCCCCCTCCCGTGGGCACCGGACAACCTCCCCGGCCCAGGGGGCCTCTGCTCCTTTCGTGAGTGCACCAGTGTCTGCGGGCCAGCGACTGGTCTACAGGGGCCACTGGCCACAGGCAAGTGCAAGGACGCTGCGGTGGCCGAGGAAAGGTCTGTAATTGATTTCCTGTAGAATTATTTCACTTCCTTTAAGAGTGAGGGGATTATCATTCAGCTCACCCTTTTTCCAAGGTAAGAGAAGGAAAATGAGGTTTTATTCACAGTAAGTGATTAACCAAATTTCATGCTTCGTTCTATATTAGAGACTAATATACAGAGCGTGGAAAGACGTGTCCCAGAGGCAGCTGAGGGCCTGGAAGGTGGTCACCCCGACACACACACACACACGCGCGCGCGCTCATGGCTGGAGTCTGCACATGGCGGCTGGTGTGGGGTTGGCAGCCCTGCGTGTTAGGGCAGCATCTTGTACAGTAAGAACTACCCCTCCTTCGCCGAATGTAATTATGCCTGAGGTTTAATCCTCTGAACTTCTCAACCCAAGAGTATTTCCATGTGATATCTGTTGTTTCAAACATGCATATATATATATATATATATACGTATATAGTGACGTAGCTAAAACCCACTAAGAAGCCTAACTAATCTCTCCCACCACTCAGACAGACTTATTTTCTTTCTTTCTCTGTATATGGTTTTCAGTTTCCTTTTTTAAAATTGAAATAGGGCTGATTTACAGTGTTGTGTTAGTTTCTGGTGTTCAGCACAGCGATTAAGTTATACACATATCGACATTCTTTTTCAGATTCTTTTCCCTTATAGGTTATTAAAAAATATTGAGTAGAGTTCCCTGTGCTGCACAGTAGGACCTTGTTGTTTACCTATTTTAGATATAGTCATGTGTATCTGCTCCTCCTAAACTCCTAATTTATCTCCCCACCCTCTTTCCCCTTTGGTAACTGTAAGTTTGTTTTCTGTCTGTGAGTCTGTTTCCAGACAGACTCATTTTCTAAAAGGACACAGAATAAATGCAGTGATGATGTCTGGGCAGGCCCTGTCAGCATCCTGGGGTAAGACGGTCTGCCCAGAAGGTGGAGGCCCTCCTGCCCCCCCGCTGGGGAGCCAGGAAGGCCTGTTCCCCAGCAACCCTCTGAATCAAACGACATCCTCACCCTGTTACAGACGAGGAAACGTGGGTTCTCAGCACTCAGCAGATCTGGGGGATCGTGTGAAGCCCAGGGTGTCCTCTGCTCTGTCCAGCGACATGTGTGACGGTCAGCAATGCTCACCCTGTGCTCCTGAGCTCTCAGAGCACATTTCCAAATCCAGTCGTCCCTACACCTGTATCAGGCTGCACTGTCTCAAGTCAGTGTCCCATGGGTGGGAGGGGCGTTGGGCCCCGGCCAGCCTCAGGCCTTGTCCCCACGCTGGTCACGAGTGCTGGGGACCAATCAGAAACCAGGGGCTTTTTAAAATTATTATTTATTTTTAAATTTTTGGCTGCACTGGGTCCTCGTTGCTGAGCGTGGGCTTTCTCTAGTTGTGGTGAGAGGGGGCTACTCTTTGTTGCGGTGCACGGGCTTCTCATTGCGGTGGCTTCTCTTATTGTGGAGCACGGGCTCTAGGCGCGTGGGCTTCAGTAGTTGTGGCACACGGGCTCAGTAGTTGTGGCTCGCGGGCTCTAGAGCGCAGGCTCAGTAGTTGTGGCGCACGGGCTTAGTTGCTCCACGGCATGTGGAATCTTCCTGGACCAGGGCTGAAACCCGTGTCCCCTGCATTGGCAGGCAGATTCTTAACCACTGCGCCACCAGGGAAGCCCAGGGGCTTTTGTTTTAAAATGAGCTCCTTTTTAAAGGAAAGAATTGATATGAAAAGATGCAAGAACGGCGTTTCTCTTAGTGGTGATGTGATGCCGCACATCAAAACTGATGCTGGTTTTGAAAAGGGGTCAGTGGCTGATAGTTGGTGACGAGGAGGGTGACGCCCTCCAGAGTGTGAGGGAGCTTCTCTGAGGCCCAAAACCGCAGCTTTTTACAGGAAATGAGTTTCTGCTCAGAGCCCCTTGGCAGTTGTTTTCCTTGGTATGTGTTGTAAATTTTTAAATGCAAAAAGAGTTGCAAGAGCCATTCAGTATGTTTTACTGAACACACGGGTTTTTAACATCATGCTGATTCTGAGTACATGGTAATTAGGCTTGGGTTTGCTTTATGCCTCCCCACTGTTAAAACCATCTAGGAAACAGAGACTGGTGTTGATTCTTCTGAAAGTGAGTTGACTTGGTTGCATTTTACATCAAGTTTTGCTCTGATCGGTGGCTAGCATTCAGTGCTGACCACCCTGACGGCAGCTCTGAGTGACCCGCAGGGAGTGCGGGCCATGCCCTGCGCCCTGCAGGCGACATCTGAGTGCTGAGGGTTCCGTGGCAGCCCAGGGTCCCCGCTGGTGAGGGCTGCAGCTCAGCTCGGGGGCCCCCGGGGTCTGCCCGGCCCTATGACCAGCAGCTCCCCGGCTGGACTGAGGCTTCCTATGAGTCATGGCTGGAAAGGCAGGCAGAGCCACTAGGGTGACATGACTCACTGTCATTTGGTTTTATGAAATGATTATTTCAGAGAGTGACTCCTGCAGTCAGATTTCCCTTTGTTTCATGGGACCTAGGGGCAGGAGGGTGGAAGCAGGTGAGGGTTTGATTTTTTTTTTTTTTTTTTTTTTTTTTTTTTTCTTGCGTTATGCGGGCCTCTCACTGTTGTGGCCTCTCCCATTTGCGGAGCACAGGCTCCGGACGCGCAGGCTCAGTGGCCATGGCTCATGGGCCCAGCCGCTCCGCGGCATGTGGGATCTTCCCGAAACGGGGCATGAACCCGCGTCTCCTGCATCGGCAGGCGGACTCTCAAGCACTGCGCCACCAGGGAAGCCCGAGGGTTTGATTTTTGTCAGAGGGTGGGGAGCCTGGTGGCCCCATCCTTGATGTTTTGAGTAAAGAGAGGGCTTGTGCTGGCCTTGTTCACCACTGATAGCAGCGCCCACAAGTGTCGGCCCCGCCTTTTGGGGTGTCAGGCGACAGAGGATCTCCCCCCAGGCCACATCCGACCCGCCCCTGCAGTTAGCAGCCTCTGTCGCCACAGCCCCAAGAGCAAAAAGCCAGGTGCAAGAACGTTCCTCCAGTAAAGATGGGCAGATGCACGGCCTCGCCTACACCAGCTGCCAGACTAACCAGCGAGGAAGGAAAGCTCAGAAGGCGCTCACCTCCATCCGGAGTCTGATTGGATACCTGCCCGAATCAGTGTAGACGGCTGCAGGGCCGGGATTGGCTGGGTGTCAGGATACCCAGTGCCCCGGCAAAGTGTCTGCCGTGGCCAGTGCCTGGCTCTGAGCCTTCCACGGGGCTGTTGACTGGGATGGCGCCTAACAATCCCCTGGTGGTCTGCCAGCCACCTGCCTGCATGTTGTCCAGAATTCTCATTAAATGCAGAGTCCTAGGCCTGGGGCTCTGGACACCACACCACAACCTCGGGGCCCAGGCCCACGAGTGTGTAATCTAATGAGCTCCAAGTGATGAGGCCCACTGCTCAGTGAAAGACAGAAATGCGTGAGGAGTGCCCGATGTGTGTCTTGGTGACAAAGATTTACCTGAATGCACCTGTCCGTGCTCACAAACACGATCAAGAAATTATATTTCACTGATAAACTGACTTTATGTTTGAAGAATGACTCATGGAAAATAACGTTCTATACTGATGATATGTTCTTTTTTTTAATTATTTTTATTTTTTAATTAATTAATTTTTATGTTTGGCTGCATTGGGTCTTCGTTGCTGCGCGCGGGCTTTCTCCAGTTGCGGCAAGCGGGGGCTACTCTTCGTTGTGGTGCAGTCTTCTCATTACGGTGGCTTCTCTTGTTGTGGAGCACAGGCTCTAGGTGCGCTGGCTTCAGTAGTTGTCGCTCGCGGGCTCTAGAGCGCAGGCTCAGTAGTTGTGGCGCACGGGGCTTAGTTGTTCTGCGGCATGTGGGATCTTCCCGGACCAGGGCTCGAACCTGTGTCCCCTGCATTTGGCAGGCGGATTTTTTTTTTTAACATCTTTATTGGAGTATAATTGCTTTACAATGGTGTGTTAGTTTCTGTTGTATAACAAAGTGAATCAGTTATATGTATATACGTATATCCCCATATCTCCTCCCTCTTGCATCTCCCTCCCTCCCACCCTCCCTATCCCACCCCTCTAGGTGGTCACAAAGCACTGAGCTGATCTCCCTGTGCTATGTGGCTGCTTCCCACTAGCTATCTACCTTACATTTGGTAGTGTATATATGTCCATGCCACTCTCTCACTTCGTCCCAGCTTACCCTTCCCCCTCCCCATATCCTCAAGTCCGTTCTCTACGTCTGCGTCTTTATTCCTGTCCTGCCTCTAGGTTCTTCAGAACCATTTTTTTTTTTAGATTCCATATATATGTGTTAGCATACGGTATTTGTTTTTCTCTTTCTGACTTACTTCACTCTGTATTATCGTTTGTTTTTGATACTCCATTTAGAGGATGACATTTTCTTTCCTGCCTGTGAGCGCTAGCGTATCTGACAAGGAATATTTAGGGATATGCATCGTCTCCATCCTGGTTTCTTGGTTAGTTGGAACGTAACATTTTTGCTAAACTTGCTTTGAAAGCAAAAAATACAGAGCTGTGTGGCAGGCTTCCCAAATAGAGCAAACGCACAATTGATTCTTTAAAATTCTAATTCTCTCGGATGGGCAGAAGGCCACACCGTGCCTTTCCAACGTACCCACATAAAACAGACGTGTCTGGGGCCCTGAAAGTACTGTGTAGTGTTATTAGGGAGCTCAGAGATCCACAGATAGGTTTCCCAAGGCCCAATATTTGCTGAACACACTGCCAGATGTATAAACAAAACTCAGGTTTCCCGATGAGGGGGCTGTGCTGGCAGAGGGGAGGGGACTCAGTAGCTGCTTCTAATACCCCCAGCAGCCCCGTGCCTCCCCTGCAGCCTGTCTGGGAATTCTCTGGGCTCTTCCCAGAATTCGTGGCTGGGGTTAGGGTTAGGATGGATGGCTCCTTCAGAGCTGTTCCCTCACCCTGTTTCCAGGGTGCCCACCTTCCCCACATGGCTTTTCACAGCAGTAGCTCTGTTCTCTGGTTCTGATCACGTTTAGTTTATAAGGGGTTAAATGTTCCATTCCGCACTTACGTTCTGGGACAGGTGAATAAGTTTTCCTCGCCTCACGTCATCTGCGTGGTGCTCAGGGTTGGTGTTTGTTGCATCCCCAGATGGCTGCTTCCACTGACCCTAATCATCACCATCCAGCTGATGCACATGAGAATCTGAATTTTGCTGAAGTCATTTGCCCAAGTCTGTTCTTCAGCAACCAGGAGAACATGGGACATGATTTATTCAGCTCCCTGTGTTGCCTTACAAGACCAGATAAAGCAGGAACTTAATAAAATAAACAAAAAGGACTCTCATATTTTAGGAGCTAGGTTTCTCTTGATGTGGTGGGAGGGCAGGGTGTGCTTTGGTTGTTTTCATTCTGGTTCTTTCGGATGTCTGAAAACGTGATAGCCTTGGACTAGCTGAGACCAGGGATTTATGAAGTGGAATCCCCAGCTGCCATTGTCTTCCTAGAAATAGAAAGAGGGTAAATTATATTTCAGAGTCAGGCCTAATGCATCTCTACCTTCGATGCATCATTTTATACAGCTCTAGGGAAGGTGCTGTCCCTTTTAAAAGGCAGACAGTGATTCTTTTATTCCATCATTATCTCTGTATGTTGACTTTTTTTTTTTTTTTGCGGTACGCGGGCCTCTCGCTGTTGTGGCCTCTCCCGTTGTGGAGCACAGGCTCCGGACACGCAGGCTCAGTGGCCATGGCTCACAGGCCCAGCCGCTCTGCGGCATGTGGGATCTTCCCGGACCGGGGCACGAACCCGTGTCCCCTGCATCGGCAGGCGGACTCTCAACCACTGCACCACCAGGGAAGCCCCAAGACTTATTTTTGAAGAGAGAAGGCTTTAAAACAGATATTAAAAGCTAGCCTGGGATTTCCTTGGCGGTCCAGTGGTTAAGACTCCGCCCTTCCACTTCAAGGAGCCTGGGTTTGTTCCCGGTTGGGAAACTAAGATCCCTCATGCTGTGTGGCTCGGCAAAAAAAAAAAAAAAAAAAAAAAAAAAGCTAGCTTATTCATTTCAGGCGTTGTTTGGAAATTGTTATGTGAAAGGAAGGAGGACATAGAGGTGCTGACCTGGCAGACAGCCTTTCTGAAAAGACAGTGAAATGCCGTGTTTAAAGCCACATTGCATAATAGTCCTAACACTATTTACACAGATATTTTTTACATAGGATTAGTAACACCAAAATAAAATGTGGGATGGGAAATTAGATTTTAACGTGAAGGTAGGTTAAAACCTGGACAAATTTTCACACCTTTTTTTAAAATTTTATTTATTTTTGGCTGCATTGGGTCTTTGTTGCTGCACGCGGGCTTCCTCTAGTTGCAGCGAGCAGGGGCTACTCTTCGTTGCGGTGCGCGGGCTTCTCATTGCGGTGGCTTCTCTTGCGGAGCATGGGCTCTAGGCGCGCGGGCTCAGTAGTTGTGGCTTGCGGGCTCTAGAGCATAGGCTCAGTAGTTTTGCCACGTGGGATCAGTAGTTGTGGCTCGTGGGCTGTAGAGCGCAGGCTCAGTAGTTGTGGCGCACAGGCTCAGTTGCTCCGCGGCATGTGGGATCTTCCCAGACCAGGGCTAGAACCCGTGTCCCCTGCATTGGCAGGTGGATTCTTAGCCACTGTGCCACTAGGGAAGCCCTCACACCCTTTTTTTAAAAACCACATTTTGACCGGAACTCCAGGACGTCATTTGCTGCCCATTTTGGTAATAGCTTTATCTACAAAGCCAGCTGATGCCCCGAGGACCAGGCTCAAGGGACCACAGTCAGACTCCAACCAACTCCATCCATCTGCAGTTCTGTAATTTTCTTTCTAAGTGATTTTTGAGAACTTTAAGGCAGTGTTCTTCTGCACTGTAAATCTGGTAAGCCTGGGGAAAACAAAGGATGGTGATAACTAGCTTACGAATATTATGTGATAACCCAAAGCAAAAATTCCCGGTCCCCAAAATGTAGAGGCTGATTTCTTCTGACGCTTTCCGTGTGAGTCCAGATTGGGTGTTTGGGTCTGTTTATAAACGCCGTCAGGACACCAGCGCAGTTTGGGGTCCTGAGGACTGTTGGGGGGCCAGATCCCACCTCACTGTCTTGGAGAAGCTTTTTCTAGGATAGACATAGACTTCTGAAGTGAACTTTTACCCCATCCTTCTCAGCGGATTGTGAGCTGTCTTAGGCCACTCAGGCTGCTGTAACAGAAAGCCACAGACCGGGGGCTTATAAACAACAGACATTCATTTCTCACAGTTCTGGAGGTGCGAGTCCAAGAACAGGTGCCGGCAGATTCAGTGTCTTGTGGGAACCCAATTCCTGGATCGCAGCCAGCATCTCTGCACTGTGTCCTCACACGGGGAAGGGACGGTTTGCTTTCAGAGAATTGTGATAAGGTCTGTGAGGTACATTGGGTGGGACAGGAAAGCAGACTCTTTCTTCAGGTTCAATGTCGAGTTTGCCATATCGACCGACCGGTGAACTGTGACGTGTGAGGTGGGTGGTCTGTGTGCTGTAAGCCAGAGGGCGGGAGGGAGCTTGGGGAGAGCCTGAGGATCTCCGAGGTCAGCTGTCACGTGCGTTCCTGAAACTCGGTGTGACTTCTTAAGCTTCCCACCCCCTGTTCCAGCCGTAAAATGGTCTTTCTTTTTGTCTTGTGCACGTGCGTGTATGTGTGTTTATTTTGGGGGTGGTTGTTTTGGTGATGTTGGTAGCTGTTTACTATGTTCTGAACGCAGAGTGTTACAAGAACGTTTTCGACCTGAGAAAGAAAAATGATTGTCTACAGAAACCAGGCGTAAATGCTTGGGCCCTGGCGGAGAGAGAAAGAGGCAGAAGAATAGAGGCGGGTGGGGGAGGAGGAGGGAGAGGAACAGAGTGAGGATGCCGAAGGGATGGTCTTTCATTTAGTCTCATGCCTCTCTCTCAGGCCCTTGTTTTATATGCGAGTTCCTTGCTCTTTTTCACATTTGCTCTCTGGGTTTTGTTTAAAGGTCAAAGAAGCAGAGTCACACTGTTTGTCCTTCCAGCTCTGTGCTACCCCCGCCCACCTGTTAGGGCTGGTGGCATCAGTTTGGTCTCTGCGGGGAGGATGGGCAGGGTCCACACCCCGTGACAAACCATACCCGCCATGGAAGGGCGGCCCGGAGGAAGCGATGGGCTGCCAGTTGTGGGTTCCCTGGCTGGTCTGGGGGGGGTGGGGAGGTAGCAGCTCAGCAGCAGGCTCATTCTGTCTCGCATTTAGTGGCTCCCAGGAAGGAAATGAGGGTGCCCCTTTGGAATGTTCACCATCTCCTGTTTCATTACCTTGTTCAGTTATTCCATTCCGGGGGCACCCTGTCTCCCTCCCTCGATCAGTCAAACTCTCCAGGTCCCCCTCAGCCCAGAGGTTAAAGCAGCCCTTTCTGGCTGGTGCAAATCCCCAAGCGCCTCTGTCTTACTGTTCATTCTTCTAGAAGGTATGGTTAGGCCACCTCCAAACATAAACCATGCTCATAAGTGCCTGGTGGTTCCTCAGCTGACCCTGGCAGTTGGTATATTTCATCCCCAAGGACCCACGAAGCCCCTTCAGCATGTACTTCACCAGTAACTAGAGGCTGAGAGCCATTTGGGTCCAGCTAAGGGGTTAAGTACAAAGCGCAACAGTAGTAATAACAGTAAGTTCATTTACCTTTAAAGCCTGGTAAAAGGCTACGACTCCGTTAAGGGTTAATGACAGAGTACATGGAATTTTGAAAACATTGCTTTAGTGATTTGCAAAAGCAGAGAAGCAAAAGTTACCACCCTGATAGTAGCAGAATTTTAATTCTGCTGCCAAAAGTACACATTAATCCACTTCCTGGCTGGGATGACTGTACATGGATTCAGTGGGTAGATGTTAAAACACTAACCGTGGGCTCAAGGCTCCTGTGGTTTCTCACCTGACCCGCCTCTGTGACCCTGGGTGACCTCAGCCCCTGGATCCTTCTCAGCCCCTCCCCACAGATGCCATCCTGCTGGTGTTTGTACTGTCAATATTCACACATATACAAGTGCAAACAGGACAGAGAAAAAAATTACTCCAAGCTACTGTACGTGAAAAATTGCACCCAAGACGGATGAGAAAGACGAATTGCCCTCTGGCTCTCTACGGATCATGACACAAATATGTTCATTGAACATTTTTATTACAAGACAGTTGAACTTTGACAGTTATGATATCTGTGGACGATTAGCCCTTCGGGATCATAATTAACTCCTTATTCGTCTCATTCTGCGGTCGGTGCCTTATGTAACATACAAGCTATTCTCTAAGGAAGGGAAGAGAAGGCCCTTATGTTGTGGATGGGTTGTCAGGGGCCAGGGGATTCTGAGTCTGTTACCTTATTGAATGCCTCAGTATGAATGAATGCTCTGCAGGTATTATCATCTGATTTTACAGATGAGAAGTCAGAAGCTGGGAGAACTAAATTTCTAAGCTCTTCAGTAAATAGTAGTTGGCAGGCATGGAATTAAAACCCAAATAATTCCTTGCATACACTTTTCACCAGCTGGTATGGCAGGACATTAGGCAGGAAATTAAGAAAGTCGCTGTCATTTTCCTTATTAAACTTGTGTATCCACGTACAGGTGTTTACAAAGAATAAGTTATTGTAATGCAGCTCTTTGCTCAAGGCTGCTTGTTAGAGCAAAGCCGTCTCTTTATCATGTCGATTAATAATCTAGAAATGGGTGACATCTTAGACCTACCGGAACACTTGTTTCCATGTGAGACATATTCATAATGTAAAAAACGTCCAGCTGATCCCTATTTTTACCTATGATATATTCTTAGAGGCGGTGTTATATTCATACCTAGACGAGTCTTCTAAACTTTACTTTCTCAACTGTAAAATGGGACTAAAGCATGCAGGGTTATTCCTATAATTCCGTAACTCAAGGGATAAAGCAAATCACTGTAAAACTAACCCTGTATCTCCATAAAAACATTAATTTTAGGGTTGCTTTTAGGAACACGGACGCTGAGCACGAAAAATAAAAAACAAAACTCTTGTACGATCTACAGAATCTTATGAAACCAAAGCCTAAAGAACTATAAGTCTGTGAGAAAAGTACACCTGTGACCGTTTCCTAGAACATGGACATAAATACAGCCAGACAGGTTGGTTCCTAACGAGCCCAAACGTACAGTGAGTGCAGACACCATGATAAACCCCGCCCTGACGCTCCTCCCAGCCCAGAGGTCAGCACTGCCCACGGTGATCCCCTCCCATTTCCGAGGGTTTTGGGAGGCGGTAGGATGCTCTGGGGCCCACAGCTATTGAGCAGCTATCTAGGGAGACTTGAATTGAGGCCTTCTCTCTCCCACAATACACCTACTGAGGCAGAGATTTCACGATAATCCCGTTGCCTGTGAAAATGCACCCAAAGGTACTGGAGGAATAGCCAGCTTAGCCTCTTAGTGTCTGCAGCCTCCGACGGGTCTCGAGTCTCCGCCTCACTTTTCCCTTCTCGCCGCCCATCTCCCACCCACTCTAGTCTGGAAACAGGAGAAGTCACGCTGCTTCCTGTGCGGTTGCTTATGGGCTCGTGTAGGACGTCACCTCTGGGCTTCTCAGGCACCGGTGTGCTCACCCCTTTCTCCTCTCTTGACCTGGGAGTTTAAGAGCAGATGTCCACACACAGGGGAACCCACGTAAAGGTCTCTGCAATAGGCGTTCAATCATAGATAGCTAGACGGCTATGTTTTCTCAGCTGATCACCACCCACCCTGGGCACCCTGTGCAAGGGACGAGAAGGGCAGGAGCCGTCAGCCCTAGAGCTCACCCTGACCCCACCCTTGACCCTGACCCCAACCTTGACCCCAACCCTGACCCCAACCTTGACCCTAACCCTGACCCCCAACCCTGACCCCAATGCTGACCAGCCCCTACTTCATTCTCACTGCAGCCACACAGTGAAGGAGCTTTTATTGCTTCCGCTTGACGGGAAACTGAGGTTCAGAGAAGCGGAGTGACTTGCCCCAGGTCACCCCGCAGGAGCCTGGATTGGGACCGAGGTCTCATCTGCCGTGTTCACTCTAGAAGTCAGGACTTCCAGTAGAAAGCAGGTGGTTGAAGTGCTCAGAGCAAGGTGTTCTCACCTCCATGCCCCCAGCATTTCAGCTTTTCCCCATTCACACAACTCCACTCCACTCCACGTGGGTTTTATCTGTGACTCCTTCACAGTGTCCTCCAAAGTGATACGAGTGGTCTTAGTTGCCTTCGGAGCACATTGTTGAAAACAGATCCAAGCAGCTGAGACTGGATTGCATTCCGGTGAATCTGGGTTACTAACCTGCACTCACGTGCTTAATTTTTACTGCCCTCCCCACCCCCACGCCAATAACACAAAGTATGGATGGTCATGAAAACATTATGGAAATTTTCAATAATCCCAGTGGCTGTTTCGAAATCCCATCTGGGATTGAATTTCAACCTAAGGAGTATGGGGCAGGCCCGATATAACCTAAAGTCTATCCTAAAGGCTCCCAGCCCTGGCCCTCCACTTCCCCTCCCACCAATCTCCTGTCTTATTATTTCACGAAAAGCTTCTTAATAACCTGGAGATGCTTCAGAGTCAACATGAGTTCCAGGAGCATTCCACATGAAGTTTCCTCTTGCTCTCTCTATTTGATTAATTGCAAAAAATGAAATGAAATAAGGATGACCTCCAAATGTCCAGCTCTTCTGTCTGCAGATGGTTCTTTTCAGCTTACTATGGAGGCCGGCTGCCAGGGCAGCCTTCTTTCTGTAACCCAACCCTCACGTCTCTCCACGGCGGAATGGGGCAGAGTTACCCCCGAACAAGTCCACTGCCCATCATTTTCACCACAGGACTGTGCCATACACCTCAAGGACTGATGATCCCTCTAATGAGGGGCCCTAATCTGAGAATTATCACTTTGTTTTTCTTGTCTTTCTTTTCCTGCTGGTGCGCAAATTGTGCATTTAAGGCTAGACTCTGCCTACTCGAAATGACACATATAAATTCTCATTCTGCTAATCTGAGACAGGAGGGAAAAAAAGTCTGTACACACTCAGAAGTCTGACCTGGACTTCTGTTATTTCAATCTATTCTGTGTCCAGTAGTCTTGAGTTTTTTTAATAGTGATTAAAATAGTTCATGAACAGCCTTCCCAAGTATACCCTCAGGTTGCGCTTTGAGGCATGATAAAGTTCTGATCAGAACACACTGGCTTGGAAGACGCGTCCCCTCTCCAAGGAGCAGGGCAGGCAGCTTGTGATTAGATCGGCTCTCCTTTTGTCCACAAGCGACCCCCCGAATATTCACACGTCCCACACTATTTTGATTTAGGTTAAATCCTTAGAGATTTGTTTTCTGGAAGGGAGGACCGTTGTGTTGGGATTTGCCTAATACCTGCGGGGGAGGTGACTGAGGAGGGTGAGAATAAGATGGAAACAGGAGGAGGTAAGGGATGCTGGGCTTGAGATACTGTCCAGGTGAGAACAGAGATGGTAGCGTGCGCTTCTCTACGTTGGGGCTGGAAAACCCCAAGAGTGCAAGCTGTCAACTTAAAAAGAAGTTACCTATTTTTGCCTGTGTTTAGTTTCAAAGACAGCAATTCTTTTTTTTTTTGGAGGTAACTTTTATTTTATTTATATATATATTTTTATTGGAGTAGAGTTGATTTACAGTGTTGTGTTACTTTCGGATGTACAGCACAGTGATTCAGTTTTATATGTACATATATCCTTTTTCAGATTCTTTTCCCGTGTAGGTTATCACAGAGTAATGAGTAGAGTTCCCTGTGCTGTACAGTACATCCTTGTTGGTTATCTGTTTTAGATGTAGTATAGTAGTGTGTATATGCTAATCCCAACCTCCTGATTTATCTTTCCCCAATGAAATACACCAATTCTTATTTCTTAAACAGGGATTTTTGATGCATTGTTATTCTGTGTATTACATACGCAGTGCAAGTTATCAGTAGTTATTCAGAACCCCGTATGGGATCACAGAGATATCGCAGTTCAGAGTGACCCCCTCTACTCCCGGAGTTCAGACCGTCATCCTGCACAGAGTGTTCTCCAACTGCAGTTCAGACCCCAAGAAGACAAAAACAAGTCCCCTCTTTCCCTTTTTGTGCCCACTCTTATCAAGTAAACTGCCATATGTGCCCCCAAACCTCCATTTTCCCAGTGAGGTTACCCCAAAGAGGTTTTTTAGGGAGTGGTCCCATGTAAGTAAATTGGGAAGGTGGTTGATAGAATTGCACTGAATACTGAAATTATCTGCAAAGGTCGACTTGCATTTTTAAAAGCATACATTTTATTTTATTTAATTATTTATTTTTAGAAGATGTTGGGAGTAGAAGTTTATTAATTAATTAATTAATTTTTGCTGCGTTGGGTCTTCGTTTCTGTGCGAGGGCTTTCTCCAGTTGAGGCGAGCGGGGGCCACTCTTCATCGCGGTACGCGGGCCTCTCACTGTCGCGGCCTCTCTTGTTGCGGAGCACAGGCTCCAGATGCGCAGGCTCAGTAGTTGTGGCTCACGGGCCTAGTTGCTCCGCGGCATGTGGGATCCTCCCAGACCAGGGCTCGAACCCGTGTCCCCTGCATTAGCAGGCAGACTCTCAACCACTGCACCACCAGGGAAGCCCCCATTTTATGTTTTTTTTTAAGCATAGATTTTATTTTTTAATTTAAAATGCTTCATTGCTAAAAAATGCTAACCATCATCTGACAATGCAGGGTTTCCACAAACCTTCAATTTATAAAATATGCCATATCCACAAAGAGCAATAAAGCAAAGCACAATAAAACAAGGTCTGCTTGTATACGATACAGTGTCGTTAACTATAGTCACCATGTAAAAGCATACTTGTTAAAGCATTGGTTTTTTCACCTTCATGTCATGATATGTGATGTATGCACATGATTCTTCTAAGTCAGCAGTGTTTTTATCGCCACTAGAACCATGTCTTTGATTCACCAGAGCACATAATCCCCACTTCGACCCAAGTCGTTTGAAGTGCAGCACTTTTCAACTAAATCTCCCTCTGCGTGGGGCTCTGGTCTAGTTTCCATTGACAAAATACAAAGGCGGGAAGGGTTTCCACTCCTCAGGTGCTTGGTCTCCACCAGGTAACAGCTCACTGTACCCCACACACTGGGAGGTGATGCTCTAAGACGCCATCACTCCCTTTCTCACCAGTTTGCCTGGGGAAGGGCATGGGTGTCCTTCGTAGCAACCGAGGAGTCACCCTGTGATCTGGGAGACTTTGGGGAAATTCAGATACTGGGCAATTCCTTCTTTGCAAAAGAGTGCCTTTGGGGAAACAAAACTTGCCTTTCGTCGGGCATGTGTAATATTTTAGAAATCCTTCCCATTTTTAGAAGACGATTCATTTTGTTAACCCTTCAAGGAGAGCCACTCCTTGTTCAGCAG
>NW_006775077.1:690233-692940 GCF_000442215.2 Lipotes vexillifer
AGCAGGGAGCTACTACTCACATGTTCTTTGAAAAGGATATGTCGTGGATGATTGAATTTTGCAACGGCCCTTAAAGACAGGTCACCTGGAGCCAGCTGCCAAGTGTACGGTGATGGTTGCAAGTGGTCCTTGTGGTTCATGCAGGTCCAGGGATGTGTGTGGGATGAGGGAATCTGTGTGGAATGAGTTTGGCTAAATTCTTCAGTTCTGTGCCTTTCTGGAGGAAAAAAAATAAATTTGCTGCTAAAGTTTGGGTTAGAAAATACAAATGCGGGACATGTGCTTTTTTAAATCCAACTTTATCTTCTTTACAAATTCTGCGGATTCTTGGAATCCTTGTCCGATAAGCAACCCTTGGTCGGGTCTTGCTGTTTTGGTGCTCGCACGATTCCCGAAGCGTCAAGCTCATTTTTAGTTTTAGGAGCGTCGGCACTTTTCTGCATCTCTGTTCCTCTTGTTACTGAACATGAGGTGTACCTCCGTCTGTCCATCTGGACTTGTGCACAGTCTGTGAGATCTCTGGAGGTGAGTTCATCTTCTTTATGGATGAGGAAACACACTGAACAGTGTTTGTCACTGGACAGAATCCGGGTTTGGGCAGCCGTCCCGCTTTCTAGCTTTTTGCCAGGGCTCAGAAGACAGTGACACTCACTCATGAGACTTTGGGTGCCTCTTGAGTTTGGGGGCTTTCGTTTTCTTTTCTCAGAAATGGGTATAGCATGTGGAACGGGATTGTGCCGATTGAAAACTAGCGTAGAAAACTCTGAAAGTACCAGTTTCAAGGCTAACGGCCTCTCTTTGTCTTTCAGCATCTGAAGACCTCGACAGCTCAGGATGGGGAACCACGCAGGGAAGCGAGACTTAGGTGCCGAGAAGGGAAATAAGGTAAGAAGTGAGCTGGCTCAGAAATCCTTCAAACGCACAAACCCTCCTCAGGTACCCTGTGGCTACCAGGGTTTTCCGCTAAAACAATTGGCTTGTTATCCTCCTACCTTAGAAAATTCGAGGGCTTAGAATGCTAGTCCAAGACCCGAATTCCTCAGCCAGGACTCCAGGCCCACTACGATCTCACTGTGACTGGCCTTTCCGGTGCCATCCGGTCCGACATCCCTTCCCCCACTCTCATCATAGGGAGCTTGGAAGATACAGGAGAGCAAACAGGAAAAATGCAAATAAAAATCATCCAGATCCCTCCAGTGACTCAGAATGAATCTTCTTGTATTTCTAGCCTCGCATTCGCCCCTTTCCACCTTATTCCACGGACATCAGCTTCCCCTGTTCGATGATGATTCTCTGCATCACCTTTGATTCCCCCAGAGTGACTGGGAAAGTGGTTCTCAGCCTGTTTCCCCCTGAGCCGCTCAAACCGATGACCCGTCACCAGTGCACCTGCTGGCCTCATTCTCTGCCCACTGAAAAATCATTTCAGATTATGAGGAAGTAGGCCTGATGTTGTGTGCAGAACGGTGAATACACCCTAATTTGTAGGGGGGGAAGGTTAATTATTCCAGTTCTTTGGTCCTTTAACTCAAAGACAAATGACAGTTCGTCAGAACGTCACGATGCTGAGGATGGGCCTCCACCAGCCCACACGTGCACAGAAGCGCTTCATAAATGGCCACCGGATTGAATTACAGTACATTTGAGCCCCAGGACCCCTTTGCTGAGGTTCTGTGCTATGGGTTATATTTAATAATAATGAACTTTGCAGCTATGAATCCTTCTCTGATCTGTACTTAGATGCAATTTCCATATCAGCCAGGTGGGTAATTTTCCATAATTTGCTTTCAAGCCATTCATGTAAATCAGTGATTACATACTGTTTTTGTTCATATCTTATCTTACAAAGTGTTTTGAGAAAACATTGTTTTATCTAAAACGATGTTACGGAGTTTCTTTCCTAATGATGTCAGGCCCAAGGTCAACTAGAAGGGGTTTACCTTTTTATAATGTTATTATTGATTTGGAATTCTCTCATTGTTGAAAGGAGGACCAATTTTCTAAGTGTGTAAAGTGTTCTAGTGAATGTTGAATGGGGAATCACGCGGTGTTTTCTACAACTTGCGCGTGAACTGTATTACTGGTAACCTCCCTGTGAAGATACTAGTAACTCTGAGCTGTGAATGTGTTCAGTTACTATAAAGACCGTGGGTCTGGTGGCATCTGCACCAGGAGGATAGTCTCAGCTGAGAGTGAAAGTGGAGAAACAGCTCTTCTCAGAGAGCCCCATTCTGTTAGCACGTGGTATTTTAAGGCACTGCTGATTTAAGTGACTGATTTGTAAGTCTGCTTCTGAAAACCTCTCTGTGGCTTGCAGTGTCTTTCCTGTTGTTGGACGTTGTAAAGCACCAAAACGTAGTTCTCACTGGTTTACTTTTACCAACGTCAGATTCCTGAGCGGTGGTGCAGCCGTAGTGACGCTTCTGTTTTCTGAAAGCTAATTCTTAACATTCTGATGATGTTTCTTTGAAATTGGGCATTTAGGACCACCAGTTCCTGTAGGGAGTTGTTACAAGTAACAGCTGTCTTCTTCTAACTGTTTGTCACTTGACAGAAAATATCTGAGGCCTTGTGGAGGGAGTGCTCTGGGGCAGCGGTCCCCAACCTTTTTGGCCCCAGGGACCGGTTTCGTGGAAGACAGTTTTTCCATGGAGGCGGTGTGGGGGGGGGGATGGAGGGGTTCAGGCGGTGATGTGAGCGAGGGGGA
>NW_006775077.1:693250-700039 GCF_000442215.2 Lipotes vexillifer
GGGGAGGTGGGGGGGGGAATGGGGGGGTTCAGGCGGTGATGCGAGCGAGGGGGAGGCGCAGATGAAGCTTCGCTTGCTCTCCGCTGCTCGCCTGCTGCCGTAACGCCGGTTCCTAACAGGCTGCGCGAACAGGTACCGGTCTGCGGCCCCGGGGGGTTGGGGGGCCCTACCCTGTGGTGTTACGAGGAGTATCAGCTTAAACCAGAATAGAGAAAAATCACATGAGCTCGTGCTCTGCTGTTTAGCATTCTGCATGTTTCTGTCTGTAGTCATTCTGGGAAGCTTGTTTTTCACTTATGAGGGAATGGACAGAAAGCGTTTGCCTGTGTCCGGGGGCTGACTGCTGACCTGCTAACAGGCGGGGGGCTGCAGGGACCGGTCACCCCACTCATCTCCCCAGCTCTGCCTCTTTGCGGCTCCCCCCGTACCGCACAGGGGGCCCAGAGCCCTCCTCTGCTCTCCACTCGCGTCCCCCATCAGCCCCGTGTCCTCAGGCCCACGCCTGCTGCCTTCCTGGGACCCACAGGCCTGCGGAGGACGTTAGGAGGCAGTGGCCCTGTGTCGTGACCCCCTGCTCTGCCGCCCTCTCCCCCCGCCCCCAACCGGCGCTCGGCCCAGCTGGGGAGGGAGCCGCGGTGGCCAGGAGCACACAGCCCCCTGCTGCCAGGTTCCTCCCCGTGGCGCCCCACTTTTCTGTCACTGGCTTCTCTCTCCTCCCAAAGAAGGCGTGTCACGATATAGGAAGGAACCTGTGATGGAAGGGAAAGCTCTGGCATTTCTCTGTTCCTGTTCCAGCCTTGCGTGTTAATGTGGAAACAGACTCACGTCCAGGCAGCGATGCAGCTGCGAGCCCGACCTCGGGGCCCCGTCAGAGAGCAGAGTGTGCATGGTGGAGGTCAGGGAGGCCCCATCCGCGAGGGGAACCAGTGGCATTTAGGGAAGTTCTCATTCTCAGACATGAAGAAATCCCTGCTGGCCTCCGATTCCCAGTTTTTCTGAGCATCCTGATGGATTTGGTTTCCAGGAAGCCCCGCTCACTAACATACCAGCTCCTTGTCAGGCAGTGCATTTTCACAATGGTCCTTTGGCAGAACCGGGGAAGGACACGTCCCAGCTGCCACGTCCCCGGGACACATGGTTCTCAAAGAGCCCCCGCCCTTGGGCAGGCTGTGCCCGGGCAGCCCTGGGAGCCCGGGGACCCTGCACAGGTGGATGACACGCTTGGCCCCTCTGGCTCCTGGAGGGGAGGGTTCGTTTCCAGTTCTGCACAGGAGTGAAGCTGGAGCACTTCCTCCTCAGGAGAACCAGCTGGGCCTTAGGACGGTGCCCACACCCTTTACTGAGGCTGTGCTGGGCTCCTGTCTTGTTCGGTGTTGCTCTGACTGTTGTCAGTCTCTGCCCTATGGGTTTGCTCGCTGGGGTTTTCTGGTGATTCTCTGTTGGACACACCAGCTGCTATTAGCACCTGCCGTGCTCCAGGCATCCGCGCCGTGGCTGTGTGGTTGCCAGGGCTGCTGTGACAAAGCAGCGCACACCCAGGGGCTGAACGACAGACGTGTATTCGCTCTCAGTCCTGGAGGCTGGAATCTGAGATCCAGGTGTCGGCAGGGCTGGGTCCTCCTGAGGCCTCGCTCCTTGGTGTGTAGACGGCCGTCTTCTCCCTGTGTCTTCAAGTGGTCGTCCCTCTGTGTGTGTCTGTATCCTGATCTCCTCTTATAAGGACACCAGTCCTATAGGATTAGGGCCCATCCTAGTGACCTCATTTTACCTTAATCACCTCTCTGAAGACCCCACCTTCAAATGCAGCCATATTCTGAATTCCTGGAGGGCTAGGACTTTGACACGTGGCTCCTTGGGGAATATGAGTCAGTCCACAATGTCCGTGTTATTTGATGCAGCCGAGAAGTGACTGGGAGGTTTGAGAGGCCAGAGAGAGGAGTGTCCCCAGCCCTGCCTGGTGATTGCCACCAGAGTCTGACCCTCACCCTCAGTGGGCACTGCCATTGCCCTGGCCTCTCCCCATCATGAGATTTCGGCATTCGCTTCTGTCCTGTTAACGCCTCCCTCACAGACCACTTAACCTTCCAGGCCCCAGACCCATAAGCCAACACCCCCGCTGCCCCTAGGATGTGGGGCTTGTCCAGAACCTTCCATGCCCGTCTGTTGCCCGTGACCATCTGTCCACATGGCACAGCGGCCTTGAGATCGTGTCCTCCATGTGCTGCACTCATGCGTTCAGCCCTTCTCCACGCTCTGACCCTCTGAGTATCATCTTCATTTTACCCGTGATGGACTCTCAGAGTGGCCTGCAAGGTTGGCCCAAGGCCAGGTGGGGAGTGAATGCAGGAGCTGGGCTGTAGGACGGCTCTCTGTCCCTCTAGGTCGGCACCAGGCAGCAGAAATGGAAGGAGAGCCACAGGTGGACGTTTAAATGTTCTAGTAGCCACATAAAAAAGTAAAGAGACAGGAAGACATTAATGTTAACGTATTTTCTTAAACTTAATATCATGTCAGCATGTGACAACCATCAGTGAAGTGTTTTTCAAGTCTTTCTGTCTCAGTGAATCTTCTAACTCGGGGGCGTATTCAGCTTACATCCCAGTACGGCCTGGCCACTTTCCTGGCACTCGGTGGCCACATGTGGCTGGCAGCTCCAGACCGGACGGCAGGCTCCAAAGCCAGGCCCATCCCTGTGGGCCCTGCTGCCTCGCCGGGCAGTGTCCCGGGACACCTTCACGGTGTCCTCCATGCAGTTCACACCCCCCACCCTGCCCACCATGCTTCTCATCCATTGCCTGGTGAAGAGGAAAGAGAAATTGTGAGTGACCAGTGTAGTCCGTTGAGAGGTGATGATGGGTCTGATTTTGCCCTCGGAGGGAGAGAGCTGGGGTTGAAGACGAGAAGCCGGAGGCGGAGGGAGGGGCTGGGGAGGGGTGTGGATGAATGGCTGCCCTCTGTCCCCTGGCTGGACCAGTAACCGCAGAGCAAGGGCAGTGATGAGTGAAAGTCCGGTGCAACGGAGAAAGCAGGAGCGTCCTTTTTAAATCTGCCCAACTCCAGAGACCGTTTAGGGCATCGGGAGTGCCTTCTGGTCTCGTGGCTTCCTCTGCCCTCCCCTGAATCGCCCCTAAGCCTCTGGGGCAGCTTGAAGCGTCCGACCTGGGATCAGCCCCGGCCTCCACACCAGGTGCTTCATGGTGCTTCCCACAGACACGTCAGGACACTTGGCACTTTGTGTTGCCCCCAGTTTTCTCTAACAAGAGGCAGCTGTTCTAACTCGTATGTGGACTCTGTCCCTTCAGAGGTCACAAGTAAGTTAGCTGTTTAGGACTGAAAGTGTCTCAAATCTTGACTTATTCCTACATCCATTCACCCATCCATAGGCAGGTGCAGACTTTTATTAAGCACCTCCCCTGCGTAGGGCTGGGCTGGACTCGGTGACGAAAGCCTGGCTTCCCCACCAACTGTCAGGTGACCTGGGGCAGTTAGTTCATGCCCCTGGGCTTCAGTTCCCTCGTTGGTTATGGAGATGAGAAGATGGTGAACATTACGTGCGTGAGCCAAAGGATGTGACACACAGAGCAATGCCTGGTACCCAGCAAGTCCTGTGTGCCGTTGCTGCTTCTGTTCCTAATGTTCTTATTCTTGCTGTTGTTTTAAGAGAAATGGGCGTGCATCTTCTGTCAGAATAGCTCCCAGTGTGACTGGAGAGACCAGCAGAACTCTGACCCTGTGCCCAATGCAGTGACGGGATACAGGAGGGAAACAATGGGGACCGGGGGCCCTGGTCTGCCTGATGGCCTTTAACCAGCGTGGGGAACAGGCTACAAAGAGCAGAGGGAAAGGCCAGGAGTGGTCCTTCCCTGTGTCCTCGGGATCAGGGAAACACGGGCAAAATGTTTAAATACTGTAAACAGGATTTGACCTGGGGCACCCATTATACAATCCCTTTCTGCAAATCTCTCCCAGTTTCGGCCCCTCCAAACGCTGTGGATTCTGAGTCCCCCAGGCACCAGCCCCACCATTTCCACAGCCTGACGCTGCCTGTCAATCAAAGTGTCCCCCTCACAGTGATTGCTGGGAAGAGGCATCCTTTTTGATGAATTTGCATCACTGAGGGCAGGGCCAGTGGCCCCTTAAACATTCCATTGGTGTTTCTATTTCTGACACCATACTGGGCGGCCTTGGAACTTACTGGCACAAGTCAGAATACTTTCTGGCTACGTAGAGATAACTTTGGCTCAGCAGGACGGCTCTGGCCCCAG
Organism: Lipotes vexillifer; assembly: GCF_000442215.2. Taxonomy (NCBI): domain Eukaryota; kingdom Metazoa; phylum Chordata; class Mammalia; order Artiodactyla; family Lipotidae; genus Lipotes; species Lipotes vexillifer. Next base: position 697,516 of record NW_006775077.1, read on the forward strand.
GCCTGTCGCCTGTGCTCAGCAATTGTAAGCGGCTTCCCTCCTGAACCCATGGGTGCCCTAAACACCGTGATTTCTGACAACATCTCCCAGAGCAGCAGTGAACGTACTGCGGGAAAGAGCTTTTGTGCCATTTTTTGTTGTGCAGAGGAAAAAGATTCCCCGGCAGAGACCAATATCAGAGAGGTAAGAGGAAAATCGGGAGAGCCGCAGATGGGAAGGGTTCAGGGAGAGGGAGGGGTCCGAGGCGGGCAGAGCTGACGGCTGCCCCGCTGGACACTCAGGCCCCGCCCAAGTGTCAAGTGTGGAGAACCGGGGCTCCTGGCACCTACAGACCAGGACCTTCAGAATCCACCTCAACACCTGTCACCTGGGGCTTACTAGGGCTGCCTGGCAGGTTTTATTGGAAGGTTCTGGAACAGGGCTGGTCCCTGGGGACTCTGCCTCTCCTACTTCCAAATTTCCTACTGACCTTGAGCGAGTGGGATTTCCAGCGCCCCTTAACTATTTCTTCTCACCTGAATTCTTCAGCTGTGTTTAATTTTCTTGTTTGAGCACTGACCTCAGTCCACATGGGAAGGAACTTCAAGAAGTTTTCGTACGAAACTAGTGAGGCCATTGCTAGTCAGAAGCATTACTACCAGGAAGCATAAGAAACACAGAGTAGTTTATATTGGCTCCCCACAGACTTTCCAAAATGAGTGAAATCAAGTGATGATCTATTACAGTTTTCGAAAATCTAACAATAATCATTTTGAAAGCCTGCTTTTCACCTGTGGGATCTCTGTACTTTTCTTGGCAGTGGTATCTATCTGGCTCACAAAGTTTCTCCAAAGGCGCCCAGCCATGTTTCTGGAGTTTTCTATTTAATCAGCTTAAGAAAAACGATACCACGCTGAAAAACAAGGTCTGAGAGCAATTTTAGAATTTAGACTCGTGTCTGATTTTACGGTGGGGAGTAACTTGTTAGTCTCTTTTGTGTTTCCGATTAAATTGATTCGCTATCTCAGCTGTTCTTCAAAGCCCAGTGTGTGCTGGCTGCCTCTCCAGGGATAATCACACCCCTGGGGAAGCCGTTCTCGTATTTAATCATCACGGACCTCACTGCCTGATGGGCCGCTGGGATGCTGTACCGGCGACGCTCTGGGAAATGAGAGGTGTAGTTTGCAAATATACACAGAGGCACTCAGCAGCTCAGCTCTGCCCACCAGCACGGAGACGGAGAATGTAGATTTGACGGGAAAAACGTCTTGACGTCCCAGCTGTGGGACAGGCTGACATTTTCCCCCGGGGGTTCATTCCTCTGCAGAACCGCAATCCTGCATTGTCTTGTCCCAAGTGTGGCATGTTGTCAGCAGTCTCACTTGTTCAGGAGGCCCCGTGCTTTTCACACCAGCCTCGGGAAGGAGGAATCTTTCTACTTTAAACCACGGCCAGCTCCGTGCCATCCTGTCTCCTCCCACAGGCTCTGCTCGCGGATATTGTGCCCTTGTCCCCCACCCCCCCCGCTGTTGTTTGGGGGATCCTAACTGCACAGCCTGTACTGGTGTCCAGGGCGCCCCCGACACCGCCGGCTCCAGGCCAGGTGGCTGCTGGCGGCCTTCACCTGGGCACCAGCCCAGGGCAGGGAGTCATCCACACGCCCCACGCTGCGAACAGCACAGGTGGGCCCTTCAAACCCCAAATCCAGCATTGCTTTCGCCCCACATCACGCTTCCTCCTGCAGTTCCTTGTTAGAACCGACCGCCGTCACCACGGCTACTTAGCAGAATGGGAAGCGGGTTTGCCAAGAAACTCACTTCCATCCAGTCGCCCAGACCCACTTGATGGGGCTGCCGTGTCTTCGAGCAGGGAATCCACCTGGAAAGTTAACGTTTCTGATTTGATTTTGCAGTGTGTTGGCAACTGTTAGACCCATACATGTGTAATTCCATTTTCTTAGGCCGGTTCCATGAACAATTTTTTTTGAGAACTCAGGTAGTTAAGTTAATCAAATAATATACGTTTCAAAGCTTAGGGGGCTGAAAAGTAGAAGGCATTTCCCTGCAGACACTCACCAATCTAGTCGGATACATGGAAAGACCTAGTCAGCATCAAGTAAGGCCTTAGATTGCGAGGTGCAGGCGGAGTTTCCCTTGTATCTGTCTTCAACAGTCCCAGAGTCCTTTGTCTGTCTGTCTGTCTGTCTGTCTGTCTGTTCTCCCTCCATCTCTGTTTGTATCTCCATCTCTGTCTCTCACACACACCCATAAAGAATTCCCCTTCACCTCAACTGCACAGCATTAAACCACCTTCCGATAGGCAGATGGTGCACTGTACCAATAGCTGCCATGCGTCTGTTACTCACTGCAGACGCCCTGCTGCAGCCCTGTCCTGCAGGACCTTCTGCCCTGTGCCCCTGCTAGCCAATAGGGTGGTCACGTGACACACGTGGCTAATGTGATTGGTGCAACAGAAGAACCAAATCTTTACACTTCAGATTTAAATAGCCGTGTTTTTTTTTTTTTTTTTTTTTTTTTTTTTTTTT
>NW_006775077.1:700414-752973 GCF_000442215.2 Lipotes vexillifer
GCCTCTCACTGTTGTGGCCTCTCCCGTTGCGGAGCAACAGGCTCTGGACGCGCAGGCTCAGCGGCCATGGCTCACGGGCCCAGCCGCTCCGCGGCACGTGGGATCTTCCCGGACCGGGGCACGAACCCGTGTCCCCTGTATCGGCAGGCGGACTCCCAACACTGCACCACCAGGGAAGCCCTAGCCATGTGTTTTGAGGCACAGTGCAGTTCCACTGAGTGCTTGGCATGTCCTGCTAGTTCTAGGGTCCCCAGAACGCTGCCTGAGAGGCATCAGCTCCAATTCTTGTTAAGGACAAAAACTGGGTCTTTCTCAAAGTCATATGATTGCATACAAAAGTGAGCATCGACTTCAGAAGGTAAAATCCTCTGGAAACACACCCTTATAAATACCAGCAACTGCAGAGGACAGCGCTGGGAGCCGGGAGCTCCAGCAGGTGGAGCAGGTCTTGCCCTCACTCACCTCCCTTGGCTGGGAGGGTCTCAAGGCCTGTTGCTTACTTATGGCTCCCTCCGAAGGGGGCTGCCTGCTGCAGGGTTGGGAAACTCGCATTGCAAACAGCATGCATTTATCTAAGTGCCTCTGAGTTTCCTGCACACACAGACGCCTACCCACCTGCCTTGCTTAGTGCCTCCAAAAGAATTTCAGTGAGCTTCTAAAAAGAGAAATAAAATAGTGTAGAAAATGCATCCTTTTAAAGAGTCTTCCCAGAATCAGTAGCCTTCTGATTACAGTCATGGAGAAATCAACATGGGATCTGTCCCTGACTTGAGAGTCGAGCCACGAGAATATAAAATGAAACATCTCATTCCAGGTTGGTTTGTGAAGTCGCATTTGTATTTAAGAACCCAGGGCCGCCTCTGAAGGGGCTGTCTGTGCCCCGAGGGGTGGTGAAGACTGCCATGTTGGAGATGCAGCATCTCCCACCCGCAGGCGAGCACAGGCTTACTAACTCTGCCTTTACAGCAGTTTCTCGAATGTGCTGAGTCAGCACTGATTTGCTCTTGGAAGGTACTAAAGACAAAGTCTCCCATCACAGTTTTGCACGGAAAGCACGACCCTAGCTTGATTCTGATTTCTAAGGTCTGTGAGTGAGCATTTTGTTTCCTCTGATAGACTGAGGACACTCACACCTCTGTCAGTCGGGTGGCAACCTACCTCACAGACACACATGTGAGTGAGTGGTAAAGACAGGGGTGTAATTAGCCAGCAGACCCCGGGCCCTCAACAACCCTTAATAAAAATAATGGGGTGATTATGAAGTGGTGCCCCAGGCAGCATAAATCCAGCGGGCAGGCCACACAGCAGCACGTGATTTATGAACTTGCCCCCTGCCTCCAGGCCCGGCTTCACTCCGCCCCGTCCCTGGCCCAGGCCCAGCCCCTCCCCATCCTAGGGATGGCCTCGTGGAGCCCTGCTCGAGGGCCCCTCCCAGCTCAGCTGCTAAGGGAAAGGCCCCAGCAGTCAGTCTTCGGGGACCTCGAGGCCTCCGACTTAGGGTTGAGGGCTTGAAAACCCCAGGGGCCTCGGACTCTCGTGAGATGTGCAACTTCTGTGTCCTTTCACCCTATTATAGGGTTTATTAGGGTTGGGAATTAGTTCACAAGCTTAGTTTTTATCAGAAACTGTGACCAACCTTGCAAGCAGCTGACTTTGGGCCACGAAAGTTGTTCAGTAGAAGTGATAGGGTTAACACTGGTCATTAACTTTATAAATGACGTTGACAATAAAATCATTCTCTGGGTAAAACTACAGCAATAGTGGACCGTGGCCCTGAGGGGACGGCTTGAGTAGACAGCTCTATTCAAGCCACCCCCACATGAGGCTTCTATCCTTAAGATCATGTTCCTGGGCCTCGGGCAGCTGAGCACGTGGAATCCGGAGCCCGGTGACCCTGGAACACACCCATTTATCGTCTTATTTTCAGCTGGACTCATAAAGCGTTCCTTCCGCATTCCTTCCCTCACCCTGTCATAGCCCCTAATTCCTCTGTCCCTGCGTCTGTAACGCTAAATCATTTATGAGAGCTGACAGGATGGGGGAAGGAAGGCCAGAAATGTTGGCCTGTCATCAGATGCGCAGCACGGAACGAGCAGAGGCAGCGCTGACTTCATTGAATAGGTTTTTTTTTAAGGTGGGGCAGTATTTGAGCTCATGATGGATACGCTTTATGTGAGATAGTTTTCAGGCTCCGTTTGGGGTTTACATTTGATTGAGAACATGATTCCGAGGATGGCACAGCAGATAGGTATTCTTGAATTCCTACTGACTTGAATGAAAGTGTTTAGATGGAAATTCTCCTTTCCAGGGGGTGGATGGGTTAGATTTCCTGGGAGTGGAAAGTAGTGCCCTCCTGTAGGTGGTTCAGGTTGACGGGCTGGGGAAAGGGCTTAGGTGGTAGATTGTTTTAATCTCCAGTCGTTTTAGGGCTCGCCACTTGGTGTGCCCATGAAGCCTCCCTGAGCTGCCATTTCTCATCCCCTGCCAGGTAATTTCAGAAAGGCCACCATGTAATTTTATCTTTGAAGACAAGTTTATTTCAGACTCTGAGAGTGAAAAGCGTGTCATCGCCTATGAAAACTCTGTTTGTTTTGTTATTCAGGAAGACCTTTTTAAATATTTAATCAAACCCTCTTACAATGTTTTAAATGAAAAAAACCCTAAAATTCCAGGTTTCAGAATGATGCTTCCTGTCTTTTCTCACTCATTACTAAGGCAATATGTTTTTTTTTAAGTTTTTTTTAAATGATTGCTTTTATTTATTTATTATTTATTTTTGGCTGCGTTGGGTCTTCATTGCCCCGCGTGCGCTTTCTCTAGTTGCGGCGAGCAGGGGCTTCTCTTCGTTGCAGTGCGCAGGCTTCTCATTGCGGTGGCTTCTCTTGCTGCGGAGCACGGGCTCTAGGTGCGTGGTCTTCGGTAGTTGTGGCTCGCGGGCTCAGTAGATGTGGCTCGCGGGCTCTAGAGCGCAGACTCAGCAGTGTGGCTCACGGGCTTAGTTGCTCCGCGGCATGTGGGATTTTCCCGGACCAGGGCTCAAACCCGTGTGCCCTGCATTGGCAGGCGGAGTCTTAACCATTGCGCCACCAGGGGAGTCCTAAGGCAATATGGTTTTAAAACTTTAAATTTGGAAGTGAGAGATTTTATAGGCTGGAATACATTTGTGAAAATTTATCTTTCTGTGTTTGTCAGTGTGTGTGTGTATGTGTTTGAGTGTGTGGCATTTTTCTCACCCGCCAGCCTCCAGCACTGCAAAATGCCCATCGGCAGCTGTGTGGACACGTTCTCAGGCTCAGCCCACGCTCTGCACTTGTATGATTCTAACACACCACTCTCCTAATTGAGATTTGGTACCCACATTAATTTGATTATCATACAGTTAAACAAAAGCCTCGATAAAATTCATTATTGTTTCTGTGGCTTTTGATACTTGCAAAACAGACTGTGTTATTCAATACATCCTAAATTATGCTTTAGCACAAGTCATATGTAACCAAACACAAGCCGTCAGTAAATAGATAAGGCAATTTGGTAGTTACATTAATTACCCGTGGCGAGTGAGGGTGACTGTAGTCTGGGTTATTCACAGACATGCGTGCATTCACACTCTCCTGCTGCAGAGCTGCATTAAGTCGCTTAACAAAATACCAACATCTTGAAATTTAAAAGTAAAAGGCGAGCTTATATGTTGGTTTCGACTGTTTGGGTAGGAATCTGCCTCTTTCAGGAATCAGTCTGAGATGTGTCCTTGCTGGCAAAGCCGCATGCTGTTTCCGCATCTGGGGGCCTGGCCTCTGCCACCCGCCCACTCCTGCCACCTGTACCTGCCGCCCTGCCCGCCTGCCCTCCGCCCTCACCGTCCAGCCCCTCCCTTCCAGCTGCTCACCTTACTCTCCTTGTCCCACCCAAACCATCGGGTCCATTTTCCTTCTCTGGCTGGTTTCGCTGCCTCACCCTGGAATGCAAACCCTGTGGGAACGGAGGCTGACCCACTGGCACCCACACGTCCCAGGGCCACTGGACACTGCATGGCCAGTGGGTGCCGTCACCCCAGGGTCTGCTTATGTGGCCTCTGCTCAGTGCACAGCGTCCAAGTTGATCTTGGTAGTGAAGTTCACACCGTGCTGGGGCTGGTTACTTCTGCTGGAAATGCCTGTAGGGAAGGAAACTTATTCAAATACATCCCCCCACATTGCCTCCTTTGGATTAAGTAAAAATAAAAGGTGTCAGCTACCAAATGTAAAATAGCTAGCTAGTGGGAAGCAGCCGCGTAGCGCAGGGAGATCAGCTTGGTGCTTTGTGACCCCCTAGAGGGCTGGGATAGGGAGGGTGGGAGGGAGACCCCAGAGGGGGAGGTATGGGGTTATATGTGTATACATATAACTGATTCAAATTGCTATACAGCAGCAGCTAACACAACACTGTAAAGCAATTACACTCCAATAAAGATGTTAAAAAAAATAATAAAAGGTGTCAGGAACCAACTTATTAATGTAGTGTCACATTCCTGCACTTCCTTTTCTGGAACGCCGGTGCCTCCCAGGAACCAGGAAAGTATCTAGAATGTCGAAAGCAGGTCCCATCGGTCGTATCTGCTCACCAGGGCCCTGCGGCGGTGACTGCCCACACCGGCAGGTATTTTAACTGGGGAGACAGATAATAAACAAATCAACATGTGAATTAGGTACTTTAGATGGTGTTAGGGCTCAGAAGAAATATGTGGGGTTGGGGGCTAAGGAGGGCAGGGGTGAGGGCTGCCGGGGAGCCATCGTGATGGGGCAACATAGAGCAAAGGCTGGGAAAGTGGAAGGTGGGAGCCACGCGGCTCTCTGGGGACAGATGTTCCAGGTGGAGGATATTGCACGTGCAGAAACTGAGTCAGCCACTTCCTTGGTGCATCGGGAGAGGCAGGGCTGGAGGGGGTAAGATAGGAGGCCAGGTAGGCAGGGAAAGGCCTAGATCACGGAGGGCCTAGCTGGCTGTCAGGTAGCCCCGGAAACTGTCCTTCTGAGAGATGATGGTGCCCGGCCGGGGGCAAAGGTAGATGCCTTGAGAAATGGTCAAGTTCCAGTTACCTTTGAAGCGAGAGCTGGTAGGACTTGCCGATGAACTGGGCATCAGAGAGAGAAGGGAATGAAGGGTTGGGGCCTGGGCGTCGGGGGTACACCTGTGCACAGGTGAGGAAGTGTGGGCAGGGTAGGTTAGCGAAACAGGTGAAAAGTCACCGCGAGATTGAGGTGCCCCTTAGGTGCTCACCTTACAAAAAGCATCGGCAGAGACGTCCAAGATTCATAACTCTCAGGTCAACTAAGGAGACGGGCTTAGAGAGGAATCCAAGGCTGAGCCCTGGACTTCAACATTTGGGACCAGGAGGGTGAGTGGCACCCGCAAGGGAGACCAAGATGGGGCAGCCACAAGGTGGGGGATCGACATGAGTCACTGGGTCCGGCAGGGAGTGTTAGAAGCATTTCACGGGTCAAATAGCACTGAGTCCAGGTCAGAAACGGATGGAGGGTCGACCACTGGATGAAGCAGCCTGGGGTCCCTGCTGCCCGGGGCCAGAGATGCTTTGGTGGCATGGTGGCAGTGAGACCCGATTAGTGTTGGAAGGAGACTGGCAACAGCGGCCCAGAAACCTCCTTGAGAAGCTGTGTGAAGAGGAACCAGACCCAGGGCGCAGCTGGCAAAGGCGTGGAAGCCAATTGGGGCCGTTTTGCTTTGACGGTGGAGTTTTAAGAGCATGTTCGTCAGCTGATGCAAATGGTACTCTGGAGAGGGGACCATCGCCGAGGGTGGCAAGGGATGCCTGCTCTGATAAATGGTGGTTTTCTTTGGAAAAGGAGAAAAGTGGTTCATCTCAGCCTCAGGCAAGCGCAGGCCCAGCTTTAAGATCTGACCCCACGCCTGCAGCCTCCTTTGCAATGGCGAAGGCCTCTTGGCCGGCTGCCAACGCAGCGTCCCGTGAGGTGAGAGACAGTGGGACACAGCACTACGGCCACCTGGACACACTGCCTCGTGTTCAACTGCCGCAGGAGAGTTGCAGCTCGTATTCAGGAAAGCCTGCCGAGGTTTGGAAGCATGCTGGCCGTGCTGTTGTGTCTGGAAGGAAATACCTGGCTGTAGGCTGGACGCCAGAGACCCAGCTAAGCAGCTGCCCCCCACACCTGGGGAATCATGTTGCCCTGCAGGCGGAGGTGTCCAGGGTCAGGCGCGAAGGGATGAGGGCCTGGACCGGTCCGGTAGTCACCTGCTGTAGGTGCTTCAGGCAGATGCTGCAGCCAGACTCTCCAAGCTGCACCCATGTCACAAGGAAAGTATTCCTGTGAGGCACGGTGGGCTGGTACCTTCCAGCCTGAAAGATAGTGCAGCTTCCAGGAGCATCGTCCTAGCTTCCTGTGGTTGCCGTGACAAATCATCACACATGGGGTGGCTTAAAGCAACAGAAACTCATTTTCTCACCATTCTGGAGGCCAGATGTCTAAAGTCAAGGTGTCGGCTGGGCCGTGCTCCCTCTGAAGGCTCCAGGGAGGAGCCCTTCCTGCTGCTTCCAGCTGCTGGTGGGGAGCTTCCCACAGAAAATCTTTTTTTTATTCTATTCTACTTTGTGACAATTTTAGTCCTTTTAAAAGAGGTTTATTGCAATGTTTTTCAAGGTGAAATATGACATGGTATTTGTACAATATAGTCCAGGAGTTTATAATACTGCTTTTTGGTGAGCCGTTCTTAATAAGAGATTCCTCTCATTTCATTGTCAGAATACGAAATATTTAGTTACTAACTCTGCTTAGGAACATTGTATCTTTTGCCTTTCTTGCCAATTCTTCAGTGTTTAAGATTTTGTTCTTGATCATATAAGCATGCTCTAAAACATTAGGAGACTGAGCATGCTTGTTTTAGGTCACAATTCCTATGGTACTTAAAACAAAAGGATGGTTTCATTAATATACAGAGAAACCCATTTGATCTGTGTTTTCCTGGACAATTTAGTTGCCACCTGACCTTCCATAAAGAGGTTTTTCAAAATATTTTTTGTATCTTCTCCTAACTATACTCTGACTTGATTTTGTTGTCAATTATGGAACAAGAGAAGGTCTGTGGCCTGAAAAACCAAATTTCCCCTGAGTGTGCCTTTGCAGAGAATGTCGCGTGCACGCTTTTGAGGAATTGATCGTATTGGTCTTGGTGGTCGGCATCTGTCAGTACTGTGTGTATGATATTCTTGAGATGCACTTGGTCTCTTAATCAAGTTCCAGGGGCTCATCTCGACCTTGAACGGGTGGAAACCAGCTTTGGCCTGACTGTTTCTCTAGCTCCTGGAACGAGTCCGAGCAGGTTTCTGTTTCGGTGATTCGCATAGGCGGTCACAGGTATAGAACTCAGCTACGAAGAAAAGCACCTGCAGAGGCAGTGACAGTTCCATTTTGCAAAACGAGTTTGTTCCTTTCGAGCAAGGGACCCAGAACTCAGGTACACAGAGTTCGCTGTGAAAAATCTCTTTTTCTTTCACTTCTCGCCCTGATTGCATTGACATGCACCTTAAAACCTGATTTTTACTTAAGAAGATTTTATTTCCACCTTTACTAAAATGTGGAAAGTAATCAGAAGATGCATAAGAGTAAAATAAATCGTGATGATGTCCAGCACTGACGGTGCTGGCTGAGGGTCAGGCACTGTTACAATCACCACACGTATGGACCCATTTCGCGTTCAGAATAACCCCGTGAGATAGACGGTATCATTATGCCCACTTTACAGTGAAACAGGAAACGGAGGAGGTTGAAGAGATTGACAGAGCTGAGGTATATAGTCAGAAAAATGGTCAGACGCTGATATATCAACATGTTTTTCCTTTGAGCAAAGATTCATCTTCCATTACTAGACTCCTGCCCCTTCTACCCTGTCTGCATCACAGGAAGCAGTTAGGTACCCATGTGCAGGCATAGGGTGATGTGTTTAGGGAAATTAAGTAGGAGAGGTTTTCATTCTATAAAACTAAAGGAAATTTCAAATTAAGAAAAGCAGTTTTCCACTGCCGCCTTCTGTTTTCAGTAATGTAGAATATCTTTTTGAACTGAATGAATGCCCTTCTGTGAATTAGCTTTAAGTACATTTTATTTGAACTTTCCATTCACACGACCATCAAACTCTTCTTAGTAGAAGAGATACACGGAACAAAGCCCCCCTCCCTCTCTCCCACCACCCCACGCCCTACCTTTGTCACCATCCTTCTTGTTATACTGAAACAGCTGATGGAGCAATAACTTCCAGGAATAAATAGCAGGATATTTGTGTTCCTAAAATAGATGTTAGAATGTCTAGTTACATAACAGGTCTCAATAAACAGTGTTACTGTGACACTAGTTAATACTTAACTTTGCTGTGACCAGTGTTGAAATAAAGTCCTGAGCTCCTTTCTTTGCATTCATTATTTAAAGAACAGTGCGACCTTAATTACACTACCAAATGGTCTTCCAGAGAGTGTGACTTTTAAACTACGTAGTAAAAGGACCATTTCCTAATCCAAGATAACGGCTTCACAGGCGCCTCAAGCATGTAGTTCTAAACTCCCTTTAGTGGTGCTACAACGTTTCATTTTAACTACCTGCAAACTAAGCATTTATGTTTTTTAAAATATCTGTATTGAGATGTGATTCACATGCCATACAATTTACCCGTTTAACGTGTACAATTTGGTGCTTTTTCAGTTTAGTCATAGGTAACGTGGAACCATCACAACAATCAATTTTAGAACATTTTCATCACCTCACAGAGGAACTGCACTCTTCTGCTGTCACCCGCGCCCCCCGGGGCCAGCCTCCCAGCCCGCAGCCCTAAGCAACCACTAATCGACTTTCTGTCTCTCGATTTCCCTATTCCGGACGTTCTGTGTGAATGTAATCATGTAATATGTGGTCTTTTCCGTCTGGCTTCTTTCACGTAGCGTAATATTTTCAATGGTCATCCGTGTTGTAGCCTGTGTCAGTTCTTCATTCTCTTTTAAGGTCAATAATATCTCTTGGTGTGGATATGCCACATTTTGTGTATCCATTCGTCCGTTGATGGGCAGTTGGGTTGTTTCGGCCTTTTGGCTATTATAAAGAACTCTGCTATAAGCAAAAACTCATCGACAAGTTTTTGTGTGGACATATGTTTTCGTTTCTCTTATATAACTTCTGAATTTTAAAAAAATCCTGGATTTTCATATACTCATATCATCAAAAATGCTTCCTATGTTTTCCAGACAAATCTAGAAAAGGAGTCCTGGATTTGGAATCTCATCTCATTGAGAGTTGTAATATCATGGTTCTTTTCCTCTGGAGTCCACAGTGTTGAGTGGGAAGCATTTTCAGTGCCTTTAGTCATAAATCGATTCAAGTTACTCATTCTAGCCATCCTCCCACCCCACCCTACCCGCGACCCCAGGCCACCGCTAATGTACTTTCAGTCTCTACAGATTTGTCTCTTGCGGACATTTCTTAAATATGCAATCATACAACAGGTGTGTGTGTCTGGCTTCTTTCACTTACGTAATGTTTCCAGGTTCACCCGTGTTGTAGAATACGTCAATAGTTCATTACTTCCTACGGCTGAAGAATATTCCATTGCAGGAAAATGCCACGTTTTACTTACCCGTTCATTAGTTGGTGGACATTTGGGTTGTTCCCACCTGTTGGTATCACAGATCACGCTGCTGTGAACATTTGTGTATGAGTTTTTGCACGGACGTACGTTTTCATTTCTCTTGGGTATGTACCGAGGCTGCATCTGCAGGGTCAAATGGCGACTCTGTTTCCGAGGGGCCATCAGAGTCTCTTCTGCAGCAGCTGCACCGTTTCACTACAGCGTACAAGGGCCTCCACGTCTGCCCAGCAATTCTTGTTATCAGGTTTTTTATTGTATCCAGCAGTGTCGTGTGGTTTTTGATTTGCATTTCCTTAATGGATAACGATGATGAGCATCTTTTCCTGGGTTTATTGGCCATTCATATGCCTTCTTTCTAGAAATGCCTGTTCAGATCCTTGGCCAATTATTTTAATTGGGTGATTTGTCTTTTTGTTGTTTAGTCGTAGGGGCTCTTTATGTATTCTGGACACTAGACCCTTATTTGCAAATATTTTCTCCTATTCTCTGGGTTGTCGTTTCACTTTCTTTCTTTTTTTTTTTTTTGCGGTACGCGGGCCTCTCACTGTTGTGGCCTCTCCCGTTGCGGAGCACAGGCTCCGGACGCGCAGGCTCAGCGGCCATGGCTCACGGGCCCAGCCACTCCGCGGCATGTGGGATCTTCCCGGACCGGGGCATGAACCCGCGTCCCCTGCATCGGCAGGCGGACTCTCAACCACTGCGCCACCAGGGAAGCCCTCGTTTCACTCTCTTGATCACACCGTTTGCAGCCCAGAAGTTTCAAATTTTGATGAAGTCCAGTTTATCCATGATTTCTTTTGCTGCTTGTGCTTTTGGTGTCACATCTAAGAAACTGTTGCCTAGGCAGCACTTGCTTTAATGACTAAATTAAATCTAATTCTCAATAATTCTCTAATCCTTGTCATGTGGGCCCTGCTTTCAAAAGGCCCCACTCTTTAAAAGTGGAGTTTTGATGGCTCACAAAATGTCTTCATGAAAAACTCATCACCGTCCTATATGTTTGTGAACAGATTCACGATTTTCACCCCCTCTCTGTTGCTTCTCTTTGTCTAGACCAGTGGCTCTCAACCCGGGGACTCCCCCACCCCCATCCTCCGGACATTTGTCAATGTCTAGAGACATTTCTTGTCACAACTGCAGGGGCTACTAGCATCTCCTGGGTAGAGGACAAAGAAGGAGCTAAACATCCCATGACACGCAGGACAGCCTGTGCCCCACAACGAGGCTTATCCAGCCCAAATATCAATAATGTAGCATCGAGAAGCCCTGGTCTAGATGGGCTAAGGTCACACTTTTGCCTGAATATCTCCATCCTGTTCTGATGCTGCATAAAAAGGGACACATGCCATTGAGATGAGTCGGTTTATATAAGTCTGATTGCCACGTTTCTTCACATTCTTTACATTGATCCCATAAGCCTTCGGTGTTTTGCTAGTATCGTCTGTTACTTGTCCAAATCCAGCCAAGAGCAAAACTGTGATCCTTGTTTATTTTAAGAAATAAACCAAAAATGCTGAATAATAAGTGCAAAGTAATAAGAACTATTTTTATATACTTATTATTTTGTACAAACAATACACACTTACACATGCATACACACAGGCACACACACACTCATAGACATACGCACGTGTACACACACACACATACACACACACGATTTTTTCTGGTGTTGATACTTTAGTACTTTAACAGTTTCAAACAAAGTTTATCACCAGATTTAAGTAACAAGAACATGCAGGAGGATTTTTTCAGCCACAGAAAATACCAGTAGATTCGATCCTCCCCGCATGCGTACTGGTCCCTGAAATACCCGCACAGCCGTGGGCTGATGGGCTGTTGGCCGGGACCGTCTCATTGCTTCCCTCTCCCCCTCCGGTGGCAGCTGAGATCTCTGAGATGTGATTAGAGAGCAGTGCTGTAGGAATTTAAGCTAAACACGTACAGCCAGCCCATGTGGGGCCTGGATTTATTCTGAGCGTGAAAGGAATGATTTGCTTCTTAAAACAAAAAGAGAGTTTCCCTTAGATTCCACAATTTTCCTTGAAAGCACAAAGTGTTCCCAGAGCGAGGAACTGACTGGTTAGCATCCCGGCCTCCACCCCAGGTGCCCACACCTCAGTCAGGTCTTGGTCCCGCTGGCTTATCTCCTTCCTGGGAAGACGCTGGACTGGCGACCCCAGTGGCTGAGCCCCTGCTAGCTCCCGGGAGCCATGGGCAGTGCCGGGAGCTGAGGGGGCGACCACACCGGAGACGGGCGACATTCCAGCACCGTGGATGCGAGTCAGCCCATCAGCATTCCCATCGGGGACACTCTGCCTTCCGACTCTGGAGCTGCTGTCCACCCTCTGAGTCCCCGGGTTGACACCTCCAGGGAGAAATGAGTAGGAAGAACGATTGTGTCACAAAGCGTGTATCAGAGCAACGAGTCCACAAAAGATGTGTCCAAAGATGCTCACTTGTTGCCATCGCGCCTTCTGTTTCTTCTTGGAATTATCTCCCCGGCGTTATGGGAAGGCTTGTCTGCCTTTCTTCTGATGAAACCAGAATCTTAAAAATATCTTCAATTCACAGGAATTTCCTAATCAGGCAGCAAGAACCTCTGAATTATGACGCTCATTTTACACTTAGGCAAAGTAGAGGACACGTCAATTGTTTTCCCAAAGTTACCCGCTAGCAGGTGGGGCAACAGGATTCAAGTCCAGGAAATGGGCCTCAGAGACCCAATTCTTAAGCTTTTGTGCAAATAACAATTTGGTGCAGCATACTATGTGTGCCACTGATCCTATGCCCCCAAACCATTTTCAGCAAATTTCTAGGTGGATTAAATCTATCAGCTATGTGAATATGGCAGAAGATAAAGGAAAATAAATATTTGTCTTTTAGTAACATCCCCTCCAAGGTGACCTCAGGTCGAAGATACATGTGGTACCCTGAGAAACAGCAGACTTACGTGGCACTTAGATGAGGGTCATAAGGCCAGACGGTGACCGGTACCCAAAGCATCTGACCAGCTTGTGTTCCGTAAAGCAAGCCCGTGAGGCTGAAACGTGGATGGGGAGTGTGATGGATGAATGTGTCGCTGGTGAAGCTGTAATGAAATCTCTGCTGGGTTTCTTCTTTCCTCTTTAAGATGACATCAGTCAAGGATAAGATGCAGAAGGAGCACAGTGTGGGAGGACGGTGGGCCATGACCAATGCAAACTTATCTTGCTAAATAAGCATCCTAAGAATTAAAAACGGTGAATCACTATGTACTTTTTTCCTAGGGTGTCTCAGAAAAAGTAAGTGTGACGCCGGCTCAGTAAGCTGGCTCACCCAGTACTGGTTTAAATGGCACTGATCTGATAGGGGTTGGCTTGATGGTTCTCTGATTTTCTTTCTGAAACATCCATTTTGTTTACTGCATGTGAGCATCCCAAGGAGGCCCCACGTCTCATTTCTCTCTGCATCCTTGGCTCCTACAACAAGGTCCGCATGGGAATTAATGAGTGAATGGGAATACAATTAAGGAAATAGATAAGACTGTCCCTGCCTCTAAACCCATGATGTCCCTCTCAAGTTTTATGGCATCTCGTGAAATGTCTTTTTTTTTAAGGTATGGCAAACTTCTCTAAATCAGTTCTCGCTTCTCCTTCGTTAAGCAACCTGTGGTGGACCGTGTCTCAAATACTAACATGTAACTGTTTTTTCAGTTTAGAATGTCAGTTTTTAAATGTTTCACAGTGTGTGTGTAAATAGCTGTACCAAGTAGAAGAAAATCTCTAAAAATGGCAGTGATGCACCTGAATGTTGGGGTCTGTTGCCAGAGGATTGGACAAGATGATTAGAAAGTACAGCGAATTGCTTAGATCATAGTTAATATTCTGCCAAATATTGGTGGTTAATGAATCTCACTTAGAAGTATTTTAAAGTCTACATCAATAATTATGGGAGTTTTGCTTGTTGTATTTACCTCTAAAATTCAAAGGGAGAAGTAAGTGGATTCTTACATATTTAGGTTGATGGAAAGGAAAACAGGCACAAATATATTTTTTTAACATCTTTACTGGAGTATGATCGCTTTACAATGGTGTGTTAGTTTCTGCTGTATAACAAAGTGAATCAGCTATACATATACATATATCTCCATATCGCCTCCCTCTTGCATCTCCCTCCCTCCCACCCTCTCTATCCCACCCCTCTAGGTGGTCACAAAGCACCGAGCTGATCTCCCTGTGCTGTGTGGCTGCTTCCCACTAGCTAGCTATTTTACGTTTGGTAGTGTATAGATGTCAGTGCCACTCTCTCACTTCGTCCCAGCTAACCCTTCCCCCGCCCTGTGTCCTCAAGTCCATTCTCTATGTCTGCATCTTTATTCCTGTCCTGCCTCTAGGTTCTTCAGAACCTTTTTTTTTTTTCAGATCCCATATATATGTGTCAGCATACGGTATTTGTTTTTCTCTTTCTGACTTACTTCACTCTGTATGACAGTCTCTAGGTCTATCCACCTCATTACAAATAACTCAATTTCATTTCTTTTTATGGCTGAGTAATATTCCATTGTATATATGTGCCACATCTTCTTTATCCATTCATCCGATGATGGACACTTAGGTTGCTTCCATGTCCTGGCTATTGTAAATAGAGCTGCAATGAACATTGTGGTACATGACTCTTTCTGAATTATGGTTTTCTCAGGGTATATGCCCAGTAGTGGGATTGCTGGGTCATATGGTAGTTCTATTTTTCGTTTTTTAAGGAACCTCCATACTGTTCTCCATAGTGGCTGCATCAATTCACATTCCCACCAGCAGTGCAGGAGGGGTCCCTTTCCTCCACACCCTCTCCAGCATTTGTTGTTTGTAGATTTTTTGATGATGGCCATTCTGACTGGTGTGAGGTGATACCTCATTGCAGTTTTTATTTATTTATTTTTTTTCGGTACGCGGGCCTCTCACTGCCGTGGCCTCTCCCGTTGCGGAGCACAGGCTCCACGCACAGGCCCAGCGGCCATGGCTCACGGGCCCAGCCGCTCCACGGCATGCGGGATCCTCCCGGACCGGGGCACGAACCCATGTCCCCTGCATCGGCAGGCGGACTCTCAACCACTGCGCCACCAGGGAAGCCCTGCAGTTTTGATTTGCATTTCTCTAATGATTAGTGATGTTGATGTTTCATGTGTTTGTTGGCAGTCTGTATATCTTCTTTGGAGAAATGTCTATTTAGGTCTTCTGCCCATTTTTGGATTGGGTTGTTTGTTTTTGTGCTATTGAGCTGCATGAGCTGCTTATAAGTTTTGGAGATTAGTCCTTTGTCAGTTGCTTCATTTGCAAATATTTTCTCCCATTCTGAGGGTTGTCTTTTCTTCTTGTTTATGGGTACAGATATTATGAAGAAATCATAACAGCTTGAAATGCACTCAGATACTTACGGTCACGGACACAGTTTAAAAATCAGAATACACTGGGACAAGGACACTCAGGGAGGGTCCAGGTCATAGGCCTGACTGTCTTGTATGTCTGAGGATTTTATTAAGTTTTATAATTTACAGGACGCTCTTATTTCTTTATCATGAAAATTCCATTACAGTGGACACACATCACCTTGATTTTGTTTGTGTTGCTTTTGGACATTTTGCTTATTGAAAATGTGTTATTTATGAGGATTTTTAAATATTTATTTTTTTATTTTTGGCTGCGTTGGGTTTTTGTTGCTGCGCGCGGGCTTTCTCTAGTCGCAGCGAGCAGGGGCTTCTCTTTGTTAAGGTGCGCGGGCTTCTCATTGCGGTGGCTTCTCTTGTTGCAGAGCACGGGCTCTAGGCGCGTGGGCTTCAGTAACTGTGGTACGCGGGCTCAGTAGTTGAGGCTCGTGGGCTCTAGAGCGCAGGCTCAGTGGTTGTGGCGCACGGGCTTAGTTGCTCCGCGGCATGTGGGATCTTCCCGGACCAGGGCTGGAGCCCGTGTCCCCTGCATTGGCAGGCGGATTCTTAACCACTGCGCGACCAGGGGAGCCCCAAGGATGTTTTTTATATTCGTGGAATAGCGACAGTATCAGGCCTCAGAAACACGCTTTGTATTTGGACAGAACTTAGTAAATTTCCCAGGGCTACGTGTACTTTCAGCACAGCCTCGTGCACCATGATGTGGGGACAGATGTTTACTCAGCTAGAGGCTTGGTACTGAGAAGGGAGAAGATGGGGGGGTGGGGCTTGTGGTCCTGCCTGTATCACCACGCGGGGCTGCATCTGTGGCCGCTTTAACTTGGCGGATGTTCTGTCGCCTCAGCCCGGAAGGCTGTGTAAGGCGTGGGCGTAAGACGCAAGATGTCTCTTCGCCACGATGCCATTCCAGCCTCTCTTTTTTTCAAGTTCTTCACCGAAGGTTTATTGGTTCCTCTCGGAAAGGGCCCCCTCCCACCGTCTGTCCAGGAGCTGCCTTTGAAGCCACCTCTGGGTTCCCCCAGCTCTGGGTCGACCATTTTGTTCCCTGAGCCTCTGAGTCCCTGGCAGATGGCGTTCACTCGGGGTCGGTGGGCACCAGGTTGCTCCGGAAGAGTTTAAGGATGTGGTTCTCGATCACCTGTTGCACTTTCCTATGTCCCAGTGCCACGGCGATGTAAGACGCAAGATGTCTCTTCACCGTGATGCCATTCCAGCCTCGGCAGTGGATATGGGGAAGCTGTCAACCTCCGCTCACTGAAAGCAAAGTGATTTGCTTTAAAGGTCTAGCTTTTCCTCTGCACCTGAAGCGCCAGCATCCCTGACACTCCATGTTGTTTCCCTAACCACCGAGAAAGAAAACACTGTCAGTTCTAGTTGGAAGATGCTGTTGATTTGTAAGGAGCATATCCTGATTTTAAAATGTGAAAAAACATATCCACAGCGATGTACAATGGCAGCTGAACTGTATTTAATTAATTACTTCTCCAGTAAAGCTTATTATTTTGTAGTTAGTGAAGGATATGATACTGACGCCGGCCTAGAAGGGAGATGTGAAACAAACACATGTGATAGGAATTTATGATGATGAAAGAATCTACCAAGAAACTCCTTCCCTTCCAAGTTCTGCTCTCTAAAAATAAATCGGTAGACGTGAAAAATTATATACTACACCACCTTTGGCTCCCTCTGCTGAAACAGAAGTTATCTATTCTAAACTGTTCTTAAACAGCATAAAACTGAAGTCTTCTCTCCAGCACTTGCTAGATACCAGGCCCTGTGCCAGGTTTGGGGCTAGAAAGAGTTATCAGGCAAGGTCCCCGTTCTCAAGAAGTTTACAGTGTGGTGGGGAGACAGAGTGATAGACAGACGGGGCGTTTGTGATGGTGTCCGCAGTAGAGACCAGCTCAGATCTATGGCTGGGGGGACAGGAAGGGGGCTGGGGGCAGGGAAGCCACTGAGGCGGGGATGGGGGCTGGGTGAGGTCAAAATTCCCAGAGGCTCTGACCTCTGCCTGGACCCCCACCCCCACCCCCAGGTCAGGAGGAAGGGTGTGGTCCAGGCAGAGAGATTGGTCTGAAAAAAAGTGACGCAAAGTAAGCGTGGAGACCAGAGTACGAAGCTGCGGACCCTCTTGTGGATCTGGCCAAGTTAGGCACTGTCTTTAAAAGATTATGGTGTGACTCATTCAACCTCCAGAAATGTATCTTGTACACCGTTGAGTAGGCGAGCAAGGTTTAAGGCAGCATTGGGCATAACTGAAGGCGAGGCAGCAGGGTACAGGGTCCTCAGCAGGAGCCTGGTCCCCTGGCAAGAGAGATGGAGAGAGGTGCCAGGTCCCTGTCGACCAGGGCAGCGTGGGCAGTGCTGCGTGTCCTGGGGGACACGATCTCCAGGACTCCTGCTTAAGTGACAAAGCAAGATGCAGAGCAGCGTCCAGAGTGTGATGGCATTTACGTAAAGGTGAAAAGGAGGAAGAAGGGAGTGAACCTGTGCAATGGCTTAACTGTGCCCAGACAGTTTTGGAGGAAGACAGAAGCCGGAAGCACATCCACAGGGGAGGTACCCGGGGATCCCACCCTTCTCACCGTGACCCTCGCAGTGCCCTCTGAATTTGATGTCAAGTGCAAGCGTTCCATATGAAAATAATTAAATAAGCTTGATTTAGAGTAGAAACCGAACCATACCTACTCTGTGCACTTAAAGTTTTAAATTCAGAAAGCACCCTGGGGTTCCATAAAAAAGCAGAAGGGAGTCGGGTGGGAGGGGAGTGAAGAAAGCTCACCTCTGAGGGTGCAGATTCCCAGAGGAACGAGGGCGGAGGTGGGTCCCCAAACCCAGGCCTGTGGCCCAGCCCAGCCCAGCCCAGGTGGCGCCTGCCACTCCCCTCAGCTGGCCAGGTGGGCAGAGGACATTTGCATCATTCCTGCCCCTGCAAGGGGCTCTCCCCCGGGGCTGTCCTGCCCGGCTACCATTGAGCAAAGTTGGAATTCAGGGGAGTCAGGTTTGGTGTCAGTTTCATCCCGAGCTTTAAACTCACAGCCCAAAACAGCGACCAAGTGGACAGGCTCCTGAAATACATGGGATGATGTTTAGCTCGTTTAGTTTAATAACTTCAATTTCTTTTGTATGAAAGTATATCCGCTGGAGCAAGAGAATGCTTGGCGTACTCAGGCAGAGAAAATGAGCCAGAATTCAGAATCCTTCACAGAAAACACACCCTGAATTGAGATTCCATCTCATACCTTGAAGACAGACATGAAAATGTGTTTATTGGCTCCAAAATGTATCAGGAGAAAAACGCATTAAAGCTTCTTGTTGATAAGACACTATATCTTAAGAAAGGGTTGTTTTGTGTTGTGTTTTCCAGGATGGTGAAACTAACGAGGGAGAATCTGAAAAAAAGAGAAACCTTCGTGACCTTTCCCGGGAGACCTCAGAAGACAGTGACGTGTTTGGTACGTAATATAAAAATTAGAAGATGGGATTTCATATGAGAATTGTGTGCAAACACATCCTCATTTGGAGAAGGTCTTAATTTTGTTAATTATGTGAGTAATCCGTGAATCTGTTCTCACTATTAGAAATGCAGCCTCTGTAGAAACCTGGAGGCCGAGCCCGCTGCATCAGCCTCTTGGGAACACATCCATCCTTTCTCCCGGGTGGGACTGCCCTGGCCGCCCGTGGTAGCCGTCCTCGTCTCGGTTTTGCTCCTTCCTGGCTTTGTTTGTTTCACATGCCTTTTTGTACCCACAGACACCGGAAATTTCCCAGATTCTCCCTTGCTATATGCTATTTCTCTAGTCATCTACTTGATCAATTGGGTGTGGGCATTGGGAGGCCAAGCAGTTCTGGTAAAAAAAAAAAAAGTAGCTAACAAGGAAGGGAAATAGTCCCAGAGCCTGGATACGGTGGTGTTTATTTTAACTACGAAGAGTGACTCAGGAGGTGTTGGGAAATGTGTTTTCTGTAAAAGTTTACTTTTTCATCACCCTAGAGATAGAGGTTGCCTCTCACCCCAGGAGTGAACGGGCAGGTTCCCACCCATTCCCACCCATTCCTGTATTAACGCTGTTGGGTCCACCTCTGCCGCGTGGCAGTGACCGTGGATTACTTTCCCAGCATCAGAGGCCAAACTGGAACACGGGCAGACGTGCCCGTGGGCGTCGCTCTTTTCTCCACCTATTCGTATTCCTGGAGTGTGAGGACTGAAAGCCAGATCCTCAGGTCTCATTTATCAAAACAAGAGGGCCCGGTTTTCTAGCTGCTAAGATAAGCCTTAGGCACAGTCAGCCCAGCCTGCAGGTCTGACACTCAAGGAACAAGGCCTCCCCACCGTCTTCCTGGCCTGGTCTCTGCTTATTTCTGGAAAGGGTTTCTTTACGCTTCCCTTGTCAGGCAGGAAAATCCATCCCAATTTTCTTTGTTCCTGATGTACCTGCTCATTCTGAAAAATCCTTTCCTTCTCTATAATTCCTTCCTTCTTGAGCAGAACACGTAATTACAGAAGTGCCACTGCCCACTTTTTCAGTATCATAAGCTTCCATGAAAATCGACGTAACCCAAAGGCCCAGAGACAAAACACTGAGGATTAGTTAAATGGAAATCAGACAGGAAGTCAGTACTTGTTACTCTCTCCCGGATTCCACCTGCTTCACGATGATTTCCATAGGGATTTTTTGGACCTGAACACAGTCCAGCACCTCTAGGTAGTGGGGTTTCCACTCCTTAGGGGCAGAGGAAGGAGTAGAGGGTGGCATTCTGGCTTGGAGAGCAGCGTGTGGCCTTTGGACTCTAGAGGGACGCACGTCTGACTGTCAGTGACTTTAACACTAAATCTGCCTGTAAACCTCTAAGATAAAGGTGTCTTTAGCCCTGTATTCTAACTACATATGTGTATAAACACATAAAAGAGAGTGACAAAGTAGAAATGTCCATAGTTAGGTTCTATATATGAATAAGAGTAAGTTTTAGAATTTTTTTTTGGCTAAGCTTACTTATTTTTAAAGCAAGCATCATATTTATCATTACCCAGGTTTAGCACTTTTAGGATTATTTGAAACAACGTCAGCCAGTCTTTTACTGTCAGATACACACACACACACACACACACAAAAAACACAATTATATTGCCTGTATATAATACCTGTATGACATAGCATGAAAAAGATCTATAATAAGCCTTTTCCTTGTTATAAACGTGGTGTAATTCCTGGAGAACTTTTAAAGGCCGCGCATTTTAACCTTCTCAAATGCATACTCAATTTGGAGAATTGTTTTATTATCTGGAGTTGAATGTGAAAGCCAATGGAAATGCAAATATTTCAGTCCTGTCACAAAGTTAGATTTGCCTTTTACCGGGAAGAATAATGCCACAAGCCAGCTTCTGCCTGTCTTGTCTACTGTGACTTTGCAGTGCCTTGAACACTGAGACAGGCTGGAATATCTGCTGATTGGAGGTACTGCTCCCAGGCCAAGCTCTCAGCCCATCAGCGTAGGGAGTAGTTCCCTAATCGTCACCTTCAGGGCATTGCAGCTGATGCCACTGAGTCACAGCAGAGGGGAAGCGTGACCATGAGTGAGGGGACCCAGGACACCTCCTGGGCTCCACTGCTCTGTGCTCTGCCATCCTGAGTCACACGGACGTGGGCACTCCAGGGCCGCCGGGCGTCTGCCTTTGAACTTCATAGTCTCCCAGTCCTAATGCTTTCCTGGGGTCCAGAGACACCCCAGTCTAAAGGTGCAGAGTGATGGGGGGAAAAGTGGCTGAAATAATCTTGGTTATCCATCTTGACAATCTACTTTTGGAGGAAATATGTACGATTTTCTTTTAAATCCTGAAGTGTTGTACAAATGTCACTCGAGGTGAAATCAGCAGCTCCCTCCCACTTTACAAAAAGGTCTTACCCTTGGGCTTCCCTGGTGGCGCAGTGGTTGAGAGTCCGCCTGCCAATGCAGGGGACACGGGTCCGTGCCCCGGTCCGGGAGGATCCCACGTGCCGCGGAGCGGCTGGGCCCGTGAGCCGTGGCCGCTGAGCCTGCGCGTCCGGAGCCTGTGCTCCGCAACGGGAGAGGCCACAACGGTGAGAGGCCCGCGTACCACGAAAAAAAAGGTGGTCTTTCCCTGACTAGACAGAAATTCCCCAAATCTAAGAAGAAATGACGCTTTCGTGATGGTCCATGAACCGAGTCAGCAGCAGCCACTTAACGATTCTCTTCAGGCTCCTGGTCATCATTCTGTCCATGTGTCAGCAGAATTGGGGGCCAGTGAGGGATGTGGGGGAGGCCATTAGCCTTCCCCTAACCCACGTCTTCAGGACACTCGTACTGAGGGTCTCGGTGGAGGTTGGGAAGGCCAGCTTTGTGAGAGTTCTGCGAGGAGTCCCGACTGGGGACCGTTCTGGAGAGTCCAGAGGCTCTGTGGCCGGCGCTGACCCCCGCACAGGTGCCTGAATCACTGGCTCACGTGCCTGATGCATGAGTTGCACAACTTAAACCAGGGCGACTTCCTCCGTGTGTGGTGAACGCCTTAGGACTGACTTGGCCACGCGCCTAAGGCTTTTACTTACTTTTTCATTCTCTGGCGAAGTCTCAGTGCAGGATCTAGATCTAAGCAATGACTCACTGGAGCGCGCTTGTGAATCTCCCCCTGCAATTTCTCCTCCGACTGCGGAGCGTTAAACTTGGGGAGTTTTCCCTGGTCACCCAAAGAGGAAGGAAACATCTTAGGGCTCGGGAGCCCTACAAGAACCACGTGCTGTCTGGGCTTTGGGGAGCCAGGGTGTTTTGTGGTGGGACAGTTGCTGAGCTTTTTTTGGAACCTCACGGCCACACACGTGGCACAAGCTAGCCCTGTCATTTGGAATCCAGGTAGGAAGGAAGGTGGGCCTTCACCGCCACCCCGTCCCCCAGAGCTAAAGCAGGGGCAGGTAATTCAGCCGAGGTGAGCAGAAGCCCTAGGTCTCCCTAACTGTACCCACAGAGGAGAGAGGTCTCCAAGAGAGGGCACCCCTGCTCTTTCCAGAGCAACTGTGGATCCTCCCAGATGCGACCCTCATCTCAAAAGTCAGAGCAGAGGGGTGAGTGCCTGTCACGTTGGGTGAACGCTAGTGCAACTCCACAGGGTCATAGGATTGTGAGAACGCGGCCGCGCGTCAGGTCAGAGCACTTTATGCAGCTAAGCCACATGCGTGTTGCAGGGAAGGGCAAAATCCTGTGAAAATCACTAGTTCACTGCTCAGATAATGGAGAGAGAGTTGTCGATGTTAAATGTTTAGGGGGAAAGCATTCACATTGGAATCATTTGCGTGTATGTCTAAGTATATAATTATAAAGTATATAATATTATATATTATTAATAATTATATATTTTTAAGTGGATAGAAATATATATATGTATGCATATATGTGTGTCTTTATTTCACAAGGCTCGAGTTAACTTGCAATAAGAAAAAGAAACAAAATACAAAAAAGCATAAAGCAGAGATGAAGTAAGTCCGCACGTACATTTGTTGACTGTACAGCGGTTGCTGTGTTGAACTTATCTAACCTGTAGTTTCCCAGCTGCCCCATGGAAAGTGAGACCTCGTCAGCTTTTCCTTTTACACAGGACATAGCCTCCCTCCGCCTACCCCCATGATTTAGCTCTGTGGTTTGGGGATGTACTCCCTCATCTTTCTGTGTCTTGGTTTCCTCACCAGCAGGTAGGGGTGATAACAGAGCTGCCCGTGAGAAATAAACGAGCTGGCATCTGTGTGTCACTCCCATCTGCCACGTGACAGCTGTTGTTATCAGACAGGTTCCTACATGTGCTCCTCAAAGGAAGCAAAGCTGTTGTTAACACACTGTCAGAATTTTTTCTTGCTTAAATTTTTATCACAGATGATCAGGTGGTCATCAAGGACCTCAAGGCAGTTTTTATGGCATATTGGTGATTCATTTCATATGCAAATTGAAATAAACTGAATAATGAGCTTCCTTGCAGCTCGGAGCCCATTCAAGGCTCATGTCTCTACTTGTGACCTGGTGTATCATTCCCGCCACACCCCGAGGCAGCTCAGCCCCCAGGGAGGGGAAGTGGGTTGCCCCTCTGATGGGGAGGACCTGTGAGAACGTGTGTGGCCTGAGATAATGCTCGGCCAAGTTTGGAAGGGACTCTGCCACAGACAGATCTTTTCCCTGAGAATTTTCACGTTTAAGAAAAAAAAAGTTGCATTTTTTTGTTTGTTTGCTTGTTTCAAGAACCTTCAACAAGGAAATCTTTTTGAGATGTTATATTAGGTAATATTTTATTTAATATATTCTGATTATTGGATTAAGTTACAAAATCAGTAAGTAGCAGTCATTACTGATGTAAAATTCTATCTCAACTCAGTAACGAATGTAGGTGAGGGACCCACTCTGTCCTGCCCTGCAGACTCCTGTTTAACTGTCCCTCCCCAGATATAATCAATGCCCTTCAGAAATGATCATTGCACAGCCTTTTTCCTGAGAATATTTGATGGTAGCCTTTATGTATTGCTAATTGCGATTCAGCTGTTGCCTGAGGTCTTTTATTCTTATCTAGACAAGTGATAGAATCAATAACTGTATAAGGGCGTCTTTGGGGTGGATAAAAATCATAGAAATAAAACCGCAGGTTGAGAACTCGAAGGAATATTGGAGTCCATCTCGTCCACCCGGTCACTGTGTCGATGAGGGTCTTGAGAGCCAGGACAGTTAAGACGGAGGCCTGGGGACACAAAGGCAGGGTTGCCGCCCAGGGTCCCTGGCCCTGCTCTGAGCCCCACCAGGAAAACAGTGGCTTGTCCTGGATGGTCCTTGGGGAACAGAGACGCCTCTCATTTGACAGATAGGTTAAAACAGTGAAACATCGTAACACATTATTACTTCTCTGCGCATTTGAGTGAAAACGAATGATGCTTTGTGTCTTTCAAGTACGCATTTGCCTATTTGTGCTGCCTGGTTGTAGTTCCAGGGCAGCCCTCCGGGGGCGCGCTCTTCCCGCTCTCAGTGTGTGTATTTCTGGCCGAAGCCCCCCTGCTCCCAGAGGTGCTCAGGTGATGCTCCCGTGGTGAGGCGAGGCGTGTTCACGGCCAGCGGAACGTCGGCTCTACTTGGCAGCCTCTACCACGGCAGGAGCTGCTGGGCAGATGTCTTGGCATCTAGGATTATCTTGTTTCTTGAGTGAGGCCGTATCATCTGGCAGCTGGGAGTGTGGACCCAGACCTCCGGGCCGGGTCCTCAGCCTTTCTTTCCATGCTTCAGGTTCCCCTGTGTGGGTGGGGATCCCAGTACCGCTGAGGTCCGGGCTGTCGTGAGCGAGTATCGGAGTTAAACAGTCCAGGGAGCGGCAGTGCAGGTGAGCAGGGCAGGTGCAGGACGGGGTCAGGCGGCGTTGCCCTCAGCCCCTCCGTCGCGGCCGGGGGCGGAGGGTGCCTGCCGGAATGCTGCCTTCTCCCAAGGGCCCAGCCTCTCAAGTGAAGCCCTCGGTGACCTTTAATAGTCCACATACATATATGGTATTCGATTGTACATACAGTGTTTAAATTAATGTGCGTACCTGCGTGCCGGTTTCCTCTTTTTCTGGATTTTCTGCTCTGAGCCTCATTTTCCTGAAGATGAAATAGATCATCAGAGGGAAACGGCAGAAGGGAAGGACCCAGTGAAAACTTACTGATGTCTCAGGAGTCTGAGCGCTAACGTCTCCTGGCCCCTCTCCCACGAAGACACGATGGGGTGTGTTGCCACTGTGGTGCTCGGGTCCCTCCCGTCCCAGCACCTGAACAAGCTCGCCTCGCTCACTGAGCTGGCACCTACCGTGTCGTGTGGTCCAGGCCACCATCAGGGCTCACCTGGATTCCTTCAGGAGCCCCGGCTTCCATCCCGACTGCTGCCTGTGCGCCCGCCCGTCTGTTCTCAACACCCCTGCCCAGAGCCCTTCCCGCCCTCCCCGCGGGCCGGCACCCATCTGCCGGCACCTCGCACCCTCTCTTGTCTCCTCCCCCGCCTGCTCGCTGTTCCTGGAGTGCAGGGCCTTTGCACGGGCTGTACCCTTCTCCTGGGATGCTGCACCCAAATGACCAGCCCACTTAGAAGAGAGCTGCATTAGGACAGTTAGGCTGTGCCGACCTCCCAAACGGGCTCCCAGGCCTCAGAGCTCCATGTCATAACTTCACCCGTGTCCCGGCCCAGCAGGGACGGGCAGGAGGCCCCCTGTCAGCAGTGACTCGGAGGCCCGGGCTGCTTCCATCTGTGGGGCGGGGAGCCAGAGGCACGTCCCCTCGGGGGGGGCCGCGTCCATCATATCCGCTGGGGTTCCACGGGCCAGAAGTAGTCACGGGGCCCCATCGCACGACCCAGTCTGGCTGCCAGGGACCGAGAGGAGGGGAGTGGAGGCGGCCTCAGCTCCGCCACCTGCTGTGGCTCTCAAACGGGCGTCTGCAGCTTGCGTGTTGTCTGCCCCCCGACTGCCCCGATCCAAGGCCCTCGTAGGAGCTTGTCAGCATCTGCCGATGATGGAGGGATGGGTGGGATGCCACCTCCCCCTGCAGCCCGTCCCCTCCTCTCACTAAGACACCTTGGCAAACTGCTGATTTTCACCAGAAGCGCCCCCCCCAGATCGTGTGACCTCAGGCCTGAGCTCCTTCCTGAGAAGTTCTGCCTCTGGGCCGCTGCTGAGTGAGAGGCGTACGGAAGAGGGCCAGGCGGGTGGGAGGAGCCCGGGGTCCAGGTGGCTGCCTGGTGTCTCCTGGGAAGGCTGAGCATGTCCCCTGGGGACCCGCAACACCAAGACCGGGATGAGGGCTGTGGTCCGGGAGGGGGCGAGGCTCCCAGTGCACGGCGAGCTGGGAGGGCATCAGCCGGTGCCGGCGATCAGAGTCGCAGAGGCCACAGCTGGCTGTCCAGGCACATCCCCCACTGGTCCTGGCCTTCAAACTAGAATGTGCTGCTGAGAGCCACTTGAGGCCAGCAGAGTCACAATAGGGCAACAGAACCATTTCCAGAACAAAAGGGGGACGCAGGCCGTAGGATGGCACAAACTGCAGCTGTGATGGGCTTGGCCAGAAGAAGGCACCATGTCCCAGCCGGACCCGGGGACTCGGAACCCCCGGGGCCCCGCCCGTGGACCCTTCCCCTCACCCACTGCCACAGGCCAGCCTGCTGGGTCTTGGGTCCCCAGCTTGAAAGCACCCATATTGGCTTCCATCAGGAAAAGTGACTGTTTCCAATTTCCACCTCAAGCCAGCCTGAATTTGTAACGTGGCCCTGGGAGCTGGCGTGTGGCCGGGGTGCTGTCACCTCCGAGTCCCTGGCCAGTGACCCCGGCAAACCCGAGGACAGTCCACCTCGAGGGCGGAGCAGGTCGAGGGCACCTTTCCCAGCCGGATCCTCCTCCTTTGGCCGGTTCAAGAGGTGGCCGTGGCCTTGCTTGGACTTATTCCAGCGGGGGAGGGGCGCCTGCGTCCTTCAGGAAGCTTTGAAGGGTGAGCCTCACCTTCCCTGGTTCTCACCAAGGCCATTACTGTGAACACTGTCTAACTGAAGAAAGAAGGTCTTCTGAAAGGCACGTGAGGCATCTTGCCGCGCTCTGGTCCTACGGGCACCGCAGGCCAAGCGCAAGCCGCTCCCTCACCTCCCCCAGCCCTTACCCATGGAACCAAAACTGGCCCTGCCCCGTCCACACCCGCATGGCTGAGTCCTGCTGGCCACGTGCAGTCTGCCCCGGGGATGTTAGGTGTGACAGATCAGGAGGGCTGTCACTGGCCGTCACTGCTCACCTTGTCTCCCAGGGGTGAGGGGACCGTGGTGGCCGCCCTGCCCCTCGGCACCTGAAGGGTTAAGGGGAAATCAGCCCTGGGTTCGGCCCAGGCTCCATGTCCTGTGTCACCCTCCCTGTATGAGTCCAGATCCAGGGATGGAGGCGCAGCCCCACACCTGTTCCTGCAGGTGACCTAGCCGTACCTGAGCTGGGACGACAGTGGCAGGTGGGCTTGTACAGTAGACCCTGGATATGACTCAGTTTGTCAGCTTTCATGTTGTCATTAGACAGGTGACAGGCAATCAGAGGTGTTCCTGTCATTCCCCAGCAAGTGAACTCTAGGTAAATTGGTGTGATTTAGGCACAAGAATATTGGAATGTTTTGTTAGTAGACTTGTTGCATCCAGGCCGTTTTTATTTCAAGGCTACAATATAATCATTTTCCAAGTTATATAAAACTTACATAAGAAGGCACTCCTCCTGCCCTCATTCCTGTCTCTCTAACAGCCAGGACCCTACCCGGATAGTTGAATTTTATACACTATCTTAATTAACTTGAAAATCGCCTCCAGCTGAAATTCTGGATTTAAGTTGCTTCAAAAAAACCGCGTCTTAATGTTTCCTTTCTCTCTCTGGAATCTTTGATAAGAACCAAAGACACGGTGGCCCAGGGTTATAAGTGGAGGTCCCGTAACTGGAAGGCAACTCTGTACCAACATCTGATTTGCCGCAGGTGGGGGCACAGGATGACAGGAGCCTTGCCTCCAGGTGATGGATGACTCGTGATACCGCGCTTGCACAGCAGCTGCCCCAGTGCTTTATGGTCTCCAGGGTAGGCCTTGTGAACGGTCTGTCTTTCTGGAAAGCAAGTGCAGTTCCAGCCCCAGAGAAACGGAATTAGACTCACGTCCACGTCCACTCAGTCATTCCCATAAACACACTCCCTGTCTCACGCTCATGCTAACGCACACACTCACACACTCGGTCAGGCACACTCTCACACACGCGCACAGGGGAAGGCAGGACCGGAGGGAGGGAGGGAGGGAGGGGCGGCCCCACGACCGAGCCCCGGGGTGGGTGGGCACATGGCGGCTGCAGGCTCGCCGTGTGGGGACCATGTGAGGAAGGTCGGGACAGCTGCGCCCAGCCGGGTGTTGTTGGCAGAATCTTCCTGGCAGTTTCCTCGCAGGCAGTTGTTTGCTTGTAAGTAAAGACGAGAGAGCTGTGTACCTTCAGGAAGATCCGGGGAGCCATCTCCCAAGGGTGGGCTTCAGGGAATGGGGAGTGTAGCATTACTGTGCTTGCTGAGATGCCTGTAAAGATGGGGCAGCGCCTTCGGGGGGCACTTGGAGATCCCGCCAGTGCGTCTCTCTTGGGCTGCAGTTTCCGGTCCTGGCTCCTCTGGTCCCTGGGGGTCTGCCTTGCGCTTTCGGGGCTGCTGTCCGGTCATCAGCATCGTTCTCACTCACCTTCAGTGACATTGAATTCAAGAAGTGAACCCCTGAGATGATGAGGGGTGGGACGCCGGGCTGGGGGCAGCGGGAGAACAAAAAGGAAAGTTTCAAAACCAGTGCAGGGAGGGAGGGAGGCATGGGTGTGACTCTGATCCTCGGGGTCAGAGGTGGCCCCAGGCCCCTGGGCAGTGAAGGGTGTGACCCGACCCCAGGAGCACTTTGGGTTCCACACTTACTCTTTAAAGGATTAGGCGCCTGGAATGATCAGCTGCACTCTGACTCTGACTCACTCACAGAGACATCCCTTGACATACGGTACAGAACTGGCATAAGTTCTTCCTACGTTGGAATTTCTAAGCCATTCAAATAGGAGTGTTTATTCAGAAGTAGCCGGGAGGTGTATGTGCAGCCGGGTTCCGGGACCAAGACAGCTGCCTCTGAACAGAGACTAATACTCAGCAAAGCTCAGAGAGGGGATAGTGTGCAAGCGGACCTGTAAAATATCGTTGTGTTTCAGAAAGCCAGTGTCTTCACAATGATAAAATATTATCTCCAGTTTCCAAATCTCTTTTATTTTTGCAGCCGCTTCTCTCTTCAGGGCAGTGCTTGAGGCAGGACAGGTGTCTTCTGTCCCAGGTCCGTGTCAGTGAGTAAGTCCCAAGTCTGGAGGTATCTCCCTGGGACAGTAGTGCCTCGGGGACCTGTAACTTCTGGAGGCCAAGAGAGGAGCTGGAAGATGGAGACACTGTTGCTCATCAAAGTCTGTCACTCGCGTCGTTGCTGCTAACTCCACTAAAGAACGTCAACAAGGACAAACCCTGCCCTTAGCAAGAGGGCAAAACCGCACTCGCTTCCATGGCTACACAAGAGAGCGTCCTTTGGTCGCTAGTTACCCAGTGACAGTAACTCTAACACATCCCAGGCCCCGCTGAGCCACCTCAGATGGTCTTTCCTCTAAACTTGCAAGAATGTCAAGAGACAAGAAAGAAAACCAGCCTTTGCTTTGTTGGGGTTTGAACAGACACCAGGCTGTTAAACCCTCCATCTCCGTAAGGCATGGCACAGGGACTGTTTTCTTATTTTGAAATAAGAATTACTCATTCCACAAATATTTACTGAGCCATTTCTATGCGCCAGGCGTGGTCTCAGTGCAGGGGTGCAGCAGTGAGCAAAACAGAAAACCCTGCCCTCGCGGACATGACTCTTGACCTGGGTTCGGATCCTGACTCTACTGCTTAGTAAATGTGTGGATTTTGTTTTGACCTCGCTGACCCTCGGTATTTACAGCTGTAAAATGGGGATTGTGATGCCTGTGATGTAGCGATGGGGGGCCAGGGCGGGGGGCGGGCGCAGGCGGTCCAGTAGAGACAAGTACCAGTAAAAGACCTCACACAAGAGTCTGTAAGGATAAAGCTCACTTTTCCTCCTTTCCGTCTTCCGCTTGGCGTGGAGCCTCTGTGTTTCACCCACACTTCCTTAACCAGGAATCAAAGTTTCTGAGGATTCTATCCTTGTCTTTCCTTTACTGATGTGTCAGCCCCCGACTGTGGAGGCAGGACGCACAAGGGACTCTTCCAGCTGAGCGACGCTGTGAAACCAGAGAGCGTCGAGGGAAACTTACTTCAGCTTCTTAGGCAAATAGCCTGTCCCCCCAGGGGAGCTGACATGTGTGGAAGGGCCCACTGGTCCACGTGCAGAGTCAAAGGGGCTTAAAGAGAGAAGAGGCACCTGTGACCCTTAAATCTATAGTTCTGCACTTTGCGGCTGGCATATTTCGTACTGGCATTGCCTAACGGTCACGTGTTAGAAAATTAATTTTTAGACTTCTAGCTTTTCAGTTCATTGTTTTCATCAGCACTGTAATTTCAGTTTTTGCACAGAATTTTCCTCTGAAGAGTGATAGAGACCTAATTCCTTTATGGCATC
This sequence comes from Lipotes vexillifer, assembly GCF_000442215.2. Lineage (NCBI taxonomy): Eukaryota > Metazoa > Chordata > Mammalia > Artiodactyla > Lipotidae > Lipotes > Lipotes vexillifer. The sequence goes on from NW_006775077.1 coordinate 730,617, forward strand.
GTATATACGTTAGTCATTGAGATGTTCTGATAGATGTGTAATCATCAGAGATGCATCAATGCTCTGGCATTTGGCATTAAGTATTAAATGTCTCTTTGCTTCTCCCAATTGCCTTAAAAATACGATTGAATACATCCCCTTGCATCTTCTGATCTCTTCTGTTTGGCTGAAAAGCTCTGTTGAAGCAACAAATGAGTGAAATAAAGTAAAATGAAGACTTCCTTAATTGCTTTTATTTTTAACACCTTTTTTGAGGTATAATTTACATACCATCAAGTTCACCCGTTTTAAGTGTAGAGATGAATGATTTTTAGTATTTCCATAGAGTTGTGCGACCCTCACTATAATCTAACTTTAGAACACTTTTTCACCTAAGTAAGAAAACTTGTCCCATTATTGGTCCTTCTCTGCCCTCCAGCCCACCCCCCTCGGCCCCCAGCGACCACGAACCCATGCTCTGTCTGTGGATTTGCTGGCTCCGCGCGTGACCGGTGGCCTTCGGTGGCTGGCTTCTTTCACCGAGCACCGCATTTTCGAGGTCCATCCACGTTGTGTGGTGTGTGTGTGTGTGTCAATGCTTCATTCCTTCCTACAGTGGTCCGTGTTTTGCTTGTCCACCCATCGACTGCTGGCCGTTTGCGTCGCTTCCGCATCCTGGCCACTGCGAGCGGTGCCACCAGGAGCCTGGTGCTCAGGGCTTTGGGGGGCAGACGCCTGCCAGGCTGGCATTATTTTGTCTGTTATGTTGAGCTCCAGAGGGCAGGGCTGTTTGCTTAGACCTTCATTTTTATGTCTGTCCTTTGCATTTGGGTGTTTAGTAAACATCACCCCCCAGAGCTGAAATCCATCCTAGTGCCTGATTCACTTAATCCGTGGCGCAGTCAGGCTTGCTGCTGGCTGAGGCATGGGAGACCCTTGGCATTTCGCTGCGTCGGAGATTTCTTTTCCTGCCTCTGCAGACCGTTGTGGTCTGGATTAGCAATCAAACCGGAGTCCACTGACCCGCCTTGAAAGTTCATGTCCCCAAGCCCGTACTTACCTGCACTAAAGCAACCCTCCCCCGACTCCCATCTTCCAGAAGCTGCCTCTCCCTAAACTGAAGGAAAGGTGGGAATTCTAAAGAGAGGCCCCGAGACTGGAAGGAACCACAGAACAAGACCGACGGTCATTGAAAGTCTCGGCTTCCCCCGGGGACCGTGTGGAGGGTCGGCCTACCCCAGCCGCTCCGCCCGGCCTCCCGGTACACGGGGGAGCGTGGCTTTTAGGGAGAGCTCAGAGGCAAGGGTTTGACAGGATGACCCTCCAGGCCCAGCACGTGTTCCTCTGACCCTCATCCTGAGCCTTTTCCTCAGGATGCAGGACGTTTGCAGAGCAGGACGCACTCAGAGTTGGGGACAAAGCGGGGCGGTGATCTGAAGTGCTCTAGCAGAATCGGCTGTTTTGCTTGTGCAGGGGTACGTTTCCATCTCTGCGAATGTTCCCAAGGAGCCGTCATGCCAGCCTCACTAGCAGACGTCTCTGACGCTCCTAAGACACGAAGGGGCCCTGGGTTTCCACATTACCACTAAATACAAGTGTGATATTTAACAGATACACACACACTATTATCTGTAGTTAACCTGGAATGTGGTCCAGCAATTTGAATGTGTACATCATTAAGTATTTTGTACATTCAGTTAATAGCTTACGTCAGTGAAACACTCTCCCTCCTGTGTGTCCCTGACACAGACGTCAGATCTACTCACAGGCTGGCCACTGACCCATATGCTTCAACTGTGCAGCTGAAGTTTTCAAATGGTGCCTTCCTGCCCCGTGTGTTCTGAGAAATGCTCCCCCGGAACCAATGTGTGGTCGCGTTCATGTCTCACGGTGGTGTGGGAGGCGTGGTTCTCCTTCCTGTGTGTCGCCTACTTGCCATTATTCAAGCAATCTCACTACTAAGTAGCACTTTTTCTAATAAAAGGAAAAAGAGGTTAGAGTCATAATAGTAATTTTTCTAACTTTGGAAATGTCTTTGCTACAGGAGATGGAACGTTCTGAAAAGTGTGGGAATTTGTGATTATTTATCACCAATGATCCGAGCCCTTGGGGGTAACATTCTAACCTGCGGTGGTTTGCAGAACTGACCCCGGACCGGAGGTCGGCGGTGATGGTGCAGGCGCTTTCTGTTAGGAAACCTGTCATTTAAATGTCTCTGCTGGGCGGCTGTCCTCAAGCAGTGATGCAGACTCATAATCAGTGTTTCATTATCTGTGGTCTGTGATATTTACGTGGAGATTAGGGAGGCCAGGGCAGTGCCCTCTGTCCATTTGCGGTTCCCAAAGGCTGCTTTGTTACTATCTGTCATCCGCTTTCTCCAGCCAACGCAATGTTCCTTTTCTAATGGGAAAGAATAAGCAGATTAACTCCAGACGCATGACCTGATTACTTAGAAAGCAGACCTCAATCATAATATATCAAGATCATATTCATAGACTGATCCATCTATCCGGAGGTATCTTGTTGCAAAGGGCAGTCTTTAACCATGGGAGTGCCTGCACACACACGCACGCATGCACATGCACACACTGACACACACATGCACATGCACACACGCACACAAGATGACGACAACCAAATAGCCCTACAACCATCCTAACCATCGTTGTTAAGGAAACAGACATTTCCATTTCCTAGAAGTAAATTTATTGAAAAAGAAAAAAATCACAATTGTTTTTAACAAATGTTTTTCTTCTCAACTTAATTTTAGCGTTACGGATCTGGTTTTGTCTATTCACACAGCACATAATCCCTGGGTACCCTAAGGTGTAAATGAACAAGGAGCCCCTCGGTGGGGACAGACTGGGGACAGTCTGCTGCAGACCGGGTGGGAAGGTGAGCACAGCCCGGCGGTGCGGAGGCCACTGGCCAGGGAGAGTCCTGAGCAGGGCCCGGCCTCTACGGAGGCTCCAGGGGGCCTGAGCCGCCCCTAGAATGTCAGACCAGCGCGGCCGTTACCGCGTGTCCCCGCGGAGCTGCCTGGTGCCAGCAGGTGGTGTGGGGTCCCTGGGCCGGAGGGCTGGGTGGCAGGGCTGCAGGGCAGCAGGGCAGTGGGCGGAGCTGACACTTGGAAAGCAGTCAAAGGGGAGTTTGCCTGCAGGGCGAGTTTTGCCTTCGGCCCATCAGCAGTGGGCAGGCACCGAGGGTCCTGAGCACGGAGGGCGGTGCCCCTGTCCTCGAGGCTCTGAGAGGACAGCCCTCAGGATGCAGCACGTCCGAGACGGGGCTCGCAGGTGTGGAGGTGGGATGGCAGGGTCGGCCCCGGCTCCCACACTTGCCTCTGCAGACGTTTCCCCGGGTCGTGGCCAAGCCCCCGTGCTCTCAGGCCACACGGAACCACTGTCCGGGACCTTCCCTCCCTCCCTGCCTCCTTCAGCTGCCCCCCTGCTGGTCTGCGTGGGCATCGGCCCAGCTCAGCGTCCACGGGGCCCAGGGGGAGGCACCCTGTCCCGAGGAGGTCACGGGCGGGTCATCATCGTTAAGACCCTGAAACCCTTCCGTCACCTCGACTTGAAACTGGGTGGAATAGCAAGTACAGTTGGCATCTAAAGATCAGCCCTGGCTGCCAGCGTCCAGGGAGGGGATTCACATCCTGAAGGAGGTGGGGTCTCCTTGGCCACAAGGGCAGAGGTGAAGAGCAGCAGAGTCAAAGATGCAGAAATACGGACGCACCTGATGCGAGCGGGCTGCCACGACGGTAGCAGGAGTTGGGGTCAGGGAAGGTCAGGTAGAGTGGCTGAGATCTGGATCCGGATCCGGATCTGGGAGCCCTTGGAAGCTGGGCCGGCTGACCTGTGAGATTCCCGCCCCAAATGTCTGGGCATCAGGTGGCACACGTTAACACGGGGTTTAGACACATGTGGATAGATCCGCCTCCACGCTACCGACATCCCTTCTCACTGTGCTCTCGGTGCTCTTGGAAAGCCCTGGGTTGAACTAATACCCCTCACACCACGGCACTGAGCAATAGCTCAGCGCATCACAATGCACAGGGCATTCGCAGGGATTAAAAGCTTTATCCCCAAGCAACCACTTTCTAAAGACGACATTTCACGCCCTGCATTTCGACATGTGTAGACCTTCAGGCCAGAAGGGACTTTGCAACCTGCTCCAGCCCTGCTGTGAGCGATGCTGGCCTTGAGTGATCACACGTGAGCAACGCAGCAACACTGCCTCAGTGCCCAGGACCTGCTCCAGCCCCTGGCAGGTTACACCGTGCAATTGCATCCTTCAGATTCCTCAAACCAGGGTCCCTCGGAAATAAACCAGGACCTGTAGCAAATGATGCTAAATTGTGTCTGGGATAAAAATGTAAAATGTTACAGCGAGACTCAAGGAGATCAAATTTTCTTCAACTTTGGAGAACTTTGTAATACACATCCATGTATGTGTGTACGGATTTATTTTCATGATGTGGAAATGCTGACTTTCTACGTTTGATAGTTTCCTTATGAAATTATCTAATTGTTCAAGGTTCATGCAACAAAACATCAAAATAGATTATTAGAGGCACCCATTGTGTTTAAGTTAGAATTTTCATAAATCAGTCTTTTAAAGTGTCTATTTCTACTGCATGAGAAGATAGGGAATATTTTCCATTTCTTCAGTCGGATACCTTATAAAACGTAAATGGTGTCTGATTATATGATCATGATAAACGGTCTCAAAACGATTTCTAAAAAAGAAAAGAAACCAAAAAAAGCATGAAAATATTAGCATGCACTTGACTAAAGCAATATATATCTGGGAACAGTTAAAACAGCAGATAAAGAGAGTTTACCTGAGAACATTTTTATAATTGATGTCTTGGAATGTTTCCTTTATTTCCATTTATCTAATTGTTACATTACCTTTTCTTAAGCTGAAAAATCATGTTTTACTGCCTGAGGTTTTTTTTAAGTATTTCACTGAATATTTCTTCACTTACAGAGTTTTCGAGTTATTTTTATCCTTAAAAAAGAGCAGTAGCTGACACTAGCTGGTACTGGACTGGCACTGCGTGGGCACTTTCTCAGTGCTGGGAGGCCGCTTGTGAAAAGCAGACATTGTGTGAAGCGCCCCCATCTCTGCCGCTAGACATTTGACACCATTGTTCCTGTGGCTTCCAGGGACAGACAGTGCTGCAGGACAGATCTGCAACTGTGCCCAAGAAAAGATCTAAAAATAACGTTCTCATTTACTAAAATGATAGCAAATGTATCGATTATTTTTTGCATTGTGAGCCGTGGACTGTACCGTCCCCTCAACTCCTAGAGGCCTGTCTCCAGACCCTGCGCATGGTCCTTCCGTTTCTAAAAACAGCAGCACGCTCCCATCCTTCTCAAACCTGGATGACAGTCTCCCTGACTACCAGCTGGAGAAAACTATGCCTTCCAGAGGCTCCTGTGGTTGATGAAACAGTCCCAGAGAGTCTCCCTTTTGCCATAAGACATAACATGATCACAAGTGATACCTCATCATATTCACAGGTTCCACACACTGAGAGAAGAGGGAATTGTACAAGGGGTGAGGATTATTGGGACCCATTCTTACAGTTCTGCCTACACAGGCATGAAATGAATATTGGATGGATGGGTGGGTGGGTGGATGGATGGATGATTGGATTGACAGGTGGGTGGATGGGTGGATGGATGGATGGATGGATGGATGGATGGATGGATGGTTGGTTGGTTGGATTGACAGGTGGATGGATGGATGGATGGATGGATGGAAGGAAGGGCTGGTGGGTGGGCTGATGGGTGAGTGGATGGATGGATGGATGGATGGGTGGGTGGGTAGGTGGATGGATGGGTGGATGGAAAATGTATGGGTTCTTACACAAGGTATTCCCAAGCTTATAAATATCATAATAATAGCAACAATAACAAAAGCCCCCACTGAGTGTTCACTGTGCCCCGTGCTAGGAACAGTCTATTACGTGCACCTCAAGTGCTCGTCACGACAGTGACCTGGGGGAGCTCCACGTGTTCATTCAACCTTGCCCATGAGGCACCCAAGGCGTTGAGAGATTAGACCATGTGGTCAAGGTCACATAGTAGGTGGTAGAACCAAATCAAAGTCTGCTGGGTTTGACTGCAGCAGACTCTGGTCCTGTAGTCCAAATTCAGTTTAACGCTACCAGCATTTGTTGAGCACCACTGTGTAAAATTGGCCTAGAGGTAGGAGTACCTGTTTTAGCTTATTTGCTCCCCACTGAAAAGCAATTGGCAGTAGTGCCTGCGATGCCACCTTCTCGGGGGGATCCTGCAGCCTCTGCGAGTCTGTGCAGAGTCACTGTGAGAATCCCCAGAGGCTGCACAGGGAACAGAACCGTGTGAATACCGGGCTCTTTGGAATCTCATCACCTTGACACCAGCTGGGTACCGTCGCGCGACGGAGAAGGTGCAGACTCGGGGGGGCCCCTCCTCTGGCTCCGGCTCCGCGCGGGGCTGCCTCGCCCGTGACCCCCGTCCCCGCCGTGGGAGGGTTTGAGGGGCCAGCTATTTAGAGCAAATAAAAACTATATGTTCTGGGTCCACAAAGGAGGCATTCGTGTGAGATGTGTGGGTTGGCAAGATTCGTTTCTGGCAAGGTTTTAAAGAAATGTCTGCAGGCAGCCTGCGGGCGGCCGCATACCTCTCATAGATGCAGAATTTCTGCCGGAGCAGATCCACAGGCCACAACCATGGGCCTTTTTGTTCCTTCGCCCTCCCTGGTGACCCTGAGTGCAGCGTGCCAGGAACAGAAGTATTCCACACACAAGGAGGGTCCTCTTCCCCCTGGCCCACACTGGCAAATTCCAGGGCTCCACGGGCCCAGGGGCGTGGCCAGCTCCCCTGCAGGGGCCGGGTCCTGCTCAGAGGGTCGCCGGCCAAGGGCAGCGGGTGATTGTAAGGGGCGGCTCCCTCCTGCCCTTCCCCCCACCCCCCCCCCCCCCCCAGCCCCTGGCAACCACAATTCTACTCTCTACTTCTTTGGGTTCAGATTTTTTAGATTCCACATATAAAGTGAGAACATACAGTATTTGTCTTTCTCTGTCTGACTTACTTTACTTAGCATAATACCTTCGAGGTCCATCCATATTGCCACAAATGGCAGGATTTCCTTCTTTTTATGACTGAATAATATTCCATTGCATGTGTGTGTGTAGGTGTGTGTGTGTGTGTGTGTGTGTGTGTGTGTGTGTGTATACCCCGTTTTCTCTATATCTTTGTCGCGGCTCCCTCCTGCCCTTCCCCCCCCCCCCCCCCCGGACCGCACGCTTGTCCCTGTCGCGTTAACGTGAGGTTCTGCCCAAGGCCCTGACCTCACAGCCTGGTTGTGGCCGTCGGTTTAAGGCAGCCCCTTGAAGGACAGGCGCTGCGGAGCCTGCGGGCTGCTCCCCGCAGCCGATGCCTGGCCTTTCCGGGCAGGCTGCTTCGGGAGGAAGGACGCTGGGTGCGCGTTCAGGCCGAGCCCCGCAGACCCCATGCCTGGCGGCCGGTGCGGTGCCTCCACCCGCCGGATGGAGAGGGGCTGACGGTCCACAGACGGGACAGGCACGGTGCTTTCTTATGTGGATGGTCACGTGAGATGGCACAAGATGTTCTTCTGTCAGGCAACACGTATCAGCAGACCCAGAGAAAAGTAACGTGGAAACTCGACCAACTTCATACCATCAACCAAAAATGAGAATCTTGGCCAAGGACTCAGGTTTACCAGACGAAACGATGTCCACCTCCTTTTTCTGTAGCTTCCCTGATACAGAATCTCTGCTTGGCGGGTGGTGGGGGCGGGAGTGGGTGGAGCTGGAGCCTGTTTCTGCAGAAGGAGGCCAAGGTTCTGCGTGGTCACTGATGGGCCGGGAGGGGACGGGCAGGGCAGGAGGCTCTGCGGCGGTACTGCTTGTCCGCAAAGCTGCCTCGGGCAAGAATCCTGCAGCAGCAGATCCAAACCATCTCCCCACCACAGGAGCCCGCTGAGAAGCAAAATTTACAAAGGCCACTGGAGGACAGTTGTGTTGTCTATTTCAGTTTCGAGTTCTGAGCTTCTGCCTGGTTGTTCCTGAGCTGTAGGAAACCCAATCGCCTTCCCGTGGTTTTTTGGAAATAAGACCTCTTCTGCAGTGGGCTGAAGAATTGGATAACTTTCCTTTAGTTCTTACAACTGTCTCTGTATCCCTTAAGTTCTTCTTGACCCTAAAGAAGGCCGTGTGACCAGATTTTCTCTCCCTTTCTGATTCAGGTCACGCGCCCTGAAGGGCTTGGCCTTGGGGTCACACGTTTGCCAGGTCAACTTGTCCCAGTGAGAGAGGGCCTGAAATAGTGTCAGTCGTGCTAATCTACATTTTACAACGGTGTCGATGGTCTCAATGATCTTTAAGATGACATCTGATGGGAAAAATACGGAAGAATGAGATAAGTTATAAAGCATGAGTTTAAAAACGGCAAATCGGAGATCAAAAAGCTAACGATTCCCTCCATTTTGTGGATTCCACAGTGAGAGTTCCTTCCATCTGTTCCGTAGAAACGAAGGATTCCTACGAACAGTTACGAAAGTAGCACCTTTGGTGCTTTCGGGCTTATGGATTTCTTTTTGGATGACACTTCCTAAAGCGACTGTAAGCTGGGAAACCAGGTTGCGAATCACTTTAGGGGAAAACTGTGCAGTGCGCCAGAGCAGCGGGGCTCACAGCCGCTCTAACTTCTGCCCCTGTGCATCTAGCGGAAAGTGCGCAAGTGCCCCAGAGCCCCGTCCCCACTGTGGCTCAGTGCCCTCCCCACCCGGGAAGGGGACCACCCCATTCCATGCAAGGTCGCTGGGATGCTCAGGCTCTGGGTAATTTCTGCCTCGGGTACCACATGATGTTACGGCAGGGAAAGGATTGGGGCGGCGGGGTCCCGGTGACCTCGATGGGCCTCCTGAGCACTGCCTGAGCTTCTAGGAGCCCTGGCGCCAGCAGCTTGGACGTGAACTCTACGAACCCCGGCAATTCCTTAGACGATCGTCTCTCCTTCAGGCCCTATAAAAGGTAACCAGGAAGCGACCTGGGGTGGGCTTCTATGGGGCATCCATAGGAGACTGTAGCTGGGTACACTGTCTGTGTCAGACCCACCAGGAAGAAGTGGCAGAGACAGTAAACTGGAAATCCATGGTTTTGAGCCAGGAAAAGTCCCTGTGATGGGGGACAGACCTAGCAAATCAGTTCAATTGTGACTTTAGTTTCTGGGTGATTATTTTTTCTTTCTGTAATTTAGTCAACTAAAATTATAGTCTGGGCTACAAACCTAATTAGATAGGCCACCAAAAACAATTGTTTTTAAAACCAAGCAAAAAAAAATGTAGGTACATCCAGTGAGTCTGATCCCTCAAAATGAAGAAACAGATTTTATTTTCTATCAAAATATCTGAATGGATGTCAGGTGGGGGAAAAGAAAAAAGTATATATGTATAATATATACCAAAAGCCCCTCTTTGGGAGGTTGTTAGAGGTTGGTGGCAAAGTGAGAAGCTCTGAGGGGTTCAGTAGAGGCAGCATGGTGTTCGGGTTTTGGGACTTTTGCACGGGTCAGGGGGAGTCTGTTGGAACCCTGGCGCTTCCTGGTGTGTCCCAGCCCTGCCCCTCCCAGGAGGCCACCAGCAGCGCTGGACCCAGAGCCTCCACTCGAGGTGGGCCTGTGAGGCGTGTGTGGACAGATGCAGCCTCTTGGGTCAAAAAGTGACCTGAAGACATGGCCCGGCCCTTTATTCTGAGATGATGCCTTTCCTGTTCTTTTGATACCCAAATTCCCTTTCTTTCTTTAGTGAAATGTAGGCTAGTACATGGTAGTTACTTGTTTTCTCTTTATAGCTTAGCTGTAAATAAAATAAAAGCTTCTCGGAGTTCTGGATATGCCAGTGTGAAGGCCTCACCCCTAATTTTTGCTATTTTACTGGTCTGTGAAGCCTGGGAACCTCCTGTTGAGATGGGAATGATGCCTGTAAATAAAACAAACCAACAGCGATGATTTGCAGTGGGCTAAGCCTCTCCCACACATTTTTAAAGTTTGTTATTGGCAAAACCTCTAATTGGGTGAGTGATGATCATTTTTATTGTTTCCAGTCTCATTAAAGATCTGATCAGCCGTGAAGATGAAATTTTATTGAACTTCCCTGATGATCCCTTATGGAAGGATGATCCCTTATGATCGATCCCTCTCTAATCATAGGAAGAAACGTTAAATTAATTGTAGTGAAAAGAAGAACACTTCTATCTTATCGATAGAAGGTTTTCGTTTTGTCGTTAACTTTAACAGACTGACGCACTTACAGAGGGGATTTCTGTATTATGTGTTGTTCTGATTTGATGAGCGATACAGCCCTGCTCTGAGAAACTGAATACATCCTTTCTATTCCTGTTGACCTGAGAGCCTGTGGCATTTGGAGAAACGGGCAAACTCAGAAGCTGAAGCCGCAGCCTGTGCTCACGCTGACACCCCCGATAGACTCAGGATGTTCCCATGGTGGTGGGAACAGAGCTGCCCGCCCGGGTCAGCGCAAAGCTGGGAAAAGCCCTGAGTTCCAGCGGGACAAGTGCTTTCCCCACAGGCGCGGCTTCCCGACGAGAGCACTCAGGGCCACAGGACACCGGACACCGAGGGTGGCAAACACCCGACACCACCACGGGCTCCAGGTCATCAGCATCTTTGACACTGAACTTCCCTGATAATTACTTGCTCTGAGCTTGGGTGAACAGGAGGTGTCACTGACCGCGTACACTGCTCGGTTAAAGGGCAAACCTACTTACTGGGAGAATGAATAACCCACTGCCCACTCCACCCTGGCCTGTTAAAAAAAAAAAAAATGCAGAATGGGGGGCCATCCTGTGGTTTCTGACGTTTTGGGTCTGGGGTGTGCCTCAGCATCCGTGTGTGTTCTCATGTACGCACACATGCATGCACGCACACATGTGGTTTTGATGAAAGTTGGTGATGGAATATGATTTCCCTGGCTGTGATGGAAAAAAGCATAAGACACACAGTCTAGGTAAAAACAGTCATATTTAAATATAGAACAAGACTCACTTCATCACAGTTTCTTTGAGATGATCTTATATGAATATGTGACATGTGTCATTTTCTGGTTATAGCAAAAATGATATGGAATCATAGAAAATAATGATTTTCAGGATTCCTCAACTCAGCTTTTTTGGGTGTTAACAGTCATTAACATATTCTGCCAAGGGCAGCTGATGTAGTAAATTGTGGGCAGATGTATGCGTGCAGGTCAGGCGGAGGCGGGGGAACAGAGCCCCGCAGAGTGCTGGGGGCTTCCAGGGCCCTGTGTCTTGCAGGTAGGGCCCAGGCTGGGCTCTTAGCTCAGGATGGCGGCGCTCTAGGATGTCCATCCATCTCTCCCGGTCAGTCCCTCCGTTAAACAGAAACGTTTTAGCCATCGGTCATCTGCAGTTACATGTGACCCTGAGAGGCAAAACCTAGTGCCAGTTCAAGCCAGCAGGGGCTGGCGTAGGCTTGCGGAGCGCCCAGAGCTGGGGATGGTCTGCAGTCGGCAGAATGTAGGTGGTAGCTGGGGACCCAGAATGAACATCACCGCCTCCGTCGAGTCCTGTTTCACTTTTCTCTGCCTCGGTTTCCTCACATGAGTAAAAGGGCTTGTAAAACGACCTGCCTTGCGGGGTTGCTGGTAATGCCCAGAGCATCCAGCGAGCGCCCAGCTTTCCCTCTGGGCTGTGACCGGACACTGCATTTACCGGAGGGTGGCCCTGGGGGACACCCAGCACGCCTGATCCCTGCGTGTGCTGCTGAAACGGGCTCGAGCTGCTGGCTGCCCCTCCCCATTCAGGACCGCAGATACCAAAGGCGGCTTGGGGCCCTTGCTGCGGAGCCTGGGGGTCAAGCTCAGCCTCCAGGGCCCTTCTCGGTGACGCCCTGCAAGCCCTGACTCTGGGCTGAGGACCCACAGGCCCAAGTGATGCTGCCGAGACCTTGGGCTGGAGCCTCCCTCGGGTGGTGACACCTATGAGTTGCCCTAAAGAGTAAACACTGCCCCAAGGTCGCCATCCTGCTCTGTGGGGGGGGGGTCTCTGAAGGCCCCAGAAGCCACCCTCCAGCCGGTGACGTCCTCTGCTCCTCAGAGACGGTCCAGGGAGCAATTTGTGATTTAATATCTCCACGCCCAGAAGTCCAGTGCACTTCCCTAAGTTTCCTGGGGTCATTTTAGCCATTAGATGGAGGTGGGGTTTTTTAAGACATTTGTGCAGTTTCCTGTAGAATGTGTACAATAACAGAGGATTGTAAGTGCACGTTTGGGTAGTAGAGCCAGACCTGTGCCTCTCACATTGTGCACTAGAGGCTTTGCTCCAGACAGAGTCCAAAGAAGAACTCTGCCCTGGGCTTTAACTCGATTAAAGGTGTTTGTTATTAATTGACAAATTGAAACTGCCCTTGTCCTAACCCAAAATGCTGCAGATCCACAGATTTTAGCTTCTCCCTGTGCTCCTTGCATCCTGGGAGAAGCTACTTTCAGGACACAAACGCCCTTCTCTGTGCCTCACACACACCCATATTCAGAGACACAAAAGCCAACTGTTGTAAAAATATTAGCATTCAGAGGCGCTTGTGTTTCGTTAATGCATTTAATCATGTACAATATAGTGACTGTTTCCCCTTTACATTTGCATTAATTTATGTCAGCCACAGAACCTAAAGCACAGCTTGAAAATCAGACTCTGTTGCAACCTATAAATTAGGATTGTATCCCTGCAAAAATCTACAGCTTTGTGCCGGCCACAGCATTCTTCATGGTGCTTTTTCACGTTGCTGTGATACAGTGAGGGATTTGATATGTGATAAATATTGATGTTCTCATGCGGTTCAAGTAACCAGTGGTCATAAAAGACGTGCCATATTCTAAGTGGCGTATTTGTAAGGCCTGTAGCATGGCCGGCGTTAGGCACACCTGAGAGCTGTGTGCCCCCTCTTAGGAGCAGAAAAAAGACCCCGGGATCACAGGGTCTGGCTGTTTGCCTGGTACTTGGTCTCCGGCAAACGTTTATGATACCCGTTGGGAGCCACTTACTCTGCTTTGGAAACATAAGTCAGTATACTGACTGCGCGATGAGTGTCACCCACGGGACAGTCCCTTGACCCCTGTGACTTTGTTAAAGGAGTGTGGAATCACTCCGGTTTTGTTATTTATATATTTGTGGAAGTAAGGGTTGTAGATATAAAAACTCCCCCGCATACATATAACAAAAGGAAAGACCCTCGTTGCAATCATCCCCCAGACACGTGCCGTTCCTTCCTGGCACCCCAAAGACATGACCTTGGCCCTGCGCCCTATCTCTTCCTTGACCATAGCCCCTCCCACCTGTGCTCCCCCGCACCTGTGCTCCCCGCACCTGTGCTCACCCGCACCTGTGCTCCCCGCACCTGTGCTCACCCGCACCTGTGCTCCCCGCACCTGTGCTCACCTGCACCTGTGCTCCCCGCACCTGTGCTCCCCGCACCTGTGCTCCCCCGCACCTGTGCTCCCCGCACCTGTGCTCCCCCGCACCTGTGCTCCCCGCACCTGTGCTCACCCGCACCTGTGCTCCCCGCACCTGTGCTCACTGCACCTGTGCTCCCCGCACCTGTGCTCCCTGCACCTGTGCTCCCCGCACCTGTGCTCACCTGCAGGCTGAGCCTTCTCCTCCCTTGAAGTCTGGTCCCACCCACACCTCATTCCTTGGCTGTCTCTGGGCACTTTCTGCGAAGAAAGCCCTTTGCCTCAGCCCTTGAAGCCCCGCGTAGTCTGGCTGGCCTGTCTTGAATCCGTCTCTCACCTCTTCCCTCCACCATCGCCCCCCTTTCCTCCATCATCCCCTCGCCCCCTCCCCCCCACCATCCCCCTTCCCCATCTACCCCGCTCCCCCTCCCGCTCAGCACCTTAAGCCTTGCACGCTCGGGCTCCAGGCCTTCCTGCTTCTCCCCGGTGAACAGGCCAAGCTCGTTCCGCGGACCCTGTCCTGGACGTCGTTCTCTGCAGAAGTCCGTCCCCCCGGCCACCCCGCCACCCCCAGCCCCATCCTCGGCCCACACTCCCGTGTCATCCAGTGGTCCCCTCAGGGGGCCTTCCTGATGCCCCTTATCCTGCTGTTTCCTTTCATACCATTACTCAACATGAAATTACGCATTGTATCTGTTTCCTGTGGCAGCCACACAAATTACCACAAACCGGGTGGCTGAAAACGATAGGAATTTCTACCCTCTCGGTTCCAGAGGCCAGAAATCCACACCCAGGTGTGGGCAGGGCAGCGCTCTCCCCGAAGACTCGGGGGGGGGGGGGGAGGGTCTGCCCCGGGTCACCCGCCTCCCCGTGTTCCTGGCAACCCTGTCTTGTACACACACCAGGCCACGGTCTGCTTCCATGCCACGTGGCCTCTGTGTGTGTGTGTGTGTGTGTGTGTGTGTGTGTGTCTGCATCCAAATCCCCCTCTTCTCACAGGGACACTGGTCATTGGATCGGGGCCCACTCTACTCTAGTGAGACCCCATCTTAACTGGATTACATCTGCAAAAGACCTAACCCTCAAATAAGTTCACATTCACAGGTACTGGGGATGAGAATGTAGACACACCATTTGGGGGGACATTATTCAACCCATAACGTTCGTTTTCATCTGTGTTCATGCGACAAGGACCACATCTTGTTCGCCTAGTGCAGGGGACATGACACTTGCTAGGTGCTTGGTAAGGATGGGTGGCTGGGTGGGTGGATGGACGGGTGGATAAGTGGATGGATGGGTGGTTAGCGGATGGCCGGGTGGATAAGTGGATGGACGGGTGGATAGTGAATGGATGGATGGATGGGTGGTCGGATGTTGTTGGTAAATGCTAGTACATAGATTTCTGGGCAGTTTGATGGATGGATAGTGTGAGTAAAGCCACATTTGCCGTAGGTAAGTAATAAACTTTGGAGAAGAACCTAACTACATGACGTTGATTTATACCCACCCGTGGTAACAGAGCAAGATGGAGGTATTGTCATTCTCGAGAGAAATACTGTGTATTTTTTGTAAAAAGCTAAGGGAGGATGGTGTGCCACGTGAACTACCCCGTTTCCACTTAAAACTTTCTGATTGCTGCTGCTTACAGAGGAGAAGCCAAACCAAAATGTCCTGAACAAGCAGCTCTCTCTCATGCAAGAGGCCTCTTGTGGACTCTGTGTACTAAAGAATTCTAAATGCCCCATTTCTTTAAGGCATGAATTGCAAAAGGTGTGGGCAGTTCCACTTTTAGCAAGAATGCTAAAAATACCTTTTGTCAAATAAGTGCTCCCAACACGCTTTGCTTAGGCACCAGTAGCCTTTTAGATGATAAACGTGCCATCAAGGCACCTGCAACCCTGGAGCCCCCCAGGGCAGGCATGGCAGCACCTAGGGGAGATGGTGTGCCTGGCCCTGTTTGCTCGGGAAGGCCCAGTGCCGGATCTGGAGCACCTGAGACAATTCCCAGGGCCTCTGAGACACAGAGCCGCCACCAGGATGCTCGGGCCGGATGGGCTCTGCCCAAGGCAGTCCGGGGCCGCATGGAGCTCCTGGCGCCTGCGCACCCTGTGGATTTGATAGGAGACGGCCGGTTCCCCAGCCCGGGAAGAAAGCAGCATTGTCCGTGCCCCGCTTTGCACAGCCGTATTCATATCTCACTGTTGTTTGCAGATGTGGACCAGAACAATGGGACCCCCTTGCAGGACACAGCGGTGACAGACTCCAAGCGCACAGCGGGCCCAAAGAATGCCTGGCCGGATGCCAACCCAGCTGACCCAGGGGGCCGCCCCCATTTGATCCGCCTCTTTTCCCGAGATGCCCCAGGGAGGGAGGACAACACCTTCAAAGACCGGCCCTCAGAGTCAGACGAGCTCCAGACCATCCAAGAAGACAGCGCAGCTGCTCCCGAGGGCCTGGATGTGATGGCGGCTCAGAAGAGACCCTCCCAGAGATCGAAGTACCTGGCCTCGGCGAGCACCATGGACCACGCCAGGCACGGCTTCCTCCCCAGACACAGGGACACGGGCATCCTCGACTCCCTCGGCCGCTTCTTTGGCGCGGACAGGGGTGCACCCAAGCGGGGCTCGGGCAAGGTGAGCTCTGAGGAGTAGAGGCGCATGCAGGTCGTGCCTCCCAGGTGGTGTAAGCGGAAAAGGAAGGGAATCCGCAGGTGAACTCAGCCGTTAGAGAGAGTACAGCCTCCGTGCTGTCTGGGGAAACGTGTTGTCCTTGCTGGAGACGGTTACGGGTTCCTGGGAGGGGCCTGGGTCACTGCTTTCGATTTTTCCACCCTCTCTCCCCTGCTCACCAGGGACGCGGTCAGGATGTGGTCCAGGAACGGAGAACGTTCTGCATTCACATCTCCAGGGTGGTGTGGACGTGGACACTGTGGTCTTTTGTGTCTTATGCTTGGGGGCTTTAGGGCTGACGTGGCTTCTGCTGCCCCCGCCTCGGGGCTCCACACTGGGCTATTGCCAACGTTTTCCTGGACTCAGTGCCGCTAGCTTCGTGTTGCTTTGCAACAATGATGTGATTGAGGACTTTGGAACAAACTCGAAATTTAAATTCGCCTTGAGCAGACGTTCTCTTTTGTCTGAGTTGTTTAGGGAAATAAATGAGTGTGAGGGATTAAATGAGTGCGTCTATGAATCAAAGCTGTATTAGTTTGTTATTCCATTCATTTGAATGTAGAATTTGTGAAGTTTCATTATTTAAACGTTCTGTAGATAAAAATGTGTCACAGGAGAAAATTGCTCCTATTGTGGTCCGGTTTGTGAAAGTGGCTTCTGGACTAGATTGTGAATAGATCATCTATGGCTGATGCTTCAATGAAAAGCTAATCCCCAAGTGGCATTCCGATAGCAAATACATCGCATGCGCGGCACCTGAATTTTAGAGTGTTGGATAGCTGGGTGATTTTGGAAGGAGTGAGGTTTTTCAAAAAAGCCCCTGGTTTATTGGGTGTGCTCACAAAACACCTAAGATGCAGCTTTGCTTCTGGCTGTGCCCTGTGCTTATTCTGAAAGGCCTTTGGGGAGTTGTAAGGGGCTCTGAGTCGAGTGTGGAGCAGAGGGCCTTTCATCGTGGTCCTATAACATCATCAACACTGGGGCACTGGGAGTTCAGGAGTTTCTCGAATTTGCTTTAGTCTCTAAATACAGTTCTTAAAATTAGTGACGATCCTGAAATGGTTGGAGATAAACACAGATGTCGGCTGCACCTTCTGTGTGGTGTTAAAGGAGCGTTGAGCTTTCGGGGACCTGCTGGGAGCTGAGATCTGTCACGTGACACTTGGCAGGACTTCCTGTGAATAACTCCATGTACCTTTTGTGCTTATAGAATTCATTTTCTGATTGGTTTCTTCAGTGTCCTGCACTTTGGGGCAGTCTTCCCTCACCCTGAAATGTGGGTCCTCTGACCTATTTCTAATGCTGATTTCCATCCGAGATGCTTTATCAAGCACAGCTATCAAACCACACCAGACCCTGACTGCCTAATCAAGTCTTGCTATTATGCAAAGCACCCCGTATGCATGCAGCGTCAGGAAAAAAACAGGAAAAATAGATTTAAACTGTGCAGAAGAGATGAAGCACCTGGATATAGCATATATTACAAAACAAGCTTCATTTCGGTGGTAATGGGTTAAGTTAAAATAAAATCGTGAAAGCGTTTATGTCAATTGTTGTGACCTCATCTCAAAATGAATATATGTTAGACATACGTGTTTTTCTTCCTTTATGTAAAAGTACAACCTTGACTGCATCAAGTCTGATATTCTTCAACATTTTCAAAGCAAAGATCCCAGCCTCAGAAGTAGGCATCCACTTCACCAACTAGTCTTGCTAGGTCATCAAGGATTCAGAGAAATCAAAAACATTTTCACAGGATTTTTAAACATAAAAACAATGTTTAAATAATTGATTTAGAACTTTTGAAGTATCAGTTCTGTTCACTGCTGGATGTTGAGTAAAGAAGATTTTCGAATGAGCAGCCTCGCTCTCTGATGCCAAAGAAATCCGTTAGAGTTCGAATGCAAAATCATATCCGTAGTTGCTTATTGCAAACACAGGCTAGGGATACATTCCTGTCGAGTGTCTTTGCTGAAAATATGCAGTGGGCCTTACTGGCAGTCTTACTCAGCTCACCTATCTTACTGTGGATTCTCTGTTCACTTATCAACAACACTGGAGGTGTAAGCATAATACACTCTACACCCAGTGACACACCCGCAATGGCCTAGAAGCCTGCGGTATTTATTGGTGTGGGCTTACTTTTTGGTTTTGATCTTATTTTTGCTTTGCTCTGTTTATAAATCAGGAGAGCCCTCCTTGTATTAGGTGCTAGAAAGGTCCTTTGGATTGAAGCGTGTGAAACTGATGGGAGCCCTTGGCTCCCGGAACAGGGGCTGTTTGTCGCCTGCCCCCCTCCTCCGAGGGCACGTGGGGTGGCCCCTGGGTGAGCAGCGGCAGCGCCCCCTGCCCTGAGAATGCACCAACACACCCACCCCCTGTGCGGCCGGGAGTTGACATTCGAGCAGAGCGCTCACAAATTCCTTGAGGCGGCATATTCTTTCGAGAGAGCCGTAAATGAAAAGTGCGTTCACGAGACCACGCGCCTTTGTGGCAGGAAGAAACAAGGGCGGAGTTGTTGCCTTTAAGAAGCAGGTTTGCAAGTCCCTGGAACCTGGGGCCCTGTGAGGAATGGGCGGGTGGTCAGGACGGAGATGCCACTGCGTTTGGTCAGTTTTAGTGGGTGGAGGGGGTCCCCTAAGCTGCTCCACCTACCCACCCGTCAGACCCGCCGCTCCGGGGCCAGCGCTGTACCCTCAGGCTTGCTTAACAGCAACATCGTGACCCGTTAGCTTGGACAATAGCCAGGGTGGCCGCAGTGATGTGACACCCGGACACCCCCCAGTAGGGATGCAAGGGGACAGGCCTGTATCGCCGTCCTCCGCATCAGTCTACTTTCCTACAGGTGTTTTACAGCAAGTTTCTGTACTGGTGGTTATACCTGTTTTCCTCTGGTGACTACAGTCAGAGCTGCATTTACAACCTGCTGCTCTCAGCATCCATCTGTCATCAGCTTGCAGCATGACTTCCCTGCCTCTAATCTTGATTGTGTGGGAGAAGAAAGCTTGCTGTCATTCAGTGCCCTGGGGTATAAGCAGTCTTGCAAGTTAATCACAATGTTCTGTTTCCTGCCTTTTCTTCCACTGCATTTCAATTTCATTGATCACATTTTAGTTCTACGGTAACTTAACTCCTCACCGTTAACATGGCACCCTAATGTTAGAGATGTATTCTGTAATCCCCCAGGGAGGGTGACAGTTGGAGGCGACAGGAAGGACATGGCAGGCAGTGTCTGAGCAGGGTGCCCCACCCCGTGTGAGTCTAGCCCTGAAGTCGGGGGCCGGTGGAGTTGCACTCGCTCATTTCAGCCGAGAGTGTGTCCACTCACGATGCAGCGATGCACTAACATGGATCTCAGCTAACGTGAATCTACGTGGCCACGGCCCAGCCACTCGATACATCAGTTTGCCAAGAGATTTGGCCAGACGTCTTTCTAGAGAAAGATCCCTGTATGCTGGGTATATGTGTTTCTGCACCCAAACAAACACTTTTTGAGATTTCCTACAGGAATTCCTTCTGATGTATCATTCCCCTGATCAGTTGGGGGTCCATTACTGATCGGCTCCCAGCGCTTTGCTGTGTCCTCCTGTGGCCTCACTCCTCCGCTGTCTTTAACCAGGCGAGAGATAAATCAGAATGGTGTGCCCCTGTGTTGGCAGCGATTTTGCTGCGTCCTCTGAGTGAAACGTTTGTAGATTATGTTGATGTATTTAATGCTAATTGCCTCTGGTGATTGTATTCCGATTTGATTTTGTGATGACCTTTTGCTTTTTATATATTTCTTCCTTTTTATGCATTTATTAAACATTTTAACAGACTAATTGCATGTGATTTTTTTAAGTTGTCTTTTCTGGTGACCCTCCCTTTACTAAGCACATGGTGTAACTGGTATTTTCATGACCTTCTGACACAGCAGGTGTCAACCAACAGGTGAGTCTGGGGGCCCGAGCACACCCTTCTGCACACAGTTTTCACGCCTCTACTTTACACACAGACGTTCTGTTCTTTTCTCTCCACTGGCAGTTCAGTATCCTGGTCTTTCTGTTAGGACTGTTCTCGTTCTGCCTGATGGTTTTTACTGTTTCTCTCAAAGCACCGTCCTGTACATGTTGGGGGAAATGACTGTATTCTCCCCTGTACCTGGGACACGGGACCCTCAATAGCATTTACTGAGTGACTGAGCACAGGAAAGACAGCCCCCGCCTGGGCTCCCTGGGGAGGGTACATACCAGGGGGTAGAAGAAACAGCGGAGAATCTGAACGTAGAGGCAGGCCGGTTCTTTTAAGGATGACAGGTAGTTTGTGAAATTGAGGGTAAGTTCGGGGTTGCTGGTGAACTAGAAATAAGCGCAAAGACATGGGATTAATTTTGATCTGTCTTTCACTCGTCTGTGCCCATATCCTGCCACCAGACCCTGTCCTAACTCATCTCCTGTTAAACTCACTTCCATGTTATGGTGTTGCTTTCCATCATCGTTGATGTTCCTTTTGGTAGAAGGAACAGGCAATTCCTACCGGTTGGTGGAGAGCTTAGCTTGACGTCTGAGGGAATATCTCATCATTAGGGGAAACATATACTCCCTCGATCTCTCGTGGAAATCACTAAGTATGGATTTAGCATTCCAGAATTGGAAAAATCTCTTCTCACACTCTGGTTTGATAGGTTATCAAAGTTTTTCCATTATGGACATCACCACACTCTTAAGCACTCGGGAAGCGTCCTGCTCCATGAGAAACAGTAGAAGGCAGAGAGGGTGACACGCGGCTTCCGGAAGAGGCCTTCCTGCCTTTTCTTCTCCTGCCCTGCGGGTGCCCCACTCCTTCTGCTGGAGATGCTCTCCCTTTGATCCTGAGCACGTCTGGACGCGAGGTGGAGAAACTTCCTCTGCTCCCACACAGACGGAGAGAGCTGTCTTCCGTCCTCCTGCCGCCGCAGGAGAGGCAAGCCGTCAGGGAGGCATCCGTGGGCCAGTCTGTCGCCCAGGGGGCCACCCCATCTCAGAGCCATGGGCCATCCCTGCCCCAGGCTGCGTGGCCAGCGCCCAGGAAGCCGGGGTGGCAGTAGAGGGGCCTTAACACCAGCCCCCAGAGCTGCCTGAAAATGTCACAGAGAGATTGACCTCTTCGTTAAGAAGGGATGTGGTCTTAAATAAAGGACTAGAAAATTCTTCTTTGCCTTTGGACCAAGTGTAGGCATGGACCACAGGCCATTTTTGAGGGTTTTCACCCTCAGTGGGAATCCACAGGCTTATACACTGAGGTGTGCTTCTAAATAAGTACTCAGGGGTCTTATTTAAGTACCCAATACCGTGCATCAGAGTCTCCGGTACTTGTTGCTAGTATAGAAATAGCCTCTCCCACGCGGAGAAAACTGACTGCGAGGTACACAGCTAAGTACACGCTCACCACGGATTTGCCTCTGGAAACCCTAGCGTGTTCACTTTACAGTAATATTTCTAGAATGCGTTAATATTTTCCTGTGTCATAACTACTGCTTATTTCCATGCATAACCAACTGTTAACCTGGTTTTTAAAACTTCATTTCATCTGTAGCCAATATAAGACATCCCTTGAAACCTATTACACTGATTTCATCTGTTGACCCCTATGAGGCTCTCCGTCTCCCTCTCTCTCTCTCTCTCTCTCTCTCTCTCTCTCTCTCTCTCTCTCTCTCTCTCTCTCTCTCCCCTCCCCCTTTGTCTCTTGCCATTTTGCTATAGCAGGTCAAAAGAGAACTTCTTGCAGGCCCCTTATGTTGGTCCTGTAATATTATTCTCTCCACCACATCCCTCAACGTTGGTTGATTCGGCAGAAACTGTCTCGTAGCCGATAAAACAGGGAAAGCGCACTCAGTTAGGAGCCAATACTATTTAGGAAGGTTTATAACACTAGAGTTCAGGCTCGCCCACAGCTCATGAAGGAACTTCAGGTGCCTATTAATATTAACATTAAGCTCCTAAATGCCACCGACAGCAAAGAAGAATGGCCATGAGAAAGCCTAACTCCAAGTGGTCGGCTAGGATGCCTTCTGAGCCCTCTGGTGCTCTTGAAGTGATTCCCTTTTACTCTGGAGCAAACTGAGGGGCCCCAACTGTGAGCCACAGTTAACCGCACGGAGCAGGAAGGACTTCTACTTGTAAATCCAGAGCAGAAGCTAACACACTTGCTCTAAAAGAAAAATAAAATAAAATAAACCCCCCCCCCCC
>NW_006775077.1:753505-754788 GCF_000442215.2 Lipotes vexillifer
CTACCCCTCTGTGGCCCTCTCTCTCCCTCTCTCTCTCTCTCTCTCTCTCTCTCTCTCTCTCTCTCTCTCTCTCTCTCTTTCTCTTTCTCTCCCCTCCCCCTTTGTCTCTTGCCATTTTGCTATAGCAGGTCAAAAGAGAACTTCTTGCAGGCCCCTTATGTTGGTCCTGTAATATTATTCTCTCCACCACATCCCTCAACGTTGGTTGATTCGGCAGAAACTGTCTCGTAGCCGATAAAACAGGGAAAGCGCACTCAGTTAGGAGCCAATACTATTTAGGAAGGTTTATAACACTAGAGTTCAGGCTCGCCCACAGCTCATGAAGGAACTTCAGGTGCCTATTAATATTAACATTAAGCTCCTAAATGCCACCGACAGCAAAGAAGAATGGCCATGAGAAAGCCTAACTCCAAGTGGTCGGCTAGGATGCCTTCTGAGCCCTCTGGTGCTCTTGAAGTGATTCCCTTTTACTCTGGAGCAAACTGAGGGGCCCCAACTGTGAGCCACAGTTAACCGCACGGAGCAGGAAGGACTTCTACTTGTAAATCCAGAGCAGAAGCTAACACACTTGCTCTAAAAGAAAAATAAAATAAAATAAACCCCCCCCCCCCGAGTGTAAAATCTATTCCATTACAGACTCGGAAAAGCCCTTTCAGCTCTTCACGTGAAGCTGCCTTGGAAATCTTACATGTCTGGTGCCGGCAACATTTTTAAGGAAATTTGGTCACATAATGAGCTATAGGCCCCCAGAATAGACTCCGGGAAATAACTGTTCCCTAAACCTTTCTCCTTGCTCCTTTCTCTCTGTCATCCCTCCTTCTGCCCCCGAGCCCTCAGGGGCTGTCCCCTGCCATCTGCCCTCCCCGTGTCCCCTGAGCCCCGGCCACTGGCTGGTCCATCCTCCATCGCCGTCACGTGCCTCATCCTCTAATCTTCACCCTCCGCTCGCCCGCCCTCCTCCCCGCCGCCAGGAGCTCACCCGCTGGAGGACGTGGACTCAGTGGCCGCTCTGTCCCTCTGGCAGGTCCCGTGGCTCAAGCAGAGCGGGAACCCTCTGCCCCCTCATGCCCGCAGCCCAGCCGGGCTGTGCAACGTGCACCAGGTAAGGCAGCTCCGCCCGGCGGCCACGGCCATATACTGCGGGGACAGCGCAGGCGCTGCCGGGGCCTCGCTCCCCCCGCGGGAGCCTTGGAAAGTCGCGTTTGTCAGACCGAGCAGGGCGGCTCCTGAGGGGAAGCGAGCAAAGGAAAATGTGCAAAGACGGAAGGGGGGGGGGGGTCCTC